>NC_141289.1:1157500-1305000 GCF_037954325.1 Fistularia commersonii | reverse complement strand
TGGACTACATCTTCCAGCCAGAAAGAGCATGTGTTCATGAGCTTGGATGACAATCAAAAATATTGATCAAATGGCGTCTTGAAGGTGCAGGAACCTCGGACAGTTGATGTAGGCGACCTTCTGCCCCGACCAGGAGGGAGCAAGAGATAGTGAAGGACAGAGATAGAAAGCAAGAGTGGGTTGGGACGGACAGGAACCAATGATCTGATGCTAATAACAACAGTAGTGCTAATAGTTACATGCTAATAGCTGACATATAGCAATGATGGCAGGACTACCGCCCCTTGGGAACAAGTGAACGCCCAGGGACTCGGGAGAAGATACAAGGTAACCGGGAACAAGACTACATCATTTGCAAAAGTACGCATGAACAAGATGTTCCACCTTTTCGTTGGAGCATTAGCGACCTTTTCGCGCTACAGGTCATCGCGGAGGAGCGAGAGTTAAGCAGCTTATCAGGCGAGTTCTTCAAGGAGCTTTTTCAGAGGAACGTCACCAACCGTGTGGACGTGGCTGACTTACTCCTAAGGGCTTCGTTTTGTGTTTCGCATTTTTTTTCCGCGCACCACCCGTTTCAGTGGTTTGTTTGGATTTTTATGATGCTAACGCTAACGCTAACAGCAGTTGTATTGTTGTTTTAAACCGCGGCTTGAAAACGTGTCCCACATTTTAACGGTGACGTGAGCGTCGCTAAGGTTTCCGCTCAAAAAAAAAAGGAAAAAGTTTCCCACGCGGCCGCCGGTTGCTAACGTAGAATTAAACGTGGAAGACGTACGTTAGGATTTGTGACGCTAAAGTGTCACGAGCTTGTTATTACGCTCTTGTTACCTAAAAAAACTCGAATTTTATCCTGTTTTATCGTAGCTGACGAGGGACCGCTTAAGTCTTTTTCAATTATTTTTCCAATCGTCATTCATTCGTTCAAAAAAAGAATAAATTCTCATTTATTTATTATTTATTCATTTATTATTTATAAATTGTCACGCTTCATGAATTTTGCAAAAAAAAAAAATTGGAAAAATTTAATTTTTTTTTTTTTTAAATATCATTTTCTCAAAATGATATTTTTAGAATTAAAACATGATTTAATAATGGATTTCAGGAAAAAGGGGAGAAATTCTAAGTCCAGCAGATGCAAAAACATCTCAGAAATCAACAAAAAAAATCTGATTTAAATTTAATTTAAATTTAATTTAAAGGTTTTCGGTCCCCACGTCCCCGAAATAACCACTTCGACGTTTTCCCATCATTTAGCAAAAAAAATCTCCGTCCGCAAACGATGTGTTTGATTTTATATCCACGCTTGTAAATGAGTCGCCGGACCTCGTCGCTGTCGGATGATGCGTTACCATGGCAACCAGAGACATCGGAAAAACACCTCGGAAAAAAGCCGACGACGGAAACTCCTTAGTTCCTCTGAGCACTGTGTTTGTTCATACAATGTGAGCTATAGTCAGTGTGTGTGTGAGGGTGAGAGACTGTGTGTGTGTGTGTGTGTGTGTGTGTGTGTGTGTGTGTGTGTATACTGTACAGCTGTTTTCTGTATTATTGTATTAAACTCTTAAAACTCTTCCTCCCAGACTTATTTATGACGCTGCTCTTCTTAGAAGTAGATCAACATAATAAACATGAATAAATCTAAAATAAAATAATTCTAACGACAAATCTTGTTGCGGCGAATTTTCTCTCCAAATTTTGAAACGAATCTGCTTGAAATTTTAAAAACAAATATGTTTCAAATTATTTTCGAGTCCGCCGACACCCGGAAGACAATTGGCGATTTTTTTTTAAATTCTTTTTCTTTTTGAGTTTTGGAAAGTGAGTTGTTTACGTTCAATTTTGATTTTAATACACACATTAATATATGTATATATAGAAATATACATACCAACTGTATCTGTCCTCATACATATATATAGATACTTGCATTTATATACATGCAAACAAATATAGAGATATAATTAGATATACACACACGTAAATAAATAGACACAGACATGTATGTATATTTGTACTCATGCAAACATTTATATACATAAACATAAACAGATCTACATATATACACATAGACATTTATACATGTATATGATGGCATGTATACGGAGATATACACTTGTACATACATACATGTATATTCTTACATGCATATTTGTATACATATACGTAATTTTTACATCCATCTTTTTTATAAACATTTTTAATTACATATTTAGAAATATATATATACATCCATTCATATACACATGTAAATATGTATACATATACTGTATGTATACATATAAAGGTATACACACATATGCATAAAATATATATACATATATAAATGAAATGTTTTTAGATATATATACTCTATTATACATACGTATGAATATTCACATATATATATACATACATAAGTATATACATTTAATCTTACTTTTAACAAAATATATGACACAAAAATATATGTTCATATGTGTATATATACATTTTTAGACATACATACATACATTTGTATAATGTTTTTACACGGGTATATATACATTTATATACATATATATATACACACATACATTTAAATGAAAGCAAATATATAAAAGCATATATGTATAGACATTCATTTATATAGTTATTCATATACACATATGTGCATATATACATACATGCGAATATATACATATTTATAAACATGTATAAATGCATATATAAATATATGAAAATATATATGTCTATACACACACACACACATATATATATATACATAGATTCATACGTGTTTAGATGCATCGACATATTTACAAAAATTGTTTATTTAAAATACGTATATACTGACATATATATATATACATATATACATACATAATTTTATACAAACATACTCATAAACATAAACACATATAAACACACACAATCTTATATATAGTGTATATATATATGCATACATTTAGAAATATATTTTAAATTGCATATACACATATATATGAATATATATAAATGCATACTATTATATATGTATGCACACAAATATTGATAGATACATACAAATTTATATATATATATACATGCATAGATGCATATGTATATACATATACAGATTTATTCACACATAAATGTATATATACATACATTTATATAAATACACTTAAATGCACAGAAACATACATGCATATATATACACATTCATTTAAGCATATATACAGGCATGTATATATGTATATTTATACAAATTTATATTCATTCATACATACATAAACATACATAGAAACACATATATTAAGACTTATTTTCCATTACATGCATATTTATCAAAGTGTACAGATGTACATATTTACATGTTTTTATATTATACATTTTCATATATATTGATTATTTATATCATATGTAGAAATATATAGTTACAAATATAACATATATACATGTATATTCATAAATAGACATTCATATATAAAGATGAAAATACATACATATATAGACTCCTGTATATATATATATATAAACACATACATAAATATAAAAGCTTTCTTTCATTTAAGTATATGTGTATGTCAATACATATACATACATATTTACATGTATATACATGAATATATATAAGCATATATATGCATTTTAAAATTTATAGGCATATGTATACACATATAGAGTTATGTTTATATACACATAAATACATTTATATGTGCACATAATTGTGAACATATATAGATGTATGCATACATATATATAGACGTGTATATAGATTTATACTCACATATATACGCATAAATACATATTCATTTCCATATATATACTTACAAAGATATTAATACACTTACATACATAGTTATTTTAAACACATACATATTTATATTCATACATATACCTTTAAATTAAAAAAAAACACAAAATACTTTTTGCGTACTAACTATATGTCTTTACTATGATAGAGATTTTTCTGTATATATATATATATCCATATATATATGCAAACATATGTACACACATATGTAATAATTTTCAATATATGCATGGATGCATATATATACAAGTACAAATATATATACACATATTTTACATACATAAACATATATTTGTACATATGCATACACATGTAAAGATATATATGTATATAATGTGCACATATATGAAAACCTATGCACGTATAAATTTGTTGACTTCCGTTTTAGAAGTTTTTATATTTTCATATATACACATACAAATACATTTATATGGGCATATATTAACATTAACATAAGCATTTACATAGCCATGTATATATGTATATTTATACATATATAATATTCATTCATACATGCATAAACATACATAGAAACATAAACATGTAATTAAATGGCCTATATAAATCCATATAAATATATATATTTTTATATAAATACAATGTAGATATAAATATGCATAGAAATATACATGTTTTTAACATACAAACATATATAAATGTACACTTACAAACATAATGTCATATAATTTTTCATATAACTTATGTAAATTTGCATATATTTTGAAATATATGTACATATATCTTTATATAAGATACATAGACTTTACTTACAGACTGTATTTACATATAAATATATATTTATAAACAAATATAGGTATACATTTTAAACATACATATATGCATGTATACATATTATTATATAATAACATATGCATACAAACACCTGCATAATTCAAGTATATATTACATATATACATACAAATATGTATATATACATATATATATTGATTGACATATATATGTACATACTATTTTTTATATACATATGTATGTAAATGCTTTGCACATATATTTACACATACTTACATATATTAATGTGTATATACATATATAAACATAAAAGCACATATACATACGACTGGACATTGTTATGTATGGTAATGTATGTATAGATGTATATTTAAAACCAGATCTTTACATACATAAATGTGTATTTCTACATATTTATTGATTATTGAAACTTTATTTCTAGAAATACTTGTAGAAATATATAGTTACATATATACACATACAAATAGATATATATAAATACAAATAAAAATTAATATTTTTGGACTTTTACAAACATACATATATATATTTTTTCATAAACAGACATGCTTAAGTACATGTATATACATATAAAGATAAAAATACATAAAACATAAACAGACATAAACAGTTTATATATATAGATATATATAAACACTTTTATTCATTTATATATGTACGTTTCTGAATACATATAAATACATATGTACATGTTTGTATATGAATACAAATAGAATCATTTATATACATTTTTAAATTAATACATATATATACATAGATTTGTTTTTATATACACATACATACATTTATATATGCAAATATTTTTGTACATATATATATGTATACATAGATATCCGTGTATATATATATATATATATATATAAGCATTCATACATATATATACATATATATATATATATTGTCAAAGATATTAATACACTACTATACATACAGGTATTTTTTATATTTTAATATGAACATAAAAATATTTATATTTCAGACATATATAAATGCATACGTGCATGTATATATAGACATGCATAAATATATATTTGTATACAGACATACTTTTATATATATATATATTTGTATACAGACATACTTATATATATATATATATTTGTATACAGACATACTTATATATACATAGATATATACATTACTACATACACATATATAGACAAACATACATACAAAGATACATCAATATATAAGAGCTTATACCAAAAAATAACTAAAAAATAAAAACATATATATAAATTCACAAATGTAAATATACATAGACATCTTTATAGACATATGGACATATATATATATACATATATACAGACATACATATATATACATATACACATATAGATATATAAACATTAATAAATATTAACAAACATACACAAATAGACACATTAACCTTAATATATACACATTCATATGAACATAAATATATACATACATAAAAAAAATACACAAACATATATATACATATGTAAATTGTTGTAAGCATATATACTTTCATAGACATAAATATAAAGGCAATTGAATATACATAAATAAATGCAATTATACACATTTATACATTTGTAAATATATATACACATACCAATAAAATGATACACAAAAATACCTAAACATAAATGCATATATACATACATATATGTAAACATATGCATATAGACATATGTACCTACATATATATACATAAATATGTACATATACATACATAAACATATACATACTCATACATGACATTTATACAAACTTGTATGTAGACAAACATATTTACATACATATTTATAGACATTTATACAAACATATATCTATATTTATACATAAATATTTCCATACATGTATATAGATATACAATTACATTTACACATATATATATGTACAAATACACGTATATAAATATATACAAATGCATACATATATGCTTAGATATGTACATATATATACATACATATGCATGTGTACATACATATATATAGATATACAAATTTATATGAGTGTATATATATATACATATACACATTCATATGTATTCACATACAGGGATTTTTATAAACACTGACATACATAAACATTCACATTTTTAATAAAAACATATAGATTTAATTTCAATTTACACATTAATATATATTCGTAGAAAAGTACATACTAATTTATACTCATATAAATATATAGATTTTTTTTATATTTATTTATACGCATTTATATATATGCATACAAATATAAATATATGTATAAATACACATAATTTTTACATACACAAAAATAAATAACTGCATAAAAATTTATACTCATGCAAAAATTTAAATATATATATATATATACATACAAAGATATGCATATATACACATACATATTTATACAAAGATATACAAACATATATATATATGTATATATATATATCAATCATTTTTATATACATCTTTCCATAAACATTTCAATTACATATTGGAAAATAAATATATACATCCATTCGTTTATACATGTATTTACAAATATATATGTCTAACACACAGACATAAAGGTACTTACATATGAATACTAACATATAGACGTATATACATGTGTATATTTTTATATATATATACATACTCGATAATACATACTAATAAATATTCACATATATGTATACATGAGTATATTCATTAATTCTTACTTTTAACAACACATACATATATAGACAATAATATATGCTCATACATACATATAGATTTTTTGACATATACATACATTTGTGCAATATTTTTACACACATATATATATGAATACATGTATGTGCATACATACCTATGTATACATACATGCTATGTATATATAGATACACATATATGGAGGTATATATGTAAAAGCGCATTTGTATGAATATACATTTATATATGGTTATGCATATACACACATGTTCTTATATATATGGATACATATATATACATAGATTCATATATATTTACATGCATAAACATATTTACAAACTTGTGTATTTACACATATGTAAATGCTGACATAAATATATATACAAACATACATATTAATAAACATAAACACATACAAACCCACACAATTTTAAGCATAACTATATACATATTTACTATTATATATGTGTACACAGAAATATAGATGTATATATATACATATATGTATTTGTGTATCCACAGCAAATCAACTTTCTCCATCTAACACTATTCTATGTATCCTCCTTTCTCACATGTGTATTCATATATATATATATGTACATATATTTATATATGTATATATATAAACATAAATGTATATATATTCGTATCTATACACACTTGCATATATACACTTAAATGCATATAAATATACATGCACATTTATATATATATATGTATGCATTGACACATATATACATTCATAAAAGCATATATAGTCATGTATATATGATTATATATACATATTTTTATTCATTTATACATAAACATAGATAGAAACACATAATACTAATTTTCCATCTCCATATTTATATAAGTGTACATATGAACACATATATATACAAATATATAATGTAAATATGAAAATATGTATACATATGTTTTTAACATAAACATATATATGTACACAAACACATATACTTTTTTGCATATTAAAAAAATTGTATATAAGATACATAGACTTTATTTACAGCCTACATTTACACATATAAACATACATAAGTTTACATCTTTAGATATACATATAATGCATGTGTACATATACATATATAATTATATATGTATATACATACATACGTACAAGTGTATAATATTACATACATTATACATACAATATATGTATATTTAGATTGACATATATATGCATACAGATACTCACATACATATATATATGCTTTACACATCTATATATACATACGTACAATTATATATATATATATATAATTGGATATTCTTATATAGTCTTATTGCACGTATATTTACAACTCTTTATCCATATATATATATATATATACACATATTTACGCATAAATATGTATTTGTACATTATTGAATATTGATACTTCATTTATTAAGATTCATGTACAGACATATATAGTTACATATATACACATACAAGTACATATATGTCCATACAGATATACATTGTTATTGTTTGACTTTTACAAACATTTAAAAGGTCATCTATATACATAAATATATATTCATAAACAGACATTGATGTGTATGTGTTAAAACACACAAAGGTAAAAATACATACATATACACTCATATATATATACTTATATATATATGTATATACACACATTCATATATATTAACACTTTTATACATTTAACTATACATATCCCAACACATGTACATGTATATGCATAAATACATATACAAGCACATATATGTACATTATCATTTAGACATATGTATACATAGATTTATGTTTATATATACATACATACATTTATAAATGCACATAGCTGTGTACATATGTAGATGTATAAATACATAGACATATATGTACGCATACGTACATATACATCCTTGTATCTATACTTACTAACATACATACATGCATTTTATATACATACATATATAGATAAATATATAGATAAATATGAGAGAAGATGAGAACAACTTTATTTATCCCGAAGGAAATTGTTGTACCAGATTTTCAAGTAAAAAACATAACAGTAATAGATAATAGTTTAAAGGAGGGAAGAATAAGATTACAATGAAATATGAATTGTCTTAACTGTTAACTGTAACTACAAAGATTGAATATAAATATAAAATATAAATATATATACGTATATGTACATGCATATGTATATATACATATACATTTATATTTAGAAAAAACACAAAATACTTTTACAAACTATATTACATATCTATATATAGATATTTCTGTAAATATATATATATATATATACATATATCTATTCAAACATATACGAACACACATATATAAATACTTTTATATTTATTTGCATATACTAATAAACTTATATATTTGCATATATATTTACAAATACACATTTTACTTACGTGTATAAATATTTGTCAATGTATACATGTATACATATTTACATATATACTATTTAGTATGCAAATATGTACAAGTAAATATATATTTATATAAAAAATATATTTACATATGTATCAACATGTATAGATATACATGTTTACAAATACATATCTATATATGTGTATATATATATATATACACACAAGCATATGTGCATATACATTTGTAGAGCTTTTATATTTTAATATATCCTCACTTATATATTTATGGGGACATACATACATATATATATATATATACGCATATATATATATACATGCAGACAGATATATACCTATACACAAATACATATACATACAAACACACATTTACATTCATGTATTTATATACATACATTTTTATGTATAGATATAAAAGAGCTTACACATATAAGACCTAATATATATCATTTTTAGACATATATTATCTAAAGACATCTTTAAAGACAAATGGACATAGATGGTTATATACATATATATACCTATATATGTACAACATATAAAGTTGTAAACATATAGGCATATATACACACATATATATAGATATATATACAGAAATTCATCTGTAAATATACAGTCATACATATATATACATACATTCATATATATATATACATATATATGTGGAAATATATATACACATATTCTTTCATAAAGAAATGAATATAATCATACACATACCTGCACATAACAGCATATATTCATACATATTATATACATGTATGCAAACATATGTATATATAGACATATATGCATACAGTTTCAGACATTTATACAAACATATACAAATATGTACATTAATTTATATAAACAAATATATATGCATATATACAAACAAATACATACATATACAGATTAATATATGTACAAATAGACATATATTTACATATATATACATATGTATATGCATTCATACATGCTTACATATGTACATACATAAATATACACACATATGCATATATACATTCATACATACATATATAGAAATACATACACACATATAAAATCCATATGAGTATATATGTACATACATATATACATTCACATATATTCATACATATTCTAATATACACTTACATACATATAAATATCCATACATTCAGATTTTAATACAATGTAGATGTACATGTAGATTTATATGCTATACATATTTATACATACACACATATATACATTTATCTACATAAAGACACATACATACATATATGTATATGTGTAAATATATATGTATATTTTGTTAAATTTTATTTAAATCAGGGGTTGTTAGCTTCACTAAGTGATCGCGGTAATGAGCAGGGATGCTGCACAGCGTTTGTACATGTTAGCATCTATCTAATCGGGTAAACGGTTAAGTCAGGATAAGTAAAGGGTGAAACAACTGAGATTAACTGAATTTGGAGCGACTGAAATTCGCCTTTAACTCACAAAATCAACTTTTCCCCTAGTTGGAAACAGACCCCTAAATATGAATATCTTACATTTCGTTTAGCATAAACTAGCATGGTAATATTAGCTAGACTTTTTGCTACCATCTGTCTCTGCATTCCCAAAATAAACCTAACCATCACTTCTTCATCACCTCTTTTGCCTGCACCAACATGTCCATTAAAGTCTGCACCAATTTTATCTTGTAGATAAAAAATAATGACTTAAATAAGCCTTACTCTAATCAAAACATCTCACTCTACATTGTACACATTGTAATAACTCCATATGACCCCCAGGTGGAGAAGCAGTCCAGATTTAAGATGCAAAGAGATTCAAATTGTTGAACGGTTACCCTGTACAATGACATTATTTTGCAAAAAAAAAAAATAGAAAACAGAAATAGTAGTTTTATACATAAATAAGTACAATAAAAGGCAGCCAGTGAAACATGTAGAGGAAATGTAAACAAATAGTTTGTGTGAATTGGCAGGAAAACAGTCCAGTACGTGGATATTCTTACGATGAGAAGGGTTAGTTAATATTTTCCACAAGCTTTTAAAAATAAATCATTACAATGAAGGAAAAGGGGAACAAAATTGCAGATTATTTTTCCTGAATCTTCGGTGTAACGGCGGTATCAGCCACTGGGAAGCAGCAGAGTTTCACTAGAAAACATGATTGAGGGAGGAAGTCATGATGAACCAAGTCTGCGGTTTCTTTCCCTAATCTTTATCTTCAAATTAAACAAGAACACGGGTCTGATTTTTAAGAAATATTACTGTAAATAACAACAGCGGCTTTGTGCTTCTTTTTTTTTAAACTGATAAATAATTATCCTCTACTAAAATGCTTAAGTTACATTTCAAATTGTTATAGAACTGATGACAATCATATTATCACTCCAGATATATTAGTGAAAAAATATGTTCCTGATTGAATAATTTTTTTTTAACCTTTTGTTACAGCTTCTAATAAATAACAACCATATATTTCCTACGATTTTAAATATGTTCATGATTTAAAAAGGAGATTTTTCAATTTGTCACACGTTAAGAAAAATCAGACTCAATCAATATTATAATCATTTATTTCGAATTATTTAAAAATAATCTAATGTTCATGATTAAAAAGACTGATTTTTTCAGCTTGTTAATAATTTCCTGACATATATTTACGATCATGATTTTAAAAAGGATTTATTTCAGCTTTTTGTTACATGTTAATGGTAATCGAGTCATTCATTATTAAAATATATTTAAAAAATCTTATAAATAAAATTCAATTTCCCAACAATAAAAATAAGCAACTTACCCCAAGCAGGCTGTAATTTAAAAAAATGCAGTTTTAAAATACTTTTCTGTTGATTTCAGGAACTATACCTCAAAAAACAACTGTTATTTTATCATCCATTAACAGTCCACAATATCACTCTTAGTAAACTATTTTAATTTTATTTGTTATTCGTTCATTTTTCCAGTGTCCAGACGATCGTATGAAATCCGCTAAATTTTCTGTACATAATACAAACGTATAACTAGCAGAAACTCACAAAACAAAGATGTAAACATTGTTTTCCACACAAAAATGCAAACATACACAAAAATATAGGTTCATTGTCAAGTCTGCCGTTCCTGCTCGAAAACAACAATGGCGGCCGAGAGCATCGCTAGCTTGCTAGCAGCATCAAAACACTCGACGGTTTCACCAGAAACCGAGCTCGGTGTCCCGGTTCCGGTATCCCGGTTCCAGCGGTTGGAAATAAACACGAATATCCCCGTCATCCTACCTCCAAAAAGGGCGATAATATCGGTTTAATTCCGCAGCCGCGAAGCTACTCCTCCCCGGCTAGCTTGCTAGCGCCGACCTGAGGACTTCTCGCCTGGTCACCCGAATTCACGCGAGAGTCACACGACGGCCGGTTCTCGCGATAGGACACCTAGTGGCGAGTATTCGCTACTGCACCTCAACCACTGCAGTCAAATAAAATATAATAAAAATAATTTATTTGCACGATTGTTGTTTTTTTCACTTGTCATATATATATATATATATATATATATATATGCATGTTTGTGTGTATGCACATATAAATGCACAGAAGTATTTTTCTTAATAAGGCTTTTTGCACCACTGTTTTGCAAATTCTTGTATGAGTACCTTTATTTATTCATTTATTTCCAAAAAATATCCATGCAGGTGAAGGCAGACAGTAAATGTTAAGCTGTACCAGGTGTTGCATCTCTTTATTCAGTGACATAAAGGATCAGCTGTCGCTTTAAATTGAACATTTATTCATTAATCTGGTTGTCAGCTATTAGCATGTAACTGTTAGCGCTCCTCCCAAAAAAAAAAGCCCGGGCCACTCGCTCGATTAAGTTGGCCAACGCGGTAGCTTTTTTTTTTTTTTTTTTTTTTTTTTTTTGCTTGTGGGTGCTGTGGAAACACTCCCCGACAGATTTATAGTCTTAATTATAAAGAGCTTGGCTGGAATTCACGGGCCGCGGCCGTCACCTGTTTGTCTGACTTCCTGAACTCTGAAAAAAAAAATGAAAAAACGTGGAGGAGGAAGGCGGGAGGGCTCAATTAGTCTCAGATGCTGTTTGAGGGAGATTCCGCTGAGTCGGGTGGAAGGTAACAAATGGACTCCTGCCGAGGCGTAAATCAGGTTTAATCCCGATGATTAGCTGGAGTCAAAACACCCTGGGTTGGAAGCAGGAGGAGCGTAAGGAGGGCTTCACTGGAAACACAAAACATATGAGCTTGTTAGCATTAATATATGTTTATGTATGTATATATGTGTGTGTTTGTGTGTATCTATGCTGCTTATCTATGAAGCTTCACACAAGTGGACAATTTAGGGTCTCCAATGAACCTCCAACTTCATCCTTCCACCCAGATCTTCTCCTCAGTCTTTGTCCAAACCATTTCATCTGATTTTTTTTATCTTCAGTACATCAGAGCATGTGCTGTCCCTCTGTTGGACTTGTTCTTCTCTGTTGCTCTGGACTGCTGACTCGAAGTACTTAAAGTTCTCCACCTTCTTCATCTCCACTCCCTGTAGCCTCACCACTCCACTTAGATTCCTTTCATTCTCATACCTGTTCTGTCTTGTTGTGGCTTACCTTCACTCCTCTCCTTTCCAGAGCATACCTCCACCTCTCTAGATGTTCCTCCTCCTGCTCCCAGCTCTCACTACAGATCATAATGTCATCAGCAAACATGGAGATTTCTGTCTAACCTCACGTGTCATCCTGTCCATCAACAAAGCAAACAAGAAGGGGGTCAGAGCTGACCCCTGATGCACTCCCACCTTCGCCGTGACCTCCTGCGTCGCACCTCACCACCATGTGACAGCTGTCATACATGTCCTGCGCCACTCCAACAAATCTGTGTTGTGACTTTAAAGGGGGGTTGAAATTTACGCCACATGTCATCCTGGCCATCAACAGAGCATCAAAAAGGGGTTCAGAGCTGACCGCTGATGCAATCCCACCTCCATCGGGACCTTCTCCGCTGCGCCTCACCACTATAAGACAGCTGTCATACATGTCCTGCACCACTCCAACAAGTCAATGTGCTGTGACTCAAAAAGGAGGTTGAAATTTACGCCACGTGTCATCCTGTCCATCAACAGATCAAGCAAAAAGCGTGTCAGAGCTGACATGTAATGCACTCCCACCTCCGCCATGACCTCCTGCGTCGCACCTCACCACCATGTGACAGCTGTCATACATGTCCTGCGTCACTCCAACAAATCTGTGTTGTGACTTAAAGAGGAGGTTGAAATTTACGCCACGTGTCATCCTGTCCATCAACAGAGCATCAAAAAGGGGTTCAGAGCTGACCGCTGATGCAATCCCACCTCCATCGGGACCTTCTCCATTGCACCTCACCACCATATGACAGCTGTCATACATGTCCTGCACCACTCCAACAAGTCAATGTGCTGTGACTCAAAAAGGAGGTTGAAATTTACACCACGTGTCATCCTGTCCATCAACAGATCAAGCAAAAAGGGGGTCAGAGCCGACATCTGATGCACTCCCACCTCCGCCATGACCTTCTCCGTCGCACCTCATCGACATCTGACAGCTGTCATACATGTCCTGCACCACTCCAACAAATCTACGTGTTTTGACTTTGAGAAGTAGGTTGAAATTTTAGCGACGCGCCACTCCATTTCACTCCACTCCACTCCACTCCACTCCACTCCACTCCACTCCACTCCACTCCACTCCACGCCACCTGTCTCAGCTTGGATTCCTCCCCTTGCAAGTGAAAAGTTGCGTTATTTATATGCAGATTAAAGAGGCTCAGTCGCTTCCGTCAGTCGGACTGAATTCAATTTGAAGTTCCGTATTACCAGTTAAAGCTGATATATCGAGGAGAAGACGAGGACCCGCGGAAGAACGGCGCTCACACTCGTCCTCTAGTATTCATATATTCATAGGGTTTTCTTCAACAACATAAAGATACAGGCTCAGGAAAATATGACGGCAAGCGTAATAATATCTTGCCGATACGAAGAGAGGAGGAGAAAGAAGACGCTCTTCGTCGAGAGCCTGGTGGCCTTTGATTTGGAAATAATGTAAAAAAAAGTATATATATTTATTTATAATTTTTATAATTTACAATTGTATAATTTATATTTTTTATAATTTATAATTGTATGATTTTTAAAAAATTTTAGATTTTTTTTTATCTATTTTTAACAATTTTTTTTTAAAGGTTAAATTAGACTCAAAAGCTATACCAAGATATTTATTGTCAGGTCCTGCAGTTCGTCTATAGATCATAGTATCATCTGCATACAGGTTGATTTAAGAGTTCTGGCAAACGTATGGAAGATCATGTACGTACAGACGGGAAAAGAAAGGCCCCAGAATGGACTCTTGGGGGTCACGTTCATCCAGACCTTCAGTGTTCCATCTCCGAAGGAGGAAGACGTGAAGAAGTCCTGAAGGAGTACCAGGTACCACCTGACAAAGAGGTGGAAGTGAACCAGAAGGTGAACTGGAAAAGGCCAGGAGACTTGAGTTACTGGAGAAGCCAGGACTCCGTCGGGGCGTGAAGAAGGAAGCGAGTCTCCTGATAACCTGGACGATAAAACAGATTTCACTGCCTTTGTTTGTTTTCGTTCCTTCGAGATGCGATTGCGGCTTCAGCTGCTCGGCAGCTCCTTTACGGGGAAAATAAAAAGTTGTTTCTCATCGTGGGTTTTCGCCCCGAGGGGGATCGATAAAGATTTGACTCCATAAAGTTTTTTTTTTTTCTTTATTTTTACGATGTAATAGAAAGAGCATCTCTTCTCCTGAGAAAACCAATGACGTCAGAGATCCTCCTTTGTATCTTTATGAGGGTCCAAACAGTCTGCCTGCTAAAATAAAGATATTGCACTTGCTAGCATTATAAACTCCTGGTTCCGGAACTTCTGTTTTGTCCGATCTAATGAAATACGAACAAATCCATCAAGTTCGAAAAAGCGGTAGGCTTGGGTGGAAAGATGTCCTCATATGGGTACAAACAGGCATGCACCCCCTTTAAGATGCTATACTGAACTGTCATAGTGTTAATTTTGGGACCTGGTCAAAAGTGAACCTCTGCAATTCCAACTTTTGCAACCAGGGGTCCCAGGGGCGCCTGGGCTAGCAGGGATGCCAGGGGTAACAAGGGTACCAGGGGTACTAGGGTGCCAGAGCTGGCAGGGATGCCAGGGCCACCGGGGGGTATCAGGGGTCCAATGGATACCAGAGGTACCGGGGGATACCAGAGGTACCAGGGGACTAAGGGTTCCAGGAGTACTAGGGGCGCCAGGGGTACTAGGAGCCCAAGGGACACAAGGGGCCCAAGAGATGCCAGAGGCACCAGAGGCACCAGAGCTGGCAGGGATGCCAGGGGCATCGGGGGGGCCAGGGCTACCAAGGTTACCAGGGGGCCAAGGGGTACCAGAGGTACAAGGAGTGCCAGGGGTACTAGGAGCCCAAGGGCCCCTAGAGGTACCAGAGGCATCAGAGCTGGCAGGGATGCCAGGGGCACCAGGGGGCCAAGGGGTACCAGAGGCACAAGGGGTGCCAAGGGGTACTAGGAGCCCAAGGGGCACAAGGGCCCCAAGAGGTGCCAGAGGCACCAGAGCTGGCAGGGAAGCCAGGGACACCTGGGGGGCCAGGGCTACCAAGAGTACCAGGTGGCTAAGGGGCACCAAAGGTACAAGGGGTGCCAGGGGTGCCAAGGGGGGGGACGGCTCCTCCTGCATCCACATGGGAGTATGGATGAGATCCTGACGCCCGAACAAGAACTTCTTTCACGGCATGGGAAGACAATCGGAGATACCCGTGGCTCCGCCCTCCTCCCGAGCTGCTCGCAGCCAAAAGAACCCGCCGGCGTGCACCACAAAGGTTCCCATCTTCCCCCTGCGTCCATATAGCGAGGCCCTCCGCCCGCCGCCGAACACTCTCCGTCTCCTTTATGGGGATTGAAGGCATGACTAATGGCGTCAAACCGGGAAGGGGGGAACCGCCGCCGCCGGCCGTGACCTCATGCTGAATGAGGACAGTTTGTGGATGAATGGCGACAGTATTTACTGTCCTCATCAACCGGGCTGGTGATGGAGGAGCGGCGTGCAAATGGCGCCCGGCGGAGGGCAGACTCTTTATTCAGTGACATAAAGGACCGGCTGTTCAATCCGACCGATTTATATTCGTTTATTCATTCATTATCGATACGGCTGATCCAGCTCTGCTTCTCCTCGGGTTCTTCGTCTTCCTTCCAGACTCTGGACTGACCACAGGAGTGATGATCAGGTGTAATATTGTGGTCCTGTGATTGACAGCTGTCACTGTGATTGACAGCTGTCACTGTGATTGACAGTTGGCTCTGTGATTGACAGCTGTCACTGTGATTGACAGCTGGTCCTGTGATTGACAGTTGCCCCTTTGATTGACAGCTGGCCACATGATTGACAGCTGTCCAAGTGATTGACAGCTGCCCCCTTGATTGACAGCTGCCCCTTTGATTGACAGCTGGCCACATGATTGACAGCTGCCCCTTTGATTGACAGCTGGCCACATGATTGACAGCTGTCCAAGTGATTGACAGCTGCCCCTTTGATTGACAGCTGGCCACATGATTGACAGCTGTCCAAGTGATTGACAGTTGGCCCCTTGATTGACAGCTGCCCCCTTGATTGACAGCTGCCCCTTTGATTGACAGCTGCCTCTGTGATTGACAGCTGCCCCTTTGCCTCTGAAACGTTCTTGCATGTCTGGACGCTGGATGAGACGTCTGGAGCCCCAGACTGACCTCCAGGTGGACCAAAGCGTCCTCCAGCAATCTGACCGTCCAATCATCTGGACGGACACGTGGCCTCCAAGTCATGTGACCTTCTTTAGCTCCTTTGTTTGCGTCTCCAAAACCCACATGATGGGATGTTTCACCCCGGAGCGCAAATTCTCCTCCGACATGTGACCTTTTTATTTTTCCAGCCGTGGTTCACACACACACACACACACACACACACACACACACACACACACACACGCGGGGTGAGATGACATTTTTCTTTCATTTTCGGAGGAAATCTGACTCCGGGATTGAAGAGTGACCTCGGCCCCGAACGCCATTTAACGGGATTTCAGACGCCGGCTGGAGTTGCATCATCAATCATCTTCATCCAGACGCCTGAGGTCCTTCTTCTTCTTCTTCTTCTTCTTCTTTTTTATTTTTCGAAATTGTTTTTAATTTTTTTTTTTTTTTTTTTTGAGGAAAAGGATGGAAATATTAACTCCTGTTTTTGTTTCGAGGTTTGATCTGTTTAACATCTCACTCAAACATCTGGACGGTTCAGGGTCTCCAGGGAAGCTCCTGCATGGAGGTGGAGATGAGATGAAGGTGGAGATGGAGATGAGATGAAGGTGTGATGAAGATGAAGGTGAGATGGAGATGGAGATGAAGATGGAGATGAAATGGAGATGGAGATGGAGATGAAGGTGAGATGGAGATGAAGATGGTGATGAAGATGAAGATGAGATGGAGATGGAGATGGAGATGGAGATGAGATGGAGATGAGATGAAGATGGAGATGGAGATGAGATGAAGGTGAGATGAGATGGAGATGGAGATGAGATGAAGGTGAGATGAGATGAAGATGGAGATGGAGATGGAGATGAAGGTGAGATGAGATGAAGGTGAGATGAGATGGGGATGGAGATGAAGATGGGGTTGAGATGGAAATGAGGCCTACTGGCGTCCAACATGCCGCTGCTTGATGTTCCCGCCTCGATCCACAGATGTTCAATCATCAGACGTGCAACCATTCACCTTCTCATTGGACTGTGTGAGGAACCTGGAGAACCCTGAGGAGAACATGGAGCCTCCACACAGGAAACATTCACCCTCTTGCAGCAGCCAATGGGATTAAACACTTGGTGGACGTTCTTCTGGATGCTCTGCAGAAGAAGAAGAAGAAGAAGAAGAAGAGGAGTAGGTTGACACCTGAGATGGAGGTAAACCAGAAGATCAGAAGAACACCTCAGGAACTTCTTGTGAGAAGGTGTAAAAACTACAAATCGGCCCCTGACAGCGAGCGACTGCGACCCGCGGCGGCCATTTTGGATCTGCTCTTTTTAATTTCCTAAATAAGCTGGAAGGCCATTGATTTTTAATTTTTTTTTATATTTGGACTCAACGCCGGCCAAGATCATGTCGCTTTACTTCCCTCCACGGAGAGCGCGCACACACACACACACACACACACACACACACCCAGAACTGTTATACCCCATGTTTTATTGGGGTTCCTGAACGCAGCACCACAGGAGCAGCTTCAGAGCAGAAGGTGGCTTCATGTGGAGTCAGAACCTTCTCATGTTAATGAAGATAAAGTGTTCCAACGTTCACCTTCTCGTCCAGATCTTCTGGAAAAACAAGCGTTCGAAATCTCGTTTGCATGAAAGAGACGAACGAGCGTTCGCTGATTCATCAACACGTCATACGGACATGCAAGTGTGTATTTATATAAACATTCATATATTTATATAAACCTTAACATATTTATATAAAAATTAATATATTTATATACAAATTCATATATTTATGTAAAAATTCACATATTTATATAAACATTCACCCTGTCATTCATATGTTTATATAGACCTCCATATATTTATATAAACATCCATATATTTATATAAGCGTTCATATAAATTTATATCAAAATCCATGTATATTTATATAGACATCTATATATCTATAAAAACATTCATATATTTATATAAACATCTATATATTTATAAAAAACATCTATATATTTATATAAATATCTATATATTCATATAAACATCTACATATTTATATAAATATCTATATATTTATATAAATATCCATATAATTATAAACATCCATATAGTTATATAAACATCTGTATATTTATATAAACATCAATATATTTATATAAACATCTATATATTTATATAAACATCCATATATTTATATAAACATCTATATATTCATATAAACATCTATATATTTATATAAACATCCATGTATTTATACAAACATCCATATATTTATATAAATATCTATATATTTATATAAACATCTATATATTTATAAAAACACCTACATATTTATATAAACATCTATATATTTATATAAACATCTATATATTTACATAAACATCTATATATTTATAAAAACATCCATATATTTATATAAACATCTATATATTTATAAAAACATCTATATATTTATATAAACGTCTATATATTTATATAAACATCTATATAATTATATAAACATCCATATATCTATATAAACATCTATATATTTATAAAAACATCAATATATTTATAAAACCATCAATATATTTATAAAAACATCTATATATTTATAAAAACATCTATATATTTATATAAACATCTATATATTTATATAAACATCCACAGCAGGAGCTTCTGAACTTCATGTGTTTTGTCTGGTTTTGGTCCCTCAGGTTCTCCAGAGGTGGAAACCTGGAGAACCCAGGTTCTGTCCAGGCTTCTGCATACTTCCTCCTCACACACACACACACACACACACACAAAGGTTGCCATGGAGATGTGTGTGTCTGCCTCTGGGTTGCCATGGCGCCGGTGTTTACAAGAAAGCAGCAGGGTGTGTTTTGGTTTTTCTTCTTACGTTTATTTCCAGATGTCGGGGTGAAGCTTCTCCACCTGAGATCATCCAGCGGTGAAGCATCTGAGGTGCTGGTGGAGAAGATCCAGGTTCTGGAGCTCCACAACCTGAAGGTCCAGAACCTGAAGGTCCAGAACCAGAAGATCCACCACCTGATGTGCTGCTACAAACCATATGGACGTGGAAAAGGGGGTGCCTGACAGCAATGGTGTGTGTGTGTGTGTGTGTGTGTGTGTGTGTGTGTGTGTGTGAGATATGCAAATGAGGCCACAGAGGTGGCCAATCATGACACTGCTTGTTGTAACCATGGTGATGCTCAGAGGTTACAATCATCAGACGTGCAACCGTTCACCCTCTCGTTCACAGGATGGACAGATCAGGGTCATGGACCTCCTGCATGAGAAGCAGGAGAACCCAGAGGAACCCTGAGGAACCCATAAGAACCCAGAGGAACCCAGAAGAACCCAGAAGAACCCAGAGGAACCCAGAGGAACCCTGAGGAACTCAGAGGAACCCATAAGAACCCAGAGGAACCCATAAGAACCCAGAGGAACCCATAAGAACACAGAGGAACCCATAAGAACACAGAAGAACCCAGAGGAACCCTGAGGAACTCAGAGGAACCCATAAGAACCCAGAGGAACCCATAAGAACCCAGAGGAACCCATAAGAACCCAGAGGAACCCATAAGAACACAGAAGAACCCAGAGGAACCCTGAGGAACTCAGAGGAACCCATAAGAACCCAGAGGAACCCATAAGAACCCAGAGGAACCCATAAGAACACAGAGGAACCCATAAGAACACAGAAGAACCCAGAGGAACCCTGAGGAACTCAGAGGAACCCATAAGAACCCAGAGGAACCCATAAGAACCCATAAGAACCCAGAAGAACCCTGAGGAACCCATAAGAACTCAGAAGAACCCTGAGGAACCCAGAAGAACCCTGAGGAACCCATGGAGAACATGGAGCTCCAACCAGGGATCTTCTCACTGTGAGGTGGAAGTTCTCACCTCTGCGTCTCCATTTGTCCCAGACTTTAAACAGCATGGCCAACGCTTTGTGTGTGTGTGTGTGTGTGTGTGTGTGTGTGTGTGTGTGTGTGTGTGTGTGTGTGTGTGTGTGTGTTTGCTGGAGAAACCTGGACAAGAAAACAAACCGATGTCACTGACCTGCACCTTCAACGCAAATATTTGATGAGCAAGAAAAATAAAATAAAAAAAATAAAAAAAACCTGACCAGCCTGCTGTGTGTGTGTGTGTGTGTGTGTGTGTGTGTGTGTGTGTGTGTGTGTTACTCCTCGGCACCCCCGTCAGCCTCCTCGTGAGCTGCATGTTTGTTAACACACTCCTTATCTCCACAGGTACCCTCATACGTGAGTGTGTTCACCACACACACACACACACACACACACACACACACACACACACACACACACACACCCTTCCAGCCAGGTTTCGATCTTGCTTTCTCACCCCGGAGAACAAACCAGCTTCTGTTTTCTCTGCAGGAACCCGAGAAGAACCTTTGAGGAGACAAAGGACGTGAAGAAGTTCAGTGGAGATAAAAGATCCAAACCTCCAGAAGCTCCTGAGTGGAGGCTCCAGGTTCTCCACGGGTTCCTCAGGGTTCCTCAGGGTTCCTCCTGCGGTCCAGAAGCTCCCGGAGACGTGGAACCGTCCGGACGTGTGAATGATCGAGCGAATCGGTGGTTTTATGTTTACATGATGAACGAGTGAATCCTTGAGTCTCCATTGAAGCTCCAGATGAGGTTTTTATCTTCATGGCTGAGAGACGTTTCAGAAATCTGGATGAACGAGTGAAGGGTTGAAGGTTTCTGTAACATTTCGGATGAGAGGATGAAGAATAAATGAATGAATGAAAAAGTGAATGAGTGAATGAACGAATGAATGAGTGAATAAATGAACACATGAATGAGTGAATAAACGAATGAACGAATAAATAAATGAATAAACGAATGAATGAATTAGTGAATAAATGAATGAGTGAATAAAGGAATGAATAAACAAACTAATAAATGAATGAATACATGAATGAGTGGATAAATAAAAGAATGACTGAATGAGTGAATGAATAAGTGAAAAAATGAACAAATGAATGAATGAATAAATGAACACATTAATGAATGAATGAGTGAATAAATGAATGGATGAGTGAATAAATAAAAGAATGAATGAATGAATGAATAAACGAATGAATGAATTATTGAATAAATGAATGAATGAACAAATGAGTGACTAAATGAATGAATGAATGAAAAAGTGAATGAATGAACGAATGAGTGAATAAATGAATGAATGAGTGAATGAACGAATAAATAAATGAATAAATGAGTGAATGAATGAATGAATGAAAAAGTGAATGAATGAACGAATGAGTGAATAAATGAATGAGTGAATGAACGAATGAGTGAATAAATAAACAAAATAATGAACGAATGAATGAGTGAATGAATGAAAGAATGAATGAATGAATGAATGGTTCCTTCTCGTGAGTATTGATTTAAAGCCTCCTTGTCGCCTTCAGGGCCTCACGGACGTCCTGCTTGACTCGTGTTTCTGTCAACAGTCACCCTTTGTTCCCGCCCTGATAACACACACACACACACACACACACACACACACACACACACACACACACACACACACACATCTCCTGTTCCAGGGAACCCCTCCCCCGTGAACAGGAACCCCCTCCTCCCCATCGAGGCCCGTCCAGATCTGAGGAGGCGCCGCACGCCGTCGTCTTAGCGACGTCTGGTTCTGACAGAGGAGGCGCCGCGAGCTGATTGGACGGATTTTAAACCAGGATTCACATGAAGGTCGCAGTGGTTGCTGTTCAGGAACATGGCTAAGGCTAGTAGGTGTAGCTAGTTGAGGACAGTGGCTAAGGCTAGTAGGTGTAGCTAGTTGAGGACAGTGGCTAAGGCTAGTAGGTGTAGCTAGTTGAGGACAGTGGCTAAGGCTAGTAGGTGTAGCTAGTTGAGGACAGTGGCTAAGGCTAGTAGGTGTAGCTAGTTGAGGACAGTGGCTAAGGCTAGTAGGAGTGCCTAGCTGGGGCAGTGGGCATGGCGAGTGGGCGTAGCTAGTTGAGGACGGTGGATGTGGCTAGTTAGGGACATTCGGCATGGGGAGTCGGGGACAGGAGGCAAAGGTAGGTGGCTAGTTGGGGGATCGTGGTTTAGGCTAGTTGGGGACAGCGGGTGGGGCCAGTTGTACACAGTGGTTGATGGTTTGGGAAAGTGGCCACAGCTAGTTGGAGACGGTGGGCGAGGCTGATGAAGCCGTTGGCATAGCTAGTTGAGGACAGTGGATGTGGCTAGTTGGTGACACTGAGCATGGCTAGTTGGTGACAGGGGCAAGGCTAGTCAGGGCAGTTGGCATGGCGAGCGGACGTGGCTAGTTGGGGATAGTGGGTGTGGCTAGTTTGGATGGTGGTTCAGGCTGATTGGGACAGTAGGTACGGCTAATTGCCGTGGCTAGTACGGAACACTGAGCAGGGCTAGTTGGGGGGGTTGGTATAGCGAGTGGACGTGGCTAGTTGGGGATAGTGGATGTGGCTAGTTTGGATGGTGGTTTAGACTAGCTTGGGCAGTAGGTACAGCTAGTTGCCATGGCTAATACGGAACACAGAGCAAGGCTAGTTGGGGACTCGGGTTGGAGCTAGTTTGGGATACTGGGCGTGGTTAGTTGGGGGCAGTCGGCATAACGAATGGACGTGGCTAGTTGGGGATGGCGGTTTAGGCTGGTTGGCTAGTAGGGAACACTGAACATGGCTAGTTGGGGACTTGGGTTGGAGCTAGTTGGGGATACTGGGCGTGGCTAGTTGGGGGAGTTGACATAGCGAGTGGACGTGGCTAGTTGGGGACAGTGGCTTAGCTAGTTTGGATGGTGGTATAGACCAGCTGGGGCAGTAGGTACGGCTAGTTGCCGTGGCTAGTACAGAACACTGAGCAAGGCTAGTCGGGGACTCGGGTTGGAGCTAGTTGGGGATACTGGGCGTGGTTAGTTGGGGGCAGTTGGCAGAGTGAATGTATGTGGCTAGTTGGGGATGGTGGTTTAGGCTGGTTGGCTAGTATGGAACACTGAACATGGCTAGTTGGGGACTTGGGTTGGAGCTAGTTGAGGATACTTGGCGTGGTTAGTTGGGGGCAGTTGGCATAACGAATGGACGTGGCTAGTTGGGGATGGTGGCTTAGGCTGGTTGGCTAGTATGGAACACTGAGCATGGCTAGTTGGGGACTCGGGTTGGAGCTAGTTGGGGATACTGGGCGTGGTTAGTTGGGGGCAGTCGGCTTAGCGAATGGACGTGGCTAGTTGGGGATGGCGGTTTAGGCTGGTTGGCTAGTAGGGAACACTGAACATGGCTAGTTGGGGACTTGGGTTGGAGCTAGTTGAGGATACTTGGCGTGCTAATTGGGGACTCAGGCTGGAGCTAGTTGGGGATACTAGGCGTGGTTAGTTGGGGGCAGTTGGCATAACGAATGGACGTGGCTAGTTGGGGATGGTGGTTTAGGCTGGTTGGCTAGTATGGAACACTGAACATGGCTAGTTGGGGACTCAGGTTGGAGCTAGTTGGGGATACTGGGCGTGGTTCGTTGGGGACAGTGACCGTGACTTGCAGGGGAAGTAAGTTTGGGGAGCAGCCACAGCTAGTTGGGGATACTCGGCATGGCTAGTCGGGAACACCGAGCATGGCTAGCTTGGCACAATGGCTGTCGCTAGTAGAGTGAGACGGAGGCAAACGATTGGCTGTCCTTCCCCTGCTTCCTTTACTTGCACCACAACTCATCATCGCCGTGAATAAAAACAAGCTAACGCCACCTACAGACGTAGAATCATAATATATAAACATATAATCCACTGATTAAATGGAGATTACGTGAAACTTTCCACGCCGTTCCGCCTCCGCCTCTTTTGCCCCCCAAAAAAACACAAATAATCCCCTGATCCTTCGCAGGTGGAATGCCGTAATGATGCTAATATCGGCGCCGCCGGCGTCCCGCCCGTGCAGATTATCCCCGGATCGGCGTGTTGCTCGCCGTCCGGGGAGCTCATTATTTCCACTCCTTTCTTTCCCGACCCGCTAATCTCTGCTTTTAAAAAGCAGCTGGCAGGAGAACAGCGGAGAACCTGGAAGTGTCTTCAAGACCTCCAACGTCAAACTTCAAACTGAAGATTTGTTTCATTTGGATAAACGCTGCAAAATATAAGATTGGAGGCGGAGCTTAGAGGGACCAGTAGCTAACGTTAGCCGTAGCATTGCATCTGTAACTCTAAAAGTGGTTTGTTTATTTTTTTGGGGGGGAAGGTTTTCACGGTTTCTCCAAAAACAAAACTGGGTAGCTAACGTTAGCCGTAGCATAGCATCTGTAACTCTAAAAGTGGTTTGTTTATTTTTTTTCAGGGTAGGTTTTCACGGTTTCTTCAAAAACAAAACACGGAGAGTCGGCGTTGGGTTTCAGCTGTTTGGCAAACGGTGACTTTAATAGAAGAGAAACAACCTGAACGTCACAACCCGGCGGCGGCGGCGGCTGCTTTCCTAGCGTCAATTTTCGAAACCGGCGTTTTTTTTTGTTGTTTTTTTTTGGCGTCGCGACCTCAAGCGCAATAAATAGACGCGACGTCCGAGAGGAACCACAGTGTGAGAGAACCATCGGGGAAGGGGAAGGTCGGAACGGCGTTTCATCGGAAAAATAAATAAACGTGGAGGGTCCGAGATCTGGAAAAAACCTCCGTCGGGTGTTTTCCTGTCCCAAAAAAAAAAGGTCGCTGTAAAAACCTTGTGCCTGAATAAGAGTACAAAAATACAATAACTATGTGGGACGACGGCTAGAAAAGTGTCTGAATACTGCGGCGCCGCGGTTTACGAAAACAAAAAGGCGCTCCAGAGGCTTAGATGGCGTAGTCGTCCTGAGCGTCGGGGCTGAAGGCGGAGCTTCGCAGGGCGTCCAGGCAGTTGACCAGGATGAGCGTGCCGGTGAGGTGCTTCCAGCGTTTGGTGATGGGACTCTTCATCTTGTCCAAGCCCATGTGGAGCTCCTGGATCACGTCCCTGTAGCTGTCCCCGATCTGAGCCGCCCACGTCACCAGGAAGTCGTACGCCGGCTTCCACATGGCCTGAAGGGGAGGAGGAGAAGCGGTGAAGACCCTTCGCCCCGAGGCGGGGGTTTGTTTTGTTTGGGGAAAGCACGTACCTCCACGTCCACGACCCCGTTCTTGTCGCGGTGAGGAGCCTCGTAGGCGTCCATCTGCTGCCTGGACACCTTAGCCAGCCGCTCGGCGAGCTCTCTCCAGCGTCCCGCTACCTCCACCGCCGTGGTCAGAAGCACGAAGTCCATGACCAGCCTGGCTACCAGGCCCTGGCAGTCCATCTTCAGCAGCGCCTGCAGAAGAGACAACAAGTGACCAACGGAGGTCTACCTTTTTGGACCTTTTCTGACGCGAGACATCCATCCGTCTTGTCCTGCAGGGGAGCAGTGAGGTCCAGACCTCCTTCCCCCGCCACATGGTGCAGCTCCTCCGGAGAGACCCCAAGGTGTTCCTAGGACACCTTGGAGACATAGTTTCTCCAGGGTGTCCTAGGTCTTCCCCGTGGTCTCCTCCCGGATGGACATGTCCGGACTACCTCCCTGTTCAAGAGGTGTCCTTACCAGATGCCCGAGCCACCTCATCCAACTCCAGATGACCCAACTTCTCATGCTACCTTCAAGGGAGTCAGGCTACCTTGCGAAGGGAACTCATTTCGGCCACTTGTACGTAGATCCACCGGTAAATCAAGAGGCTCAGCTCCTTCTTAACCACCACAGAGTATGCAAGGATCCACCTGTCCATCTCCTGCTCCATCCTCCCCTCCCTCGTGGACAAGACCCTGAGATACCTGAACTCCTCCACTCGGGGCAGGACCTCTTCCCCGACCCGGAGTGCCCGTTCCACCCGTTTCCGGTTGAGCAACTTGGTCTGGGATTCAAAAGCGTCGATCCTAGCGAGACGATGCTAGCTACATCCGGGGATCCGGCGGCAGGAATGCTTGGAATGGCAGGATGTGGTCTCGTGCCGGGCCGAGACCCTCTGGGAAGGGGGGCGAGATAACGGCGCCTGGAATGTCACCGTTTTTTGGAGAATGTTTGTTTATCTCGGCGTTCTATCTGGGGAAGAGGTCACCGTGGAGATAAGACCTTCGGCACGCACCCGCTTCCTCGGAAAACCCCCGCCGCCGAAATAAAAGAAGCCAACTCCCGCTGAAACAATGACCTTCTGCTCCTCCTCCCCTTCGACCGCCAGATGTTTGAACGGCGGATAAACAACCGCGGAGGTCGAGGACGGAAGCACCGCTTTGTCTCAGGGTTCAGGTTCCACCTCTTATTCTGGGGTTCGGCTCTGGAGGTCCGAGAATCGTCATCAAGAATCATCAAACCGCTCGCTAAGTGGCCCCGGATTAACGGAAACCCTGCAGCGTCGCCTTTTCAGCCAATAAATTCCTCCATTTACACACACACACACACACACACACACACACACACACACACACACACACACACTATGCCTGACCCCCCACCAGCAACTCTAAAACACACCATCATTTGACTCCGGGTGATTCGAATGAATCGGCAGATTTCGAACGACTCATTTTGAACGACTCATTTCGAACGGAAGGAACGAATCACTGAATGGAAATGTTCTCCTGAGGTTCTCCTGAGGTTCTCCACTGACCTACTTCATCTGAAAGGCGGGTTCTTGACTCTTGGAAGTGGCGCCGATTCATGCTGGAATTCCGGGTCAGAACGCGGGTCAAACGGATCCTGAGGTTTGAACGAGCGTTGATTCTGATGGACGGGACGGGAACCGACTCTGGTGGTCACGGTTTTGTTCTGGACGCGCCAGAAGGTCTGGAGAACAGAGAACCTTCACGGTTCTTCTCTCAGAACCCTGACGGAGCGTCGGGATCGAAAAGCAGCCGGTGATTTTAAAACTCCCGGGAAAAAAAAAAAAACAAAAACGCTGAAACGTCCGGTTCGTTTGCTGAGATGAACCACGACGTCCCATCGCTGACACCAGAGTGTGTGTGTGTGTGTGTGTGTGTGTGTGTGTGTGTGTGTGTGTGTGTGTGTTCTATCACTGTCTGACCAGAGCCTCCTGACCTCTGGGTGAACCCGCATCTCTGCTGTGGTTATTATGGGATGTGGGATCAGGCTTCAGGGGAGAACGTCTCTTTGGTTTTCTGCTGTTACCATAGCGACCGGTGGCTCCGCTGGGTGAGCAGATCGATTCCCAAACATCAACACCAGGAACTCCAAGGAGAGGAAACGCTCAAAGCACACGTCCAACCAGGCAACTCACTCACACCTACTGGAGAACCAAGGAGAACATGGAGAACCCTGGCAAGAGAACGTGGAGAACCCATGGAGGAGAACATGGAGAACCCTGGGAGAACATGGACAACCGAGGGAGGAGAACATGAAGAACCAAGGAAGGAGAACATGGAGAACCCACGGAGGAGAGCATAGAGAACCCAGGGAGAACATGGAGAACCAGGGGAGGAGAACATGGAGAACCCTGGCAGGGGAACATTGAGAGCCAAGGAAGAACATGGAGAAGAGAACGTGGAGAACCCATGGAGGAGAACATGGAGAACCCAGGGAGAACATGGACAACCGAGGGAGGAGAACATAGAGACCCCAGGGAGAACATGGAGAACCAGGGGAGGAGAACATGGAGGACCCTGGCAGGGGAACATGGAGAACCAAGGAGAACATGGGTACTTCTTGTAGACTTTTAAAAAGTACCATGGGAGGTTCTCCCAAGCCTCTCAGGAATGAGGTCCCTTCTTGGGACACCAGAGGAACCAGGGTCCTGGAAGGTCCTAGAACCATCTCAGCCCCGACTCCGAGGCCTGGTCTTTTTAGGGTTCCAAAGGAACTCATGTGATGTTGAAGATCGGTGGAACTCCTAAGCCACGCCCATTAGCAGGTGCTCCTCATGGACCATGGAGCACCATTTTTAAGAACTATGGTGGTCAGAGGTCTGAGCTCTTCTGGCCTTCCAAGGCTCGCAGAAGAACGTCAACATCTTGGACTAAAACTAGCTAATTGCTAACGGGGTTCTTCACACAGCAAAGTGACACATCCTCAACCTGAAGCTTCATTTTTAGCCACGACCGGAGAAGCTTCCACGTTTAGGTTCTACATCGGCGGAGAAACGTGATTTTTTTTAATGTATAACAGAAATATGAAGAAAATACCAACAAATAAATGTGTTGAAGTCAATGGCGGGCCGTCAGGGCCAGCAAGGCCTTCTCTGCTGGCCTACAAAAATTGCTGAACTGATTTTAATTCTCCTTTGGCCATGAATACATGTTACTCAATTCCAAGTGTTCTGTCCGCTTCCTTTCATAGCTTTTCCCTGGCTGGGCGGCTATTTTTTATATATTTTATATTATATATTTTATAGTAGCATTAATATATTAATATATTAATATCAATATATTATATTATAATATTTTTATATTATATTTTTATATTATTTTTTATATTATATTTCTATTTTTACATTTTTTTATATTGTTTATTATATTATTTTTTTATATATATATTTTTTAATATATATTATATAATATATTATTATATTTTATATTACTTTTTATATTAACCAATCATATTTCAGCCATTGCTTGTTGCCAGCCAGTCAAAGTGAAAGAAATGCCTGGAGGCCTTCAATATTCACGGGCACTCTAGCAACAAATAAGTATCGATGAAACTGTTGCTTCAACGAATCGAGTTGCAACACCAAGGCCTTCTAGAAGGCGTCAGCGTGTCAGAGCATACGAGCCAGAGCTAGCATGCCGCATCTGAAGCGAGCTGCACAAAGTTGCTAACTATGAGCGGTATCCTGGAGACACCGGAGCTCTGACGGACACTCAAAAGGTGCTGTCCAAAACTTTCGGAGAAGCCAGAGTGGATCTACAGCTCAGAGAGAACAAGAGCGCAGGGAAAAAAAAACAGCTTCACGACAAAGAGGTGAAGAAAAAGACTATTTTTGTGCCATTTTTGCAGTAGAAGGAGATTTGTGCACTCCAGCTCTGCATTTTATTGTGGCTATACAACTTATCCCTGCGATGTAATGGCTCTTCATACGGCATTTCTGCATAATCAGATGGTTTTTAGAGTCATAAAACAGTTACTGAGGGGTGGATTGATAAATGGAGCACGACGGAAGGCCTAGAAGGGAAGCGCACGGGCCGACACTGGTCGATGTGAACATGAAGCCCCAGGTTTGTCGCTAAATGTCGAAAAAGGAGCGTCTAATGCGCCTGTATGTGATGCTAAGGTAACTATGCTAAGGGAGAAGATAGATTGTTTTGGAGTTCAAGGTGCACGTCACTGTTGCATATTGGTCCACATGTGGCTAATGTTAGCATACGTCAATGTACCCTTAAAAATCATGATACTCTTTATTTTAGAGTGCGGCACTTACGGTGCACATTGCGGACACTTGCGCCCCTACGGTCCCTTACTGAACGTGGGAATGCAAAACTAAAAAGCAGCCATCTGATTCTTCTTCTTCTTCTTCTTCTTCTTTCGGCTTTTCCCGTCAGGTGTCGCCTCATGCCTGGCAGCTTCACCTTCAGCAACCTTCTACCCAGATCTTCACCATGGTTTGGACATGAACACTCCTTTGTTCATCTCCAAAACATCTCAATCATCACTTTGTCTCAGTCATACATGTCCTGCACCCCTGTGATATATTATTCTTTTCCTTTGGTCTTTTCCCTTCAAGTGTCGCCACAGCGAGTCCACTTTCTCCATCTAACCCTGTTCTCTGGATCCTCCTCTCTCACACCAACTACCTTCATATCTTCTCTCACTACGTCCATAAATCTTCTCTTTGGTCTTCCTCCAGACCTCTTGCCTGGCAGCTCCAATTCCAGCATCCGTCTACCAATATATTCTCTGTCCATGACCCAACCATCTCAGTCTGGCTTCTCTGACCTTCTCTCCAAAACATCTAACATGTGCCGTTCCTCTGATAGACTCATTCCTGATCCTCTCCATCCTGGTCACTCCCAAAGAGAACCTCAACATCTTCATCTCTGCAACCTCTAGTTCTGCCTGCTGTCTTTTGGTCATTGGAACAGTTTCTAGTCCAAACATCATCACTGGTCTCACCACTGTCTTGTACACCTTAGCCATCTGATGGTCCATGGTTATTATTCCATCAATGCTAAGGTAGCTTCCACCTCCATGTTGTCCATGTGGTCTTCTTCTTCTTCCAGGTTATTTTTGCCTAAGGAGTACCTTACAGATGTACCGTAGTGCCTTCCTGCCCGTAAGTTAGCGAGTACCCGTTAGCAAAGGAAGCTACCAATTTTTAAGAAAACACCTCCGTGGTGATGCCTTCAACGACCTGAGAAACAGATGAAGATGATGAAGATGATGAAGATGATGAAGCTCCAGGTGTGTTTTGAAGATCTGAGCTGCGTCACGGCAACACGCGGAGGAAGTGAACGCAATGCTGTTTTCCTTAAATGCCAGCTGGTCTGTGTGGAATGATGATGGGTATTCTGTATATATATGTGTGTGTGTGTGTGTGTGTGTGTGTGTGTGTGTGTGTGTGTGTGTGTGTGTGTGTGTGTGTGTGTGTTTAGTTAAATGCCACAGAGTTTGTTTCACCAGCTCAGCGATCATTGCGCTGAAGGCCCTGCGACTCCCTTCGCTGCATAAATCATCAGCTTGTCAAATCCGGGAGGAAAAATTCCTGCAGACATATTTTCCAGAGATATCGTCGTGGGAAACCAGACGGAGTTCAAACACGGCTTTTGATACCTTAACACACACACACACACACACACACACACACACACACACACACATATGTGACGACTGATGGTTTTCTTTTCAATCCAAACAAACCCGTCCCGTTTCTGCTTCTACCTTCAACTTCTGCTCTTCCTCCTCCCCTGCCTTCGTCTTACCTTTACGTGTCTTTATTTTATTTTTTTTTCTTCCAGAAAATCCAGAAGGTTCTGGAGCTCTGAACTGAAATAACTCTCAAGATTCCCAAACAAGGTCACATCTCCTGAGAGCCAGCGATCTGCAACAGCCCACCACCACCACGCCCCGGCACCGGAGGGGGGAGTTGGAAGTGAAGGAAGGAGGGGAGTTTGAAAGGCGAGACGTGGATCCGAGAAGAAAATGGCCTCCCTGGTGTTTCCGTTCCACCTCCAGAAACAGGATGTTCCTCGTTTCACAACTAGATGCTCCCCTGCAGGGAACCGACCCGGAGTTCGAGCCCGGGTATCTGGACTGGAGAAGCTCCCCGGTGATCCCCTTCCGCAACCAGGCGACCTCCCCCTGGTCAGCCAAGGCACGGATTGTGAAATACGACTTTCCCGTCAGCAAAAAGGGCTGTTGGGTACTTTTGTCGCATCCTTCCAGGGGGGCAGAAGTCCAGTCAAGTCCACTTCTGAGCCCCCAAAATCACAGTCTGGTTGTCTGATGACGCCTTCCTTGTGGAGCAGGTCTGGACCACCACTCTTCAAGGTGATCTAGAGAACCCAGACCAGGCGAGGAAATCGCTGCCTTTTAGCAGCAGAAACACTCAAAGAGAACCCAGCTTGATGTTCTGCCTCGACCAGTTGGGTCAGAGATGGAAGCAAGGGTGATGGCGCCAGAGGGCATACAAGGTTGGGAGCGAAAGGTCTCTTACAAATAGCATCAGTAGTGCAAACAGTGACAAGGTTCTAGTGACAGAAGGCGAAATGAACAAGGGTCCAAAGTAAGAACTCATCTCTGCTGAGGATACAAGTCCATCCGGTTCAGAAGTCATCAAACACTTTCCATCACCATGGCTGCTAATCAAGCTAATCATCCCCGAGTTCCGCCCCAGAGGGTAACAAAGATGGCGCTGGTGATGATCTACGGTCTAAGAAAGAGGCGGTACAGTAGACGGCAGTGGACATTAAGGACATGTGGACAAAGAGTTCCTGTCCCTGGTCATACCGACGCCTTGTTGACTTCTTCTTCTGTTCTTTCGCTGGTCTCACTTGAGCATACCACGCATGTCTGCCACTACAACTCCTGGTGGCACTAGATGCATTTAGCGACGCTTCCGAGAGCTACGGTATTACCCAGAAAACGAGTACAGAGGCCAGACAGAAGACTTTAATTTTGAGGATATACGAGCCTTCGGAGGGCAGAGCTTCGCCTCACCTGCTCTGCACTCAAGCTAACGTCCCCCACAGGCACTGATTCCACCACTTCTTGCCTGGTTCATTAGCTTCCCATGCAGCTCCTGCAGCCCCAGAGCCCTGGTCCTCTAAGCACCTTCAAACCAAACATGTTTTCCTGCTTGCAGAGGCACTGCGTCATTTCTTATTAATAATCCATAAATATATTTTCGGCATCCGTCGACTCGCGCCTGGCTTCCAGGCCGATCGGCAATGACCCGGCACTGAACCGGAGAAATACCGAGCTGCTTTCTTATCGGCTAAACGGAGCGCAGGGGTCGCTAGCAATGCAGGGAGTGAAGATAAAGGACCTGAACCGACCACCACAGATGCAGCTTCGACCCTGTCGATGCCCTTCCCCTTCGGAAGGTCCGAAAGCGCGGCAGAAAACGGTAGCTAATTGTCATTTGGATCTTGTTTCTGGCCCCGGACTTGTTGCCGCGGAGTCGGGTTCGGCGGGGGTTTTGAGGAAGATCCTTAACAATTCAGGATTTAGCGATTTTGGTTTTATTTATTCCTGACAAATTGGAATCGAAGGGAATTAGGATCCGTTGAGCCTCGAGGCTTCCAGAGACGGTGGCGGCGGGATGATTGGAGATCTTGTATGTCTGTTATTAATCAGAAGAGACGCCACCTGAGGGCTGTGGAGGGGCGGCGTCGAGCGCTAAGCTAACTTGGAAGGAGGAGGGTTTGTTTTGCCTTTTTCGGAAACCGCCAGGGAGGGAAAACGCAGAACAGAACGTGTAAAGGCTCGCCTCGGATCGTCCGATCGGCAGACGCGGCGCGACGCTTCGGGGATGTTGCGTAATTTCATTGCGCTTTAATTAGTCACGGAGGACCAGGAGGGGAAAAGGGAGTCGCGATCTAAGAGCCGACTGGACGACTGAAGGTTCTTCTGTGATTGTTTTGATTTTTAAATCCAAAGGATTCACTCGTTCTTCTGTCGTTCGCAGTTGTTTCTTCCTGTTCCAAACACTATGAAGCTACAGTGAACCCTTGTTTTTGGCGGGGGTTACGTTCCAAACAGAACCCGCGATAGGCAAAATCCCTGAAGTAGAAACCTTTATTTTTATTTTTTTACAATTATTATACAATTAAATACTCTATTATACGTTGAAAAGAAAGAACAAACCATTTTAGATAACAGATAACTTCTGTTCTGTACTGTCAAATAATAATTTTAATCATCAATGTCTAATCTCCGCCCACCGCGACCCGAGTGATTGGATTAAACGGGAGAAAATTAAAAATGATGATTAAAATACAGTTGCAACTCTTTTTGCATCCTTATTAAAACTTATCGCTGCTGTCGTCCTTATGTTTTTTTCTTCCTTCTTTACGGAACGAACGGAAGATTCATTCATTCCGTAATGCCGACCTACAGCCGCGTAGCTTTTAGCTTCCCTTAGCGTGTCCAGAAGTTTAACTTTATCTGCCATAGATAGCATCTTCCGCTAACTTTTGGGCCCTTTTGTCGCTCCAGAGCGTTTTGTCAACATTATGGCTTTTAGAGAAACTAGCAAGAGAATTTGCACGTACGTCATGTAAATTTGCCAAGCTGTTTTACGTACGTGTACATATTAAACTGCGACGTTATTGACGCACAGGTAGAGAAGAAGCGGAGTGACTTTTTAGCCAATCAGAATGCAGAACACAATGCACCATGCAAATCCGTGAAGTAGCGAAACCGTGAAAAGTATAGCGAAGGATCGCTGTACTACCACAGACAGGAAAGTTCTAAGAAGTGTCCAACTCCCAGTTGGTTCCAGGAAGTATCCTAGTTTTGCTAGGATGCTAGTGTGATGCTAGTAGCATCTGCGAGGTGCAACTTCAACGCCAAACCAAAGAAGAAGAGGAAGGGCGCAGGGACAACATGGACGTGGCAACGACGGACGAGCAGATGGTTGGTCGCTAACATACGGCTAACATTCGGAGTTAGCCGTTAGCTAACGCGCCTCTGCAAGAAGACCTCGGACCCGCAGGCTACAAGAAGTATCTGGTAATGGGCGTGGCTTAGGAGTTCCACCAATCACCTAGGAGTTCCTATGGAACCCTAGAAAGAGGGTTTCCCCTCGGAGCGGGAGCTAAAAACGTGGACGCTGGATCCACCGCTTCCTGAAAGATTCTTGAAAGTGGAAAGAGTTCCGGCAGAGCGAAAGTCCTTGCTAGTTTTATTTCTGCGCTAATTTAAATGGATTGATATCGAGGACTAAACCGAACCTGTTCGTCGGATGTTTCCTGATTTGAAAGGGAGCAGATAAATACCCAGGAGGTCAAACAGGATTATGGGAAGGACAAAGTGTGTGTGTGTGTGTGTGTGTGTGTGTGTGTGTGTGTGTGTGTAGGGTTAATATGGCCGCCAGGCGCCTACAGGTCCCAAACGGGAGCTTCTGTTTAGTTTGTGAACAATGAGGCAGGAAACATCTGGATCCATCCGACCCAACCTGGATCCGCTTCCATCAGCCGAGAACAACGACAACAACATTGACTCCGCCTCCTGGACCTCGCCATCGATTCGCTAACGACGCGGTTAGCGTTAGCCGGAAACGACCAATCAATCGCTCGTTAACCTCGAGGCTAATTGCTAAAGTTCGGTGAAAAAGTTTACCCTGGAAAGCGCAGGGGGGTGTTTTCCCGCTCCAAGGTCGCGGGATAATGAGACCGTAAAGGTCAAGCGGGAGTTTTGCGGTATGAGATCGGAACGGCGGGTGAGATAATTAACCTTTAAGCTAACGGCGACATCGGGAAAGTTACCGGGTTCGTCTTTGGACTCCGACTTCCTTGACTGCAACAACTCAAACCCTTGCGTTCCAAAACTCCGGGGATTCCTTTTTGCGCCCGCGGATGAAACTGATGCTAAAATGCTAAAATGCTAATTAATAACCGGGGTTTTTATCTGCTGCGAGGGAGTCCATCACACTACGGGTTATAAATACCATGAAATTCCTTCCTCTTCCACCAAAAAAGTCCGCCTGTGTTTCGATATTTTCAAATTCAAAAGCTTCAACTGATTTTGAACAATATCGGATTGAGATAGTCGAGAACAAAAGGAACATTAAAGATACAATATCAGATATAAAAGGCAGGATACGTAGGGACACTTTAGTGGACACACTGGATGTGAAAGAGTTCTTGGTTTCCGTGGCAACAATGTTTAAGCAGCCCAACATGGAGGGAGTTCAGCTGGAAGTTAAAATAAAGTATTTTAAAACTCCCTTGATAATAGCTTCTTATGATAATAACTGTGTTGGAGGGGCTGTGGCATCATTTTTTGGGACTGTCCTAAACTGATGAAATTCTGGGAAGAGGTAAAAAAAAAAAAAAACAAATAAGTAAGATTTTAAAATTAAACAGACCAATTGATCCACAGCGATTTATTATTGCATAACAGCAAAGTTACGCCTTCAGACAGACCGATATCTTGACAAATGGGAACCCATTAAAAAATATTTGGAGAGTTGAAGATATTATCTCTATTTGACCGAGTTAGATGTTTTTTTTTTTTTATTTAATTTTTCGCTTGCTAGTGAGGAAATAAGTGACCTATAAAGAATATTGTATAAAGTGTATCTTGTTATGAGGTTTATGTAAGAATGTGTGTGACTGTCAAGGAACCTGTTCTAATAAATGTTCAAAAAAAAAAAAAAAAAAAAAAAGTCCGCCTGAAGGTTCCTCTCGACTTCACCGCCGAGGATTATTTGTGCTACTGACGTAAATAAATACCGTATTTTCCGGACTATAAGTCGCGTTTTTTTTCATAGTTTGGTGGGGGGGTGCGACTTATACTCAGGAGCGACTTATGTGTGAAATTATTAACACATTATTACCGGTACCGGTATATCATTTCACATGTTGTTTTCACATTGAACCGCAAGAAGGCGCTATAGGCCTGGGATAATAATTTTAACATTAGCGAAGAACTTAGCATAAACGGCACCGAAAAGGAAATCATAGCTGCAAGTAGTAAAATATGCGACCGAAAACAGTAATCGAGCTGCAGAGAGAAAGTTTGGAGTTAGCCAGAAGCTTGTAAGAGACGGGCGAAAAGCGGAGGTAACTCGAACTGAAATGACGACAACAAAAAAAGCTAATCGCGAGCTAAAAGCTAGGCGGCCACAGCTGGAGGAACGAATGCGCCGTGCAACTTTGGTGGAAGTTATGGAACGGATGGAAAAAGCATGGGCTTCGGTGACGACCGAAACCGTTCTGGCAGGATTCAGAAAGGCTGGAATAGTTGGAACCGGAAGTGACGATGAGTCTGACGGAAGTGACGTAGAAGAGGAAGCGCCGCATCTTCTACCTCCGGAGTTAGCGGAGGTGATGAGAAGTGACACCGAGGATGAAGATTTCATGGGATTTTAGTTACTTGGAGTGACACGGATGGTTTTGGTAAACTTCTCACATGTTATTCATGCTAGTTATCGGAATAACTGTTAGCATGTTATATTAGCATACCGAGCACTTTCTCAGTTGTGTCATGTAACGTAAGCATATCGTTCAGCCTGTTGTTGCCTCTATTCTATTTTTATTTTAAATTGTTCGTCATTAAAATTTTAAATGACATGTCTGTTCTTGTTGTATTTTATTAAATAACCCCCCCCCCCCCAATGCGACTTATACTCCAGTGCAACTTATGTATGTTTTTTCCGTTCTTTATTATGCATTTTTGGCTGGTGCGACGTATAATCCGGAGCGACGTGTAGTCCGAAAAATACGGTATGTCCGTTTCGGATAATGTACATTCAGAAGCCGCTTAGCTTAGCATTTCCGCAGAGACTACAGTTGATCTGCGACATGTACCCTAAGCTTCGCGCTCAAAAGAAGACGAGGAAGACGACAATATGGAAGTGGAAGCTACCGCGCCGTTTGCGAAATAATAACAATTCTTGCCAGAAACTTTTTCTCGTAGCGACCGGACTTGATTTTCTTGCCCTGTTGATTCGAGAACTTCGAGACCTCGACCTTCTCGGACCTGCATGACCGAGAACCTCCACAGGAGATTAACAACCATCAGAGGCGTTAGCTGTTATCTGAAGCGTTAGCCGTTAGCTAACTTAAAAGTTAACTCCACCAATCAGGAGCCGGCTCCCTTCGAGTAGCACGTGATTGGTCAATATGCGTGATGTCATCACTGTGTCTGCACTTGGTGTTTCTTCAGTAGAGACTGCTGATCTTTTTCTTTTTGTTTTACACATTTTAATTAAATTTTTTTGCACGAGTTCTGTGTTATTTCAGTCTGAATTGGTTAAAAGTTGATGGGTAAATAATTCAAAGTTCTTGTATTTTATAATTTATTTTTTACACTGAAGAGTTAATTTTTTTTTAAATTATTTTCAATTTTTAATTATTTTGTTTTTTTGCATTTTTTACAGGGATTCTGTGTTGTTGTTTGACTTTAAACTTGTTGAGTGTTTAAAAAAGCTAAGATTGTTTTGTATTTTATCATTTATTTTTTGTAGATCTGTAAATATTTTAATTTATATGTCGTGTCTTTTTCAGGGATTCTGTGTCGCTTGACTTTAAAGGTGCTTAGTATAAAAAAGTTTAAAGTTAAAATTCATTAAAAGTTCACTGTAGAACGAAAAAATAAAAGCTATTATAATATAGCAGTATAATACCTTTTTTTTCATTAATTATTAATTCATTTTGTGCATAATGTTACATTATTATCGGTAATATGTCGATTAAATAGTTAAAAGGGTAAATAGGATAAATAGTTAAAAGTTCTTGTATTTTATAGTTTATTTATAGCACTGAAGAGTTCATATTTTTAATTTATTCTTAATTTTTAATTATTTTATTTTGGTGTTTCGCATTTTTTTCAGGTATTCTGTGTTGTTTGACTTTAAATTTGTTGAGTGTAAAAAAAGCTAAAATTGTTTTGTATTTTATAACTTCTTATTTGTAGATCCGTAAATATTTTAATTTATATTTCATGTGCTTTCCTGCGTTTCACTTTAAATTTGTTATGTATAAAAAAGCTAAATGTTTATTCTTATATTTCATAGTTTATTTGTTGTTGCACTGAAAAGTAAATATTTCTAATTTACATTTTGATTCTGTGCTGCTCGTATAAAAAAGTTAAAAGTTTAAATTAGTTAAAAGTTCACTGTAGAGCGAAAAAATAAAGGCTATTATAATATAGTAGTATAATTCTTTTTTTTTATTATTAATTATTAAATCGTTTTGTGCATAATGTTACATTATTATCGGTAGTATGTCGATTAAATAGTTAAAAGGGTAAATAGTTAAAAGTTCTTGTATTTTATAGTTTATTTAAAGCACTGAAGAGTTCATATTTTTAATTCATTCTTCATTTTTAATGATTTTATTTTGTTGTTTTGCATTTCTTTCAGGGATTCTGTGTTGCTAGTATAAAAAAGTTAAAAGTTTAAATTAGACTGTAGAGCGAAAAAATAAAGGGTATTGTAATATAGTAGTATAATACTTTTTTTTAAAATTAATTATCACTTCATTTTGTGCATAATGTTTCATTATTATTGATAATATGTCGATTAAAGCAACAAAAAAAATCTGACGAGCCGAAAAAGCCGGTTCTCTAAAAAGACTTTAATTCCCATCACTTCTTTATTCCCGGGATCGAACGCGTCTTTTGGCTGCCGTCGTTCTAAAACGATCTAAAAAAAAATAAATATACTCATTTCTTGCAACGTGAGACGCAAGAAAAAAAAAAAAAAAAAAAGCAGTGACTGACTACTTGACGTCGTTCCGTGAGGGAGCAGGTTAGAAATTAAGTCCAAAAAAAAAAAAAAATGCTATGATTTCCCTGCAGGCGTCAAGAATGCGAGCTCCGCTGCAGGGAGTCAGATAAGGAGGCTCGGTGATTGAATAGCGCCGAGCTAACGGGCGGCGGAGACACTTTCAATCCGAGGCGTGAAATGCCACGGGGTCTGAAAGAGGCCCGGAATACAGAAGCTAGAAAGAAGCCGCCCCCTCGCCTCCACTCCAGGACGTCTCAGCATCTCCTAGACAACCTGCTTCACAAACACATGCCGAACGAGCGCCTCCCGGACGCCGTGCGGAGGCTGGATTTTGCCGTCTCGCCCCTACGATTTTTTTTTTTTTTTTTTGGCAAGATGGCGGGCGGGAGGACGCTGGCGCGTTGGGCTGCCGCTTCCCGCTCTCCAACCAATCAATCAAACCGAAGACAAAGGCTCACCTGGACAATCTCCAGCAAGCTACCAAACTAGCTTGCCGACCTGAGCAGGCTGGCTGGCTAGCTGGCTAGCTAGCCGGCTAGCCTCTTGAAACTCTGGATCTCGACGGTGACCTGAGCAGGCTGGCTGGCTGGCTAGCTAGCCGGCTAGCCTCTCGAAACTCCGGATCTCGACGGCGACCTGAGCTGGCTGGCTAGCTGGCTAGCTAGCCGGCCAGCCTCTCGAAACTCCGGATCCCGATGGCGCCTAGCAAGACGGCATTTCCATCGGCCGAAATCTTCTTGCTCCTCCTGCTCCACCATCTCTCCCTCCACCAAAAAACCATCTCCGACATCCAGCTCCATCACTTGCCTCCTCACAGCAGCACGACACTCAGCTGCACACCGGCGAAGCTCCTCCATCTTGTCCCTGGACTGGCGCTCATCGCCACACTCTGCAATCATGGACTTCTTCCCAATAATTCTGTGTATGTTCTGTTCCTTCTGTTTTTACTTGTGAAGCGTCTTTGAGTGTCATGAAAAGCGCTATAAAAATCCCATGTATCATTATTATTATTATTATTATTATTACGATGGATCGCAAGACTCCGCCGATGGCGAGTGCTGAGGGGCGACCCTCCCAAAGGGGGAGGTCACGCCTTGAAGTCCAGCTAGGAGTTTCTGCAAGTACAGGCTACCTTTACGTGGAGCCAAAGAAGCCGTTTTTGTCAAAACAGAAAAAACATCTACAAACACGACGGTTCGCTAAAGCGCAACGGGAATCGATACCAAGACGGATTTGCACACATGGACAAGGACCTTCTGCACCCTCCAAACAACCGGGGAAGACCTACCTCCAGAACCGACCCTGGCTAAGTCCACCTGAGCCTCAGTTCATGGGATCCAACAAGTTTAGCTTTACCTTTTCACTTTCCAGTCCAGGTAATCCTACAAAGTTGCTCTTTTGTTCCAAAGAACGACACCGCCGTTAGTGGACCGAGTATCTGCAGATCAACTCTTCCATTTACACGACAAGCCACCATAACTTAGATGCGCCCCAAACCCTGGCGGTTATTTAGAAGCAAAGAAGCCTCTCAGATGAGAAACATCTTCAAGTCCAGTTGCTAAAACAAGAATGACCTGGATGAGCGAGATGCTACCTTTACCGACTCTTGGTTGTCCATCTCTACTCCCTGGGCAGGGTGGAGTTTACTACCCTATATAAGATATATCTGATGAGTACTTCAAAAGTAGAAATGTACTCTGAAATACATGGCCTCCGAAAGTGAATTTTTGGGCCGGAATGAAAGGGGACGCTTTTTGAACTCGCTCGGATCGGTTGGACGCAGGTGAACCAGAAATCCCCCGGGGGTCTGCGGGCGGACGGAGGCGTCGGATGAAGGTTTTCCCCTCCGAGACGTCCAAGCTTTGATGACGAAAATCGTCCGGTAACTCCGAGAACGCTTTCAAAGCGCGATGTCGAGCTGAGTCTCCGTGGGAACAGCGTCGCCGTTAGGATGCGGTCCGCGGTACAAGCATACCGATCGGAAGTCGTATTTGGAACGTCCGTAGGTCGTGCTAGCAAACAACTTGATGTAGTTTTATTTTGCTAGCAAACATAATCATTTATACACGCAATTTCCTTGGGCTACATTTACGGGAGTCAATTATTATCATCACCTAGCTCACGTTAAGGCTGCTAATCGCTAACGAGTTCTGCATGTGACTCAGCGAAAACTGATCTTCCTGGCGTTGAGGCAGAAGGAATGGGATGTTTTTATCGCGACCTCTGTTAGAAAGCAATACAACGTTGGTTCCCAGTGGAGGTCACATGACTGCGCGGAGGCGCGGCGGGTTAGCGCTGCGATTTATGAGCTTGTTAAGGAGCAGGAGAAGATCCAGTGTAGCTCCCTGGGGAACCTCTTGCTGTGAGGCAGCGGCGCTAACCGCCGCGCCCCCGTCGAGTCATACCGACGCCAGATTGACATCGCGAGAAGCTCATTTCCATTCCGGTCCGCCAAACGTCGGCGCGTCAGCCGGCGCGCTGACAGCCAGTCAGCGCCGCGCAGGACGCCGTTTGCCCGCGAGTCAAATGTGAACCTGCGGTCGAGGGAGCGATAGGATCGCGCTGTCAGTTAAAGGCCCGGCAGGTGTTTATTCACTTCCTGTCTAATCGCTGCCCGGTGAACCGACTGGAAACGCCGAACAAACACGTCGCGTTCAGGCTGGAGGAAACAAAAGCTCTTTGGGAGATGATTGAAAGCAACGCCGGCCCTAGTTGGCGACAGATCCCCGAGCAGCTAGCTTCTTTAGCGGCTAGCTTCTTTAGCGTAGGGGACGAGAGTCCAGTTTCCCGGAGCGGCTAGCTTCTTTAACCTAGGGGACCGAGCAGCTAGCTTCTTTGTCGAATGGGACAAGAGTCCAGTTCCCAGAGCGGCTAGTCTTTAGCGTAGTGGAAGAGAGTCCAGTTCCCGAGCAGCTAGCTTCTTTAGCGGCTAGCTTCTTTAGCGTAGGGGACGAGAGTCCAGTTTCCCGAGCAGCTAGCTTCTTTAGCGTAGGGGATGAGAGTCCAGTTCCCAGAGCGGCTAGCTTCTTTAGCGTAGGGGACAAGAGTCTAGTTCCCCAAGAGCTAGCTTCTTTAGCGTAGGGGACAAGAGTCCAGTTCCCAGAGCGGCTAGTCTTTAGCGTAGTGGAAGAGAGTCCAGTTCCCGAGCAGCTAGCTTCTTTAGCGAATGGACGAGAGTCCAGTTCCCCAAGCGGCTAGCTTCTTTAGCGTAGGGGACGAGAGTCCAGTTCCCAGAGCGGCTAGCTTCTTTAGCGTAGGGGACAAGAGTCTAGTTCCCCAAGAGCTAGCTTCTTTAGCATAGGGGACGAGAGTGCAGTTCCCGGAGCAGCTAGCTTCTTTAGCGTATGGACGAGAGTCCAGTTCCCCAAGCGGCTAGCTTCTTTAGCGTAGGGGACAAGAGTCCAGTTCCCAGAGCGGCTAGTCTTTAGCGTAGTGGAAGAGAGTCCAGTTCCCGAGCAGCTAGCTTCTTTAGCGGCTAGCTTCTTTAGCGAATGGACGAGAGTCCAGTTCCCCAAGCGGCTAGCTTCTTTAGCATAGGGGACGAGAGTCCAGTTCCCCGAGCAGCTAGCTTCTTTAGCGTAGGGGACTAGAGTCCAGTTCCCCGAGCAGCTAGCTTCTTTAGCGTAGGGGACTAGAGTCCAGTTCCCCGAGCAGCTAGCTTCGTCGGTATAACGGGATCCAAAGGTCCGGTTCCAAAAGCGAGAGCCGGTGAAAAGCAGGGATTTAAAGGACAAATGGGTGGAAGTGAATGGAAGTAAAAGAAGCTCTTAAATCGCGTTAATGGCCGACAAAGTGTCCGGCTGGCGGGAACGAGGTGATGGAACAGGCTGTTTGCGCGCCCTCTGAGGCGGTAATGGGACAATATTTCTCGGCGGGAAGTCATTAGTTGCATCATCAAGGACGTTAACGGCGGCGGCGCGGTTCAAAGGGGCGCCCGGCGCTTTGGAGATAGCCGGGCGCGCTCGCCGCCGCATCAAACGGCGCCGAAGAAACGTCTCGTTGAGGGGAAAGAAGCCGGTCGAAGGGTAAAAACACGATCAAAACAAGCCGGTGATTGAAGCTCGACTCGCTACGCGCTAAAAATAGATAGCGCGACCCCGCGGCGCCGGTCCATCTCGAAAAGAAGGACCGAGGACGGGAAAACAAAACCCGGATGTCTGCGCGTGACGAAAGCGCAATTTCGCGAGCGCCGCCGTCCGTCGGTTTCGCCTCCGTCGTCCCCGGAGGAGCCGGCGGTTTCGCTGCAACCCGGCCAGAAGAAAGACAAAAACACAGCGCCCGGCTATATTCGGGGAATTAATTGTAACTTGGCGAACTCCCCTCCTCCAAAGGCCGTATTTTTCCTCTCGCTACCTTTTATTATGCCCGGTTTCCTACGCGGCGGCTAAAAAAAGGCCCCGAAACCGGTGTTTACGCAAATTACAGCGTGGCGCTCGGCTCCGTCTCCGGCTGGGCGACCTTTGACCCGCGGGTCGGAAAGCGAGGGCCACTCCGGCTCGACAAATACAACCGGAGGAAGTCGGATGTGAAGGGAAAGAGGACCAGAAGCCTCATTTCCATGACGGATGGGGTTAGGCTACCCGCCCGACCGATGGCGAGCCGGCGCTCAAATGAGTCTGAGAACATTCGCAAACAAATTTAATTTATCTTCACACTCGGGTTCTGCCTGAATCCCTCGCGGGAACGGGATGATTTATCGATACCCGGCGTGGATCGGGTGCAGGAACGACTCCTTTGGATTCACCAAGACGGAAACGTTAGCCGAAACTTCTTTCCCTGCACAGTCGCACCGGCATGATCTGGTTCGTTAGCGTTAGCTTCCTTTGCGAACCTCGTGGGCTGCAGTTCCGTCCAAGGAGGTAGCCGCCTTCTGAGGGTACCTTTTAGCTTAGCATTCCCACTGGCAGTAAGGGACCACGTGAGATGACCTGAAGGTACCACACCCAAAAACAAACCACAGAGGAAGAAGGAGAAGAATAGGAGGACCACATGGACAATATGGAGGTGGAAGCTGCCAGGGAGTTCAAGTGTTTTTATCTTCTCCCTGCAGCGCTTCGCCATGTGAGGAAACCCGTTAGCCGTTAGCTAACTCCGGACTTATCCCGGCCACTGCGAGCCCTTCTGAGACACAGCAGGCCAGAAGAGCTTGTCACAGGAAAACATCTGACCAGTGGACCAGTAGCTTTTAAATGGGCTTGAGAGTTCCACCAATCACCTAGCTAGCGCTAGGTTACGTAAAAGTTACGTAAAAAGGCCGTGCCTCGGAGCAGGAGCTACGATGTTTCTAGGAGGTTTTAGGGGCTGCAGAAAGTTCCGGCGGTGTGAGAAAGCAACTACAATAGCAAGATTTCCTGAAAATATCTCTTGTGGCGTCCAGGTGAGATTCTTGCTGTTCTCCCGCCGCCTCCGCTCTCCTCTCGATCTGAAGAGCCTCTAAAATAGAAAGCCAATGCCGCCGCCACCGTTAGCGACGTTTGGAAACACCCGATGCATTTAGCGTCTGAAGACTGTCCGCCTTCAGCTGAGCAAACTCAGGCCCCGCCTTCTTACAGAGACATTGACAAGTGATCGATCGCACCTGCAACTGTTAGCGCGACTAGCATGATCGGTATGGGACGGTTATGTCTGCGGAGGTTCTAAATCATGTGGATTCATGTCGAAATCTTCTTCTCTTGGAGACGTTTCACCCCTCATCTGAAAGGCTTCTTCAGTTGAAACGTCTCCAAGTACGGACATACAAGTCCAGAGACCAAGACAAGAAGTTTGGGACAGTTAGTTCCTGTCCCGAACTGCTTTCTATCCGGCTCTCCAGCGGCTTCAGGCAGAAGGCCGCCCAGATTGAGCTTTGGATCTGGATCCGCTTGAGGTTCCTGAAGTTCTTTCCTCGTGATTTGGCGCCGAAATAAATCAAATCCGACTTCCCGATCGGCGCAACGCGAGGCAACTCCCGTCGTCGAACTGCACGGACAGTTCTTGCTTCCGCCGTGTTGCTTTTTGCCGACGGGCACTTTACAAACGGCGGCCTGTTCGGCCTCCGCGCAACTTATAGACACGCTTTACGGGGGCGCCTGCAGGCGCACGGCGTTCCGCCTTGACGGGCGTTTTTTTTTCTGCGATCAATTTTTTAAAATCGCCAAACCCTTCGCAAACCAAACTCCACCGACACCTCTTCCTCTCCGCCTGCAGGGTAAGCGGACTGTAAAGTAAGCCTACGTCTGAGGACGAACCATTGGCGTCCTTCTATGCAGATAATCGCCGTTCGTGTCGCAGCAGATTAGCAACCCGGTAGGCGACAACCCGGGAAATGCAAAGGCTGTCACTTACGGTTAGGAGTTCCTTCTGGAAGGACTTGCGCTCCTTGCTGTCGGCGTTGTTGCAGTCCTCTTTCAGCTTCTCCAGCACCGACGCCACCCTCTCCGGTTCGCTGTCCAGCTCCGCGCGGCAGAAATGCGTCAAGGGCAGGTTGACGTATCCGAGGGCGTCGGCGAAGGCGCGCCAGTTGCCGATGTTCTCCATCAGTATCGTCCTGACCGAGGCGTAGATGTAGGTGAGGAACTTGCAGGGTTTGAGGGCCTGCTCCAGCAGCGACGACGTGGTCAGTTCCTGCCCGCTGAAGTAAATGGGCTTGACCTTGCCGACCACCAGCACGTTCTTGGCGTGGACGAGTCCCAGTTTGCCCTGATAATATCCGATGTACCACTCTTTGGTCCACAGCTGGCCCTTCAGCTTGATCTTCTCCTCACTCAGCAGAGCCACAAAGTCTCCTTTTTTGTACTCCAGCAAGTACTGGTTCTTGGTTTGCCGGATGACGGTTTTGATCAGCTTTCCGAACTTCAGGTTGTTTATCCTCCTGTCCTGGAAAACCGGGTACTTGGTGGCGACGGCGAGCGGCGACAGGAGGATTTTCCCCACTTCCTTCTTCTTGAGGAAGCGTCGCTGGATGGACGTCTTCTGGCCTGTTTTGGGCGGAGGGGTCGGCGTCTGCACGCAGAACTGGGCCAGGATAACATCCTGGTCGTCCTTGACTTGGACCCTCAGGGTAAAATCCGATACGTCCTCGTTGCCGCGCGAGGCGATGACGTAGACGAGTCGACTGACTTTGCCTAGTTTGATCTGGAAGCCGCGCACCGCCCGGGCCTGCTCGCTGGCCTTCACCTCGTAGTTGGCCATGTTGGAGTAGACCCCGACCCGAAGGTCCTGCGGCCTGGACAAGACGAACTGGTGTTTTCCCCAAAGCTGTAGCGCCACGGGCGGCGCTGCCTGCGCCTGTTTGCCCACCTCGCTCACCATGAGCGTCTTCGGGGCGCAGTCGTGGCCGAACACGGCCACCACCGTTTTGAAAGAGGGGTGAATATGCTTTGGACCGTAGAGGCCGAGGGTGACGTTTTTGACCACCTTCTCCCAAACCGTGGCGTCCGGAGACAGAGTCTGGGACAGAGCCACCACGCATACATACATGCAGGGTTCCAAGTTGTCCAAGGACACCTGGACCGTGTCCCCGTACATGTATGCTTGAGGAACGGCCGTATAAGGCCCCTCTTTGCAGTCGCTCCTCATGCAAAGGATTTCCGTGGTCCGCCTGTTCTCGGCTTTCACCGCCACGGACACTTTCATCTCCAGGGCGATGGTCGTTTTGGTCTCCATGTTGCTGAGTTTGATCTCCACCACGGGGCTGGAGGCGGTGCAGCGGTCGTTGTTCAGCTCCAGCGGCGGGTCGAGCAGCGCTTTGATGGAGATCTGCTGGGACTCCCCGGCGGCCACGTGGCCCTCGGGTACATGGACGCTGATGTTGGTGTCCGGAAGCTGAACGGCGCCCCCCGAGCTGTCCAGCCGACAGACGATGTTGGTCTCCACGGGTTGCGTTTGACCCCAGCCCGGGTTCTGACCCAACGAGTTCAGATCGTGGCAGGACCTGGCTAGCTTGCGATGCGTGAGCCACGCCGCGCGGAAGTCTTCTCTGCTCTGGAACTGCTCCGGCGCCGGCGCTTTAAGGCCCCCGAAGAAGCTGCTAGATGCCTGAGGGGCCTCCGACTGCAGGATGGACATATCGGACAGACTGTAGGAACGTTTGCTCCTGAAGAACGGGTTGTCCCTGCGCAGCGTCTGGCCCGTCCCCACGGCGGGACTCAGGGGGTTGAAGGTGAACCCGCCGCCGCCGCCGCCGAGGCCGTGGACGTCGACGGCGCTGCCGGCGGAGTTGGGCGTGTCGAAGAGAAGGAGGTCGACCGATTTCTCGTTGCTGTTCTGATCCAGAGAGCTCTGAGGACCTCCGTTCAGGAAAGGGTTCGTAGAGGTATGGGTCGTTGTAAAAGGGTTCCCGTTCTGGAAGGTGGTCGGTTTCAGGATCACCCCCGCCCACTCCCCGAGAAGGTCCATCTCTTTGGCCGCCTCCTCGTTGCCGTCCCCCGCGGCGTCGATCATACCGCTGTCGCTGAACGAAGAGTCTCTAAAGTTGATGGGCTCCACGTAAGCCGCCGGGATGTAACCCATCTCCGTGTTGTTGTGGGCGTACCACCACTCGCCCCCCGACGTGTCCAGAACGTACAGGCGGTCGCCCTTTGAGAACTTCAGGGTGGTGAAGCTGGAAGGGCAGTAGTCCTTAATGGCGACCACTTCTCTCGCAGTGCCGAAGGAGGCGGTGGCGTCCAGTCGTAAGGCACTGGGAGAAGGCACTGAAAGAGACAAGATGGATGTCAGGTTCCTGCGGAGATGTTTGGCCCTTCCTGCCCGGGAGGAGCTTCGCCTGCCTCGTCTCCACCATCACTCGTAACCAAACTCCGCTCGCCGAGTTCCCCAGAACATTAGCTTACTGTCGGAAGTCCGAGTCTGCTTCCGTTCAGCCTAAAGTAATTTCTGCCTGCCCGTCCTGTGAACGGGAAGTGAAAATCTGATTTTTTTATTTTTTTATTTTCTCCATTTAAAAAAAGACACACTTTGATAGCGCGAGGCTTTCCGTGCCTTTTTTTATTGTCACCTGATGGCTTTCTAGCCTGGGAATCAGAATCACATCAAGGGAAAAACGGACCGGTTTGCGCGAGCGACGCCATCCGGTGACGACTGGGGACTCAAAGATAGAATTGGTGAATTTACGCACAGTTTGGGTACAAGACAGTAGTGAGAGCAGCGATGCTGTACGGTCTAGAAACAGTGACAGTAACAAGAAGACAGCAGGCAGAACTAGAGGTCGCAGAGATGAAGATGTTGAGGTTCTCTTTGGGAGTGACCAGGATGGAGAGGATCAGGAATGAGTCCATCGGAGGGACGGCACATGTTAGATGTCATGTACAGAGGAGGGATACATTGGTAGACAGATGCTGGAATTGGAGGTCTAGAGGAAGACCAAAGAGAAGATTTGTGGACGTAGTGAGAGATGATATGAAGGTAGTTGGTGTGAGAGAGGAGGATCCAGAGAATAGGGTTAGATGGAGAAAGTTGATTCAATATGGAGACCCCTGAAGGGAAAAGCCCAAAGGAGAAGAACAATCTGTCACAGGGGTGCAGGACATGTATGACCGAGACAAAGTGATGATTGAGATGTTTTGGACATGAACAAAGGAGTGTTCATGTCCAAACCATGGTGAAGATCTGGGTAGAAGGTTGCTGAAGGTGAAGCTGCCAGGCAAGAGGTCTGGAGGAAGACCAAAGAGAAGATTTATGGACGTAGTGAGAGAAGATATGAAGGTAGTTGGTGTGAGAGAGGAGGATCCAGAGAATAGGACGAGATTGAGAAAGTTGACTCGCTGTGGTGACCCCTGAAGGGAAAAGTCCAGTAGAAGAAGAAGGAGAAGAAAAAGAAGTGAATTTACAAGCAGTGCTGTTGTTTTCTTGAGAATCGAGAACTTCCACACGTCCCCTGATGAGGGGGCGAGATGTGAACACAGGAAAGCACAAAATCCTTCACTTGTCTTTCAGTTATGTGACATCAGGAATTGCTCATTTGTGAAACAGCCAAGGAGAACATCTAGCAGGGGTGTCAAACTCAAGGCCCAGGGGCCGGATCAGGCCAACAAACTTGTTTTATCCGGCTCGCAAAGCCGAAAGGTACCAGGTTTAAGGGGTGAACTCCATGTGGCCCCCGAGCTAGATGATCTAAACCAGGGGTCGGCGACCTTCAACACCCAAAGAGATATTTGGAGCCGGTTTCCTCGGAAAAGAAAACACCGGGAGCCGCAATTACTTTTTGACGTCTAAAATAAAGGCACCGCTGTATATATTGCTTTTTATTACCTTTACACTTTGTATAAACAAGTGTGTTGCTTCTGAAATTCACAAAGTGTTAAAGAGAAAATTACATTTTATTTATGTAATGAACTCATTTTGAGTTTTGGGCTTTAAGAGCGTTTAGCGGAGCCTTGACCTGAATTTTAAAAATAAATCCAGAAAAAAATCACTGTGTCAGTAAACAATAAAAAATAAATATTTGCAAAATATCTTCATAACTATCTATTTTACCCGGTTTATGGGACTTCTGCTGCTGAACTTCTGCGCACAGCATCTGCAAATCGGGACTTTACCGTCCTTCGCGAGTGTGACGTTTATTTTGAGCGACGAAAATAATCAATATAATTTTATGTAATATTTCAAGATAACAATAATCTTCCAACTTAGAACTAAAAGTTAAAAAGAAGGAATTAACACAAATGAAATACACTTCAATTAAATAGTTATCATTTATTTTCCCAAGACACTCGAGTTGCAGTGTAAAGGTGAAAAAGCCGCATGGGTTGCCGACCGCTGGACTAGAGGATCCAAAAGTGGCATCTGACTGCGACACGTATGCTCGGGTTCGGGCGGCTGACCTTTGACATCGGTGAGGCTGGCCTCGGACACGCCGTCGCTCAGATCGATGAGGGTTCCCTCCGACTTGCAGCGAGGGAGCGAAGCGTTGTTGTTGTTGGTAGCTCTGATCCGATGGGCGGCCATGTTGGGGCCGCGCACCTTCCCCGAGCTTCTCTCGAACCGGCTTCCTTCGGCGGGACGTCAACGGCCTCCCATCGTCACTAAAAGAGAACACGGACCCGGAAGGGAACTTTAAAAAAAAAAAGGTTGTTTTCCCGTCCGAGTTCCTTCCTTTCATTCATCATGCACGGCGCCGCGCGAGCACGCCGAGGCAGCCAGACCCCCCGCCGGGCCGCCCTCTGAACCTCGCCTTGTTAGCTCCGCTCGCGCTCCCGACGGGGAAAAAAAAATCAACACCGACCTGGCGGTAAACTTGGCCCTCCTCTTGAGGGGGGGAGGGTTCGCAAATACGCCCGTTTTGGAGTCTTTTCGACAACTCTGATCCGCCGACCTCCTCTGGGAGCTTCATGTGCGGAAGCATACCGACCGACGGGAGCGGCAGAAAATCAATAGAAACAGAACGAGGGATCGTCTCGCCGGGGGTTTCTCTTCCCCGCCAACACAGATGTCGCATTAATATTCATGGACGCGGTTTTACTTATTCATCCCAATTAAGACTTCAATGACTCCGAGGATCTCTGGGTTCATTACGGCGCCCGTAAATAATTTCTGCAGTTTTTGGAGGTTTGAAGTTCCCTTCGCGCTTCAGACGTACCGCCGTCACGGCTGATGGATTCGCCTAATTGGCGAGATGTTTTCGCGAAGCCTCGGATTCGGATCTGACGGTACATTAAGTGGCGCCTGTTTTGTTTACGGTGCAGGGAAAGCAAAGATTAGAAGTCACACACACATCTGGCGGTCGTGCAAAGACGTGGAAGTCATGGAGGTCCGACATGGACTTCATCCCTGGATGAGACCATCTGACGGAACGTGGGACGAACCCGAGATCCCAGTGAGGGTCTAAAACCGAGGGAACGGAACTCTACGACTTGAATTCTCTAACTTATATAACATATAGTGTAAAAGTAGGGGATCTACGCGTCCATATTTGGACATTTTGGGACTCGAGTCCGTCCTGGTCCCCTGCCTGTAGCCAATCCCAGCACTTAAAATCCTTACATTGTCTCAAAAATGTAACACCGGCACATATTACTGAGGACTCCCAAAAGTGGCACCTGTTAAGAGACACGCTTACGAAGCGGAATTCGAACTCAAGGCTAGATGACGGGAGCAGAGCAGGCGCAAAAGAATTCAGCATTAATGTAGAAGCGAGCAGATGAACTGCGCCGGGTAAAGAAGACCAAACAGAGTTTCCAAGGGAACAAGCGAGATGGTCACAGTTAGAGGACAAAGTTGGACAACAGTGGCTTATTGAACGAGTGAACAATTTGTTTCCCTTTATACACCGTATGTTTTGTCATGCGCCTTATAATGCAGTGCGCCTTATAGTCCGCAAAATACGGTAGTACTTTTTGGGACCAAAGTCCCACTCGTCCCTTCGTTATCTTCAACGCAGATCATCCATCCTGCCAGTTGACCTCGGTTTAGGGGGCAGGACAATGTCAACTACTTCAGTGTTTTTGGAGACTGAGAACATGCAGAGAACCCTGGCAGGAGAACATGGACGGAACCCCAGTCTGCTGATGTTGATTTGCGGCCAAAGCGTCTCGGTGGATCCCCGACATCTAAAACTATCAGAGGGGAAAGGATTAATGTGAAAAATAGTTTCCCCTCTGTGGGGAGCTAGAGAATGCTGGTTGGGATTTTTGGTCCGACTGCGATTTTATCCCCCTGAGGGGGGGGGGGGGGATAAAAAAAAAGATAGAGACAGACATGTTTATTTTTTGCACAAACAAAGTAAGAGACTACAAATATATATGTTCAGAGAGTATTTCGTGAAAACCGCAGCAGTGGACGGAAAAGCTGCGGGAATCGGGCGCAGATGTGGGTCAGTGGGACGCAGCGATTTCCAGAGATACCGGGGCTTCTTTCTGCACGAATCCATAATTCATGGCGTTGTCTACCCTGGGGACGACAACACGCCGCGCCAGAGATGATCCCGCAATGCTGACACGCCGCTACAAACTGCAGATGAAAGACCTTTTTTGGATGTAAATCAATCTACTGGATGTTTGCGCTGACTTCTTACAGTTACAAACAACTTGTTTAGCAGCATGGCGGCGCAGCGGTTAGCACTTTCGCCTCATGGCAGTAAAGTTCACGGTTCAAATCTGACAGGGGGGCCTTTCTTGCTGAGTCTTGTCAGAGGGAGACCCTAAATTGTTCAGAATGGTGATGTTGTATGCATCTATAGAGATGTAGTGATACTTGTATGCCTCTACAGCGGTAGTTGTATGCCTCTATAGCGGTAGTTGTATGTCTCTATATGAGGGACTGAGAGTTGTATGCCTCTATAGCAGTAGTTGTATGCCTCTATAGTGATAGTTGTATGCCTCTATATGAGGGACTGAGAGTTGTATGCCTCTATAGTAGTAGTTGTATGCCTCTATAGTGATACTTGTATGCCTCTATAGTGATAGTTGTATGCCTCTATATGAGGGAGTGATAGTTGTATGCCTCTTGAGTGATAGTTGTACGTCTCTGGAGTGCTAGCTGTGTGTCTCTGGAGTGGTAGTTGTGTCTCTATAGTGACGGTTGTATGCCTTACACATGTATGTACGTTACATATATTTTTACATAACTTTATTTGCATTTATTTATTTCAGTCTTTGCTGTCAATTAATCCCTATTTTATTTTTTACTTTATATAGAGTTCCTTTTTGATTCTTCCCCCCTTGACTCTGTAGCAGGAGCTGCTTTCAGTGAAAAGCACTGACCCCCTGGGGGATCCATTAAGTATTCTGATTCTCTATAGTGATACTTGTATGCCTCTATAGTGATACAACTATAGTTGTATGTCTCTATATGATGTGTAAAGGAGAGGGTGAGGTATGTCTCCATATGTGGCCCCGTGATCCATCCAGGCACCTCCAAACAAAACAGCAACCACCGTCTGGAAGGAGCACCCCTCCCCCCTGCTGGTTCCAGCCAACGGCATTGGTTCCGCTCGCCTTTAGCTGAGTCCTGGCTGGCGGAGGAGTCAGACCACGGGAACGTGGGCTCAGACAGCAGCCAAAACAACCGGTTCTAATCCAAATCTAGCGTTGCAAAACTTCAGAAACAATAGCAACAGCAAAAAAAAAAAAAAACCCTGGACTCTTAAAGGCTGTAGTCTGCAGTCCAAAGGCTAACGGATGCAAGCTGACACAGGGAGGCTTCGGTCACGGCGCCGACCCGACAGGAAGCGTGACTGTGCATAAAGGGGGGCGGGGAGTCGAAGGGGTATCTGGGACGAATGGCCTCTGGAGAAGCCGTGCTACTTCCAGCTCCCAAAGGCTTCTTTCCAGAGGCTCCTCAGAGCAGACAGAAGTACCAGTCTACATGTGTTAACCAACAGGTGAAGGTTGTTGACTCTCATCTACATCATTTATCTTCTTCAGATCCGCCAGATGACCTGGTGCCGCCGATGATCTTTTGCCGGCTGAGGTCTACAAACACAAGTCATGCTATCAAGGACGAGTAAGAGTGACCAACCCTTTCTTCACAACAAATCTAGATCCTTTAAATCCAGAATTTTACCCAGAGGTACTTGTTCCTCTTCATACTGTACAGGACTACTACCAGCAGTGTACTACCAGGTTCCTAGAGTCAGGGCCTGCTCCCTGGATACCTCGACGTCTGGATCCAATCTGAAATGGGGTTAGCTTAGGTCAGAGTGTGGGTGGTCCTCAGACAACCTCCCCCGCCGACCCCCGTCCACTCCCAGCGCCGAACAATGGGTGGGTGGAGGCCGACTTGTATCTCCGAGGTGGCAACACGAAGGAGACTCTGTCATGCAAATTGCTACATGCTGCCCGCTAATCAGGCGCCGGGAGGCTGTAAACGGCGCTGCTGTTTACGGCCCGTCGAAGCCTCGCCCTCTGGACGCCACCAGGACATTAAAACCCCGCCGTGCACGTTTCTCACGGCCCCGTGTCACGGCGGGAGGCTACCGGGGGCCTGACGGCGCCACCTTCTCCGTGACAAACACCACTTTCAGGTCTCGACTTCAAAGTGCCGGTGTTTACAAACGGCGAGCTAACATTTCAAGGGAAAAGTCATTGGCCTTAATTAGCTGTTTTTTGATTGACCAAAATTTAGAACCACCTCAGAAATTCCACAAAACCATTCGTTCTGTCAAAGAGGCCCGAAGTGAAGGCCGGTTCTCAACCGGTTGCTGCGGTTACAGGTCAGTCGTTTCCCAATACAAGATGCCGCATGATGTAAAAATCGTCTGGATCTGGGAGTAAATGAACGGAGATCGAATAATTCAATCTCTTCTGGACTTTGATCCCCGATGAATCCAGTTAGGAGATAAACAGATCTGACTGCGGGCTTTCGAAGAGGGCAAATGTGGAATAACCATTTTATAAAACCTTCGTTTCTCATTGCGAGTCTAAAGGGGAAATTTAATTTTGGGCCTGATAAATGACTCCATAATCACAGTTGCAAGGTTGGAGTTGCATAAGTGGTTCAGTGTCAACACTTCGGCACGTAGACGGGAGACGAGTTTCGAACCTCCAACCTTCGGATTAGAAGGACGACTAGTCTACCCACTGAGCCACAGTCGCCCCTGAAGCTCGGCTCCTCCCGTGTTAGGCTACATTCACTCTAGCGCCACCGTGGGCTTCGCAAGAGTCCCGAACCAAGTGCATGGACGGCCGCGACGCCTCCAGATGGAACTCCGACATGGAACTCCAACCCTCTCTTTGTCCCGTCGAGTCAAACCCCAGGACTAGACTCGGGTTGCTTTCGCCGCAGAGGCGTAAATTCCCGCGCGCGACTTCATCACCCCCGCGTTGCCGCCTTCGCCGCGCGTCAAATCCATCTTCGCGGCCGGAGGGAGAGGCAATAAAAATATTTAAATGATTTACGCGAGTCGTTCCCCCCCTTCGCGGGGGCTGCGGACCGTACCAAGTTGATTCACGGGTGTGCTTTGTGATCCGGGCGTCTCTGAATCTTTACGTGCTGTCGGGAGTGCAAACCGCCGAGTCAGGTTTACTCACAAACACGGGAAGGTGGAGTTTCTTGCACCACAACCACCTTTGGACGGTGAAGTTCGAAGAAGTGACCTGCTCAAATTTGGTTCCAGGAAGTATCCTTCTCCGGAGGAACCTTTTTAGTTTTGCGTTACCACCGGTGGCGAGGACCAGTGTGGCTACAACTCCGGCTCTGCACTCAAAAACGAAACACCAAAGAAGACGAGGAAGAAGAAGAGGAGGATGGCACGGACAACATGGAGGTGGAAGCTGCTATCAGATGAGTTCAAGTGAGTTTATCTTCTTCCTGCGCCGCTGTACGCGGAGAAGAACCCCGTTAGCCGTTAGCTAAGGTTCCACGTGTTGTGGCCAAAATGTAGATGTTCCTCTGTGAGCCCTGGAAACCCTTCTGAGGCGCAGCAGGCCAGAAGAGCTTGGACTTCTTCACTGGTCCATTTCTTGCCACATTTTGTCCTGACAAAACATCTTACCGGTGACCACCATAGTTTTTAAAACTGGTGCTACACGGTTCACAAGAACTTGCTGCCCATGGGGGTGGCTTATGAGTTGCCTCGGAGTGGGAACTGAGATGGGTCTAGGACCTTCTAGGTCCCTGGTTACTCTGCTCTCCCAATGCACCAAGAAAAGACCTCGTTCCTGAGACACTTGGGAGAACCTCCCATGGACAGGAAGTGGACAAACCTTCTCGCTGTATCTGGCTCATGAGTTCCACCAATCACCAAGCAACTACATGAGTTCCTATGGAACCACAAACAGACGGTTCTAGTACCTCGGGTCCAAGGTCCCGGGTTCCTCTGCAGTCTGAAGGCACCAAGAAACCGCCTAGTTTCTGAAAACGTTTGAGGAACTCCAAAAAGGTCCCTACAGCGAGAAAGGGGCTACTGGTTTGGGCATCAACGGAAATCCAGATGGGTTCGTTGGAATTCCGCGGGGCGACACGCTGTTCTTGTCCGGTTCCTCGACTTGTGAGGAGCTCCATCTAAGCACGAGGTGTTTAATATTTCAAAAGACAGATAGTTCCAACGGTGCTGAAGAGACCAAACATAGCTCCGGGGTTACATCCGGGTTCCTGCCGTCCAGACTGATGGATGCTGGGAGGAAATCCGGACCTGCAGTTGGATTCTATGATCATCGCTATCTCTGAGAGCAGAACATCCTGGGACGTTAGCGAGAAGATTTATTCTTCTCGCTGTTTGTTATTTAAGGGAGCGACGGACCGGACGTTCCCGCCTCCCGTGTTGGCTCATCTGAAGGTGCAGAGGTTCTTCTGGCTGCTGGTTCAGATGAGGTTTCGGAGCTTCTGCGTTAAATAAAGTCGCCGTTAAAGGCTTTATTTAGCGCCGACCCTGCAGCTGCTATCATTAGATGTATCTCATAGGAGGTGTGAAGGGTGGAGTCTCCCCGTGTCTAAGCGAGGTTCCCTTGGGTTCTCCTTGGGGTTCCTCCCGTGGTCCAAACACTTGCAGGAGGTTCATAAGCGAACAAAACATCTCCAGAGACGCTGGATTAAGGAAACCTGGTTTCCAGCATCTGGATCTTGTGATCGCCGACGGCCTGAAGGCAAAGACGACGGGAAAAACCAAAAGAGGAATCGCACGCGAGTTTTTGTCCGTCATTGTCTTACGTCGCCTGACGTGCAGGTAGAAGGGAGGAGGACGCCGGCGCGCCCAGAACCACGTTTGTCAGAAAACCACAGCGTCCTCCAGACGTCTCGTTGCAAAAAAAAGCGCCTCTCTGGAGCCACAGCTGGACCTGCAGACCATCTCCACCTCCACCTCCTCCTCCATCTCCACCTCCACCTCCTCCTCCATCTCCACCGTCCTTCCACTGTTTCCACAACAAACGCCAACTCACCTTCAGGAGGAGGACAAAACACACAAAGCCCACAGACGCGTTGGGCTTCAGGCCAAAGGGCTCCGCACAAGGACGACCAACGGCGAAGCTGCCGAGGTGGACTTCTGGTCCACGGCGACGGAGATCAGAAGACACACACGCACACACACACACACACACACACACACACACACACACACACGCGCGCGCGCGCGCGCGCCTGGCGGTTGCAGAGACTGTATAAGCCAATCCCAGCTGACACTGGGTTGAGAGGCGGGGCTTAAACCTGTCAATCATGCAGCTGAGGAGGCTTCTAGGAACCCAGTAGAGATGGAGAACCTGAGGAGAACCTGGAGACTCCACAGCGGTGGACCAAAACCCACCGGGAACATTCAGAGGGACCTTCACGTCAGTCTGTTCTGGTCTGCAGGCTCCAGGATCTCCGGCGCGTTCATGTTCTCCGGTTCCTCCCCAGGACGCTGAACCTTCTGCGCGCTTTTTCCAAACTCAGGACCACGAGGACGGAGATGTCAAGGGAAACATCTCCGGAGGCCGAGGGGCCGTCTGGTTCTCCGTGAAGCCGAGCTCCCGGCGCTCCCGGCGCTCCCGAGCAGGAAGTGGCCCCGCGCAGGAAATGCCTTTGTGATGAGGCCGAGGCTCCGCCTCCCAAACATTGTTCTCCAGAGGAGGACGGAGGAGGATCGGGAAGTGACGAGAACCTCCGACAGGCACGTCCGCCGACGCTTCCTCGCCAGAAGTGACCCAGAAGAAACGCTCCGCGGCTTCTGATTGGCCGGAGCGACTCCTTAACTTCCCTCTCCTCCAATAGGAGCTACAAGGCTTCGCTAAACTATTACTATGACTATTATAAATGCTATTACAAATTATTATTGTTAGTAAGTTATATTAGTATTAATGGTGATACGGATATTTATCATGATAATAATAATGAGGATTTTCATATTGATACTAAAAATTATCTCCGCAAAAACAATTCAATGAAGATAATAATAACTGATAATAGCAAAGATCATTATCATGATAATGGTGATAATAATGTTAATAAAAAGGCTAACAATAATGATGATTATAATATCAAAAATAATATTAGTTATAATTGTAATGAAAATAGTGATGTGACAACTGATAAAATAATTGTAGAAATAAAAATAATAATTATATGAATTAAATCACGATGATACTAAAAATATTGATGACGACAACTAATTAGATAGTTTTAGAATTGAAAATAATAATATTAATTAAGATCATGATAATAATGATACACAATAGAGATGAAAACGACTAATCATTACAAAATAATACAAAAATAAAAATATAATAATTTCAATAAAGATCATAATAATAATGAAGTGAAATAATAGCAACAATAATAAAGATAATAAGAATAATATGTATCGTAAAATGAAGTTGATTATAATATTAAAAATAATATCAATTATAATTCAATATCAATTATAATTATAATGAAAATAGTGATGACAACTAATAAAATTTAAGAAATAAAAATAATAACAATATGAATTCAGATCATAATGATACTAAAAATAGTTATGACGACAACTAATAATTTTAGAAATAAAAATAATTGACTGAGTAAAGATCGTAATAATAATGATACAGAAAATAGAGATGAAAACGACTAGTCATAATAAAATAATAAAAAAATAAAAATGTAATAATCTTAATAAAGATCAGAATAATAATGAAGATAACAGTAATAGCAACAATAAAAATAATAATTATAATAATAATAATAATGTAAAAATATTATAATGACCTCAGTGACAACAGTCAGGAGGTGACAGGGAAGTAAACCTCGGGTCAAACCGCTTTTACTAACATAAGATTCCAATTAACTGATAACGGCGGACGTTTGACATCCGACACACACACACACACGCACACACACACACGCACACACACACACACACACACACACACACACACACACACACACACAGGGCCTAGATGTCGGCTTCTCAGACACGTGAGCCTCCGAGAGGGGCGCGAACCAGGAAGTGAAACCCCACGGGCTCCACCAATCAGATCGTGTCTCAAAACAACACTAACTAGCGTGGATTAACCGAGTAATCAGAGGGAAGTTACAGTCTAAGAGGTTAAACTGGTAGACAGCTAATAACCAGGTTATTACCCAAATAACGTGCCGTATTAGGTGCTAGTAGCGCACAAAGGGCTCGGTTAGCGAGGATATGCTAACTAACAAGCGCCGGCGGTTGGAGTTATCGGTAACAATGTTCCCGCGTTGCGTCGATCGAATGCTGTTTCACACGGGCGCCATTTTGGGAGGTCACATGACCCCGATCTGAGATCTGTGCCGACGGTAGCCGGGCTGCGGGTGTTTTTGTTGACAGTGTAAAGGCTGTTTGCGGCCTCGGGCGCCCAAACCCTTGACGTTTGGACTGGAAACAACAACAACGGCTGGTCTGTTTGCACACACTCTCACACACACACATACATACATACACACACACACACACAAGACTCACACAAACGCACACACACTCGATCACGCACACATGCAGATTATATCATTTTCAAGATCTCACACTGTTTGTAAGTTACTATTTTAGATTCTTGGTTCTTCTTCAGTGTAAAGACACTACAGTTAGCTGCTGGACAGTTAGCTGCTGAGGTTACAGTTAGCCACTGAGGTTAGAGTTAGCTGTGGAGATTACAATTAGCTGATGAGGTTCCAGTTAGCTGCTGGGGTGACAGTTAGCTGCTAAGGCTGCAGTTAGCTGCTGAGGGTAAAGTTAGCCACAGAGGTTGCAGTTAGCAGCCGAGGTTACAGTTTCCTGCTGAAGCTATGGTTAGCTGTGGATGTTATCATTAGCTGCTGAGGTTCCATTTAGCTGGTGAGGGTACAGTTAGCACCTAAGGTCATAGTTAGCAGCTGAGGTTACATTTAGCAGCTTGGGTTACAGTTTGCTGCTGAGGCTATGGTTAGCTGAAGATGTTATCGTTAGCTCCGGAGGTTACAGCTAGCAGCTGAGGTCACAGTTGGCAGCAGAGATTACAATTAGCTGCTGAGGAGACAAATAGCTGCTAAGGCCACAGTTAGCTGCTGAGGGTAAAGGTAGCCACAGAGGTTACAGTTAGCAGCTGAGGTTACAGTTTCCTGCTGAAGCGCTGCTGAAGCTATAGTTAGCTCTGGATGTTATCATTAGCTCCTGAGGTTCCATTTAGCTACTAACGTTATAGTTAGCTGGTGAGGGTACAGTTAGCAGCTGAGGTTAGAGTTAGCAGCTGAGGTTACGGTTAGCTGTAGATGTTTTCGTAAGCTGCTGAGGTTCCATTCAGCTGCTAACATTAAAGTTAGCAGCTGAGGTCATAGATAGCAGCTGGGGTTACAGTTTGCTGCTGAAGCTACGGTTAGCTGTAGATGTTATCGTAAGCTCCTGAGGTTACAGTTAGCTGCTAATGTTATAGTTAGCTGCTGAGGGTGCAGTTAGCTCCGAAGTTTACAGTTAGCTGCGGAGTTTGCAGATAGCGGCTGAGGTTACAGTTAGCTGCTGAGGGTACAGTTAGCTCCGGAGGTTACAGCTAGCAGCTGAGGTTACAGTTAGCAGCTGAGGTTACAGTTAGCAGATGAGGTTAGAGTTAGCAGCTAAGGTCACAGTTAGCTCTGGACGTTACAGCTAGCACCTGAGGTTACAGTTAGTAGCTGAGGTTACAGTTAGCTGTGGATGTTATCGTTAGCTGCTGAGGGCACAGTCAGCTGCTAATATTATAGTTAGCTGCTGCAGTTACAGTTAGCTGCTTAGCACCCGCTAGCTCTACCAAATCAATTCAACACGGTGACAGGTGAAGGCGGCGTCCGGTTACAAACACCAACCTTTACACTTTAGTCTCATTCAAAGCCTTTCTGAAGATGAACACCCAAACTAGCGCCCTTGCAAAGCCGGGACGCCGCAGAGATCTCACTCTGGAGACGTCCGACTTCCTCCCTCCCCGTTTTCCTCGTACGACGACGACCTGGAAGCCGCCGCTCGCTGGGCTACGCTATCGAGGACGCTTTCCACGCCGTGCCCTCCTCTTCCTCCGCCGAGCGGCGGCGGGGGGGATTAAGGGGTGAGGAGGAATGCCAGGAATGCCCGGCGCCGGACGAAATCACGGATTATTGGAGCGGGGAGAGAGGAAGAGGAGGAGGAGGAGGAGGAGGAACAGAGGAACCCGTCCTTCTACCGGGGACAAAGCAGAGGTCAAAGGTCGCGGCACGTTGTCGTTGCAGGTCTTTGTCGGGAAATTCATTGGGCCGCTCGCGTTGTTGTGAGTCTTGTCACGAACCGCGAGACAACAGCGTGACACACACACACACACACACACACAGACACACACACGCACGCACACACACACACACACACACACACACACACAGCGAGACACGTACATACATCACTTCTCCCTGCGACGACAAACCAGCCGACCACCGGGTTACTTTTACAAAGAGCTTCTGCAACACACACACACACACACACACACACACACACACACTTCCCCCGAGGCAGGCGAAGACGTGAAGAAAAAAAGTAAACAAATTACACAAGTGGATTCCTGAGCATCCCCGAGAGAGGCGAGGGGCCGGGGACGCCGATATTCAAAAAAGAGAGGATGAAGAAGAAGCTTCTTCTTCTTCTTCTTCTACCTTCCAGCAAACTTCTGGAAAGTTCTCCCGCCGGAGCCCCGTGGATTCGTCTAATTTTGTGCCTTTTGAAAAGGACGCCCCCCCCCCCCTTTTATTTACGACTAAATAGGCCTCGATTGAAACACGACGCCGAGGCTAGCGGAAGTTAGCACGTTAGCGCAACTCCTAAACACGTCGGTGGCGCAAACAACCAACCCTTCCTCCTCTTCCTCCTCCTCTTCCTCCTCCCCGACCCAGACACGGGCTCGGACTAATCAGCTGGAGGCGGTCGCCGCCAAACACCCGCAGACGTTCCTCGGAGGTGGAGGAGGGGGCGCTTATCTGAAATCACATGCTCCAACAATGAGTTCCATTGAAGGTCCGGCGGAGTGCGACCCCGGACCTCCGCCCGCCCCGGACCGTCCGGCGGACCGTCTCCCCGGCGGGGGGTCAGGGCTCGGGCGCCGTCTCGCCGATGAATCGCGTGGGAAATATGAAATCGAGCGGATTCGGCGTGGGAGGAAGCCGAGGGACGCCAAAGTAAACACGAGCTCCGCCGTCCGCGAGCCAATCGGAAACCGGATCGTCCGCCGGTGACGACAAAGTCGTAACTGTGAAATGAAACGGAAAAGTGCGGGCGCCATCTTTACACAAGCTTGCTACTTTGTCCTTCCTGTCAAACAGTCAGTGGACACATTACCGACTCCACCGCCGGTTCCCTTGCTATTTTTACAACAGCCTGTGTGTGTGTGTGTGTGTGTGTGTGTGTGTGTGTGTGTGCGGGCCTTCTTTGGTCATGTGCCCCCGACAACATGGGGATCCAATAAAAAAAAAAAAAAAAACAACCAAGGAAAAAGTTAGATCAAACACACCTTCACACACTCCTGGAGTTCAGAGAGCGGATATGGATGTGGTGTGAAGGCCACCGAGTCGCCATGGCGACGACCTGACGGTCGCCGTGGCGACGCGCCCGCCCCACGCGCTTCTGTTCACACCCGGTTGCCTCCGTCGCAGACGAGCGTGAATCGAAACCCCGCCGCCGTGTTTCCCGAAGGCCTCAACTGGAGTTCCAATGAGTCCAATGGACGTGAGCCAGGGATGCTGTGATTGGTCAGAATTCGGCTACGAAGATGGCGGCTCGACATCAGGAAGGCGGAGCGAAATGACGCCCGGCCTTAAGTACGACGGCTGGCGCGGAAAAAAAAAACAAACGTGGCGGGTGCAGAACCCTGGGAAAACATCAGCTGGCTTTGGTCCGGTTTGATCATATTTCTTATTTAGTAACACATTGAGATCATAAATAAATCACTCCAACCACCAGAGCAAACAGGAAGGGCCTCAGAGACCCTTGATGAAGTCCCAACTCCACCATGAACTCCTCTGTTACACCTACAGCACACCTCACCACTGTCCCACAACCGGCATACATGTCTCACACCCGTCTAACATACTTTTCTGCCACCCAACACGTCCTCATAGTTACTCTCTCTGCATCCTGTCGTATGGGACCTCAGAGACCCCTGATGTAGCCCTACCTCCACCATGAACTCCTCCGTTACACCAAAAGCACACCTCACCTCTGTCCCACAGCCAGCATACATGTCCTGCACCCGTCTAACATACTTTTCTGCCACCCAACATGTCCTCATACAGTACCGTAGTTCCTCTCTCTGCACCCAGACATATGGGGCCTCAGATGTAGCCCCATCTCCACCATGAACTCCTCCGTTACACCAAAAGCACACCTCACCACTGTCCCACAGCCAGCATACATGTCCTGCACCCGTCTAACATACTTATATACCACTCCACTAGCTCTTATATACCAGAGTTCCTCTCTCTGCACACCGTCGTATGCTTTTTCCCGGTCTACAGAGGTACATCGCAGCTCCCTCTTGACATTCTCTGTAGCTTCTCTACCAGCATTCTTGAAGCAAATACTGCATCTGTACGACTCTCAGTCTAGTTTCCACAACTCTTTCCCATAATCAGATAAGTCCACGCACCGGGTGTTACAGTATTATTACATATTACATGTTGTAATATTTTACAGGGGGAAAAAAAGAACGTATAAAGGTTTAAGAAATCCAGGATCTGCTATTTGATCCGGATCTAGGAATCCCCGTCTTCTTCTTCTTCTTCTTCTTCTTCCAGCTCCACCCCCCCACCGGAGTTCAAAGAAGTAGAAAAAAAAAAAAGATGGGAGGGTTTTTTTTCCTTCCTTTCCTTCCACCAAACAGGAGGAGGGAAAGAAGGAACAAAAAAAAAGAGGGAGCGAGGGAAAAAATAAAAAACAAAAAAAAAAACCCAGGCTGGAGGTGATGAACACCAGTCCACGATAGAAATCACTGTTACGTAATGCCATGGCAACCGGTGTCAACGGCAGGAGCGGGGAGTGGGAGTGGGAGTGGGAGTGGGGGGGGTTTCACGGCAATAAGAGCCGCTTCATCCGGAGCTTTTATTTTGAAAATCCGTGAATTTAAAACTCTTATTATCCTGTGTTTGTTTGTTTTTTTTTCCTCCCCCCTTCATCGGAGGAAGAAGAAGATGTTTTTAAAAATTAAAAACGAGGTCCACGGTGGTGGTAGTGGGGTCTCCCGGGGGCCCACGCCGCGCCTCCCCACGGACAAAAGTTGAAGATTTTCGGCTTCCAGCTGGAAACACTCCCCCCCCCCCCCCTTCGTTTTTTTTTTTTTCTTTTTTTCTTCCACCCCGAGCGGTAAGTAATCTTCTCCAAGAAGAAGAAGAAGAAGGAGAAGGTGGACCCACCTGGCCGGAGAGAAGCGCGCTTCGGTCCCGTCTCGGCGGCGGCGGCTGCCCGGTCCTTCCCTCCGCGGCGGCGGCGGCAGAGTGAGCGGAGCTCCGGCAGGACGGCGGCGGAGCCCCGGCTGATGTCAGCCCGGGCAGGGAGGGGCCTCGGCGGGACACATGATGTCACTGCGCGGCCTCTCACTGGTGGTGGATCCACGCAGACATGTGGAGGAAGGAGGAGGAGGAGGAGGAGGGTCAGCGTATATCTTATCTCCTCTTTGTTTTCATCTGTGAAGATGTCATTATGGGATGGCTCCTGTTTCGCTCGGCGAGCCGCGTTTAGCACAATGCGCGGTTGTATTTACATCATCCGCCTTTCTTTGTTTGAAAGGAATTGTGCAATCATAATTACGAAAAGTGTACTCGACATACAGACGTAAAGAGAAACAGTAAAAAAAAAAAAAAAAAACTATGCGATTTATTGCATGAAAATATTATCTTTCTTTCGGTTTTGTGTTTGTCCTGTGTCTTCTGGCTTTCACTTGTCTTTGAGTACCATGAAAATCGCTATACAAATCTTATGTATTATTACAATTATTATTCTAAGTCAAACTGAAATATCCTCATTGCAGGTAACAATTAGAGCTACATTATTTCCTATTCTATAATCTATATATGACATCCGGGACTACAGATGGAAATTAGCTATGAGCTAAAATCTGGTACAAACATCTCTGCCTCTGGGCTTAATGTAATTGTAAACTGTCCTAATAAACTTCTAAACAAACAATCAAACATGAGGTCTTCTCAATGTGATCGGCCAAGAGGGAGGGTTCAGCCTGGACCGGCCAATCACAGGGCTCCATATAGAGACGGACAAGTCACCCTCTCATTCACGCGTCCGAGACATAAATCGCTCCTAATTCACCGGTAATAAACAGACGCACAACTATTCTCTCCTTTATTCATATGTTTATAAACATGAATCCATTCATCCGCTCATTCACTCATAAAGACGCGCCGGCATCCATTCACTCATTCACATGTCAGACGTCCCACCATCCGCCCGCTCATTCACACGTCGTAGAAACATCCGACCATTCACTCATTCATAAATCATACAGATCAGTGACGTGCGGTCAGTAGAGGCAGGGGGAGGCCGGGCCTCACCTGGCATCGTGGAAAGAAAAAAAAAGCAAAATGAAAAAATAAATTAAATGGTTCTATTTATTCAGTGGTTCGTACTATAAAGTTATTTTCCACGCTAATCGCTAAAAAAATTCACATTTATCGTTCAAATACGAAGAGGAGACGTGCGGTGACGCGGCAACCAGCTGAGCCCACTATGGATGGTGCAATGATTGTGCTAACTGTGCTAGCATGCTATGCACTCAGACCCTATTGCTGTCTCTGTGGATGTCACGATTAAAAAAACACTTTTAATACCGTTTCTATAATTTAGCTGATGTTTTTTGTCAACATCTGCAACATGTTTCTCGTGTTTCTCGTAATCATAAAACGACTGCGAAGAGACATAAAGTGAGGCACGCAGTGACAGTGCCTCATGTTAGGGGGCGCCGCTGATCCCAGGGATCATTCTTACTACTCGGTTACCGAATAATAGAATTAGCAATAGCAAGCTACAGTAAACAGTTAGCAAGTCAAGTGCAGCCATCAAACTATTTTTTTCCCAATTTCATGGGGCTGATTAGCTCACAAACGCTAAGGGATGAATGTAAATCTCCTGAGCAGCTTCTCAACTTTTTGGCCCAGAAGGATCTCATTCAAACTGTTCCTGAGGCGACAAAGTTGCTCTGGCCGGTGGCCACCGGTATAGACGTACCATATCTAATACCACTATTCACTCTGTCATTCACGTGTCAGACGTCTAGCCATCCACCCGCTCATTCACACGTCATAAAGAGACAAGCAACCATTCACTCTGTCATATAGAGACACGCAAGCATCCATTCACTCATTCACATGTCAGACGTCCAACCATCCACCCTCTCATTCACAAGTCATGCAACCATTCACTCTGTCATATAGAGACATACAACCATTCACTCATTCATAAATCACATAGACGTACCATATCTTATACCACTATTCACTCTGTCATTCACGTGTCAGATGTCCAGCCATTCACCCTCTCATTCACACATCAAAGAGACATGCAACCATTCACTCATTCATAAATCACATAGACATACCATATATTATACTACTATTCACTCTGTCATTCACGTGTCAGACGTCTAACCATTCACCCGCTAATTCACACGTCATAGAGACATGCAACGGTTCACTCTGTCATGTAGAGATAAACTACCATTCACTCATCATATTGAGACATGCAACCATCCATCCACTCATTCACATGTCATGGAGACATCCAACTATTCACCCTCTCATTCACATCACATAGAAACCTAAAACCATTCATTCATTCATAAATCGTATCGACGTACCATATATCCAATACCACTATTCACTCTGTCCTTCACATGTCAGACGTCCATCCATTCTGCTGGCAGTGTGTCTGAGCGCGGGAGGAACCCCTGCAGACTGACACCCCTCCAGCAAAACGAAATAGCTTTCTGTTATTCTAACAAATTAATTAACATTGTTTCTGAAAGAGGACGGACCGGCAGCAGAGATTAATACCAATGTTGTGATTCTTAGAGTACAGACTTAATCAATCGTGTTTAATTCCACATTTTTATTAGTCTGGTGTTACTTGAAGATTTATACATGTCTTAATAATAGCACAGCAGGCTGCGTGTTTAACTAACAAAATATTAAATATATTCATATTAACCATATAAGCTTGTCTATTAAGTGAAAGTGCGGAGTGGCATTTTTTTTTTAATTTTAAGACAATACATCAGATGAGCTTCTCGCCAGCCGCGGGCACACTTAATTAATAATTCGCCACGGCTAAAAGTTCAGAACGTTTGACGGCGAAGACGCAGCCGCCGGCTAGAGGTTTGTCAATTTCCTGTCCATGGGAGGAAAGATGTTTTCTTGGACAAGAAATGGACAGGAGCACCAAGAAATGGAGGTCCGAGGAGATCTCGGAAGGCTCGCAGAAGAACATCTAACGTTAGCTAACGGCTAACGGGGTTCACATGGAAAAGCGATGCAGAAGAAGAGAAGATAAAATGTCTTCTTCTTCTTCTGTGTTTTGTTTTGGAGCTTAAGGTGCACCTCGCAGTCACTTCGTTCCCCTCCGTGGTCCCTTACGGCCTGCAGTAATGCTAAGCTAAACGGTTCCCCTTGAGGAGGGTACTTCCTGGAACCGAATTCGAGCTGAAAGGCAGCGGCAACACAAGCGAAACAAGCAGTCAAAAAATAAACAAAATCAAGTTTGTTTTCACTACTTTTTGGCGGCTAACATGTGCAATGACGCTAGGCTACATTAGCTGTACAACAAAGTGGCACCGGAGGGGTTGAATTCAGAAATATAGCTGCAACAGCTTCTTCCTTATGGGACGTCTACGTCAAATTTACAGAAAGGTTGCGGCGCCCCCTGGTGGCTCTTGGCAAAGATGGCGGTCGGTAAGCTAACGGCGGGGGCACATTGCTTACTCATTTATATCTAATGTTTTGGACACTCGTATCTAAGTTTTTGTTTCCTCGAACGTTTATCGACATGGCCTCTCTCACACACGCCGAAAGTACGATTATTGAGAAAACATCACGGTTTAGAGGGTAAACAAACATGGCCGACAAACAGCTAGGTGTTAGCGCTGCTATCTGCTCCTTCCTCCGTTACTGCAGTCCAGTTTGCCTTGTCCTTCACTGTTCACCATCGTTGTTTTGATATTCCCGCTAATGCTAGGCATCTTCTGATGCTACGTCCTCTTTTTCATTGGCTGCCAGCAACACGTGTTAGCATTGAGCGCACAATATGCGAACGAGACAAAAATGTTAAAAAACTGATAGCGGCTAATTGTTGCAGATTAGCCACGCCCACTTCCTCCAACTAGCCCCGCCCACTATGCCTGATTACAAACGGTCCGGTGAAAGGTACATTGTGGAAAAGCTAAACATAAATGCTAACAGAAGGGGAGGAGGCATCGGGGGCGGGGCCTCCGTTGATTTTTGGGAGAAGCTGTCACGTGATCCAAAACAACATTTGGACTTCCTGGTCCAGCCTTCAGACATCTGGGTCCACAGACCAACATCTGCTAACGTCTGGATTAGCTCCCAGCTACTGTCTCGCGTATTAGCCGCACTCGTGCAATACCACAGTTCGGCCAATAGGACGACCCAGCACTTCCTGTTCCGGCTTCCGTAAAACATCCAATGAGCAAACGGGGATTCTAGCGAAGGAACTGGAGCGTCACGCAGGGCGATGTTTCACATGACGGCGTTGGCAAGAAAGCAAAGTTTTTACCGAACTCGCCGCCGGTTACCATGGATACGGGTCTCCCGAGAACGACTCGATTCGCTCGGTGTGAAGCAGGAAGTGTTTGTCGCACGGTTGGCGTTCCTTCCTTTGTTTGTGCGCTTCCAGCGTTTCCCCGCCAGCATCTGGGAGCCACATCTCCTGCACGAAAAGCTGTTTTTATGTTCAACCTACAAAACCTTCAGGATCTACTTGGGGTCGCTGGACCTCCAAACACTGAGCCGGACAAAAAACATGGAGATGTTGTGATTTTCGCGTCTTTTTTAGCTGCTTTTTCTTTCTTACAAAGCTTCCCCTTTTCCTTCACGGGTCACCAAAGTCCATCTTCTGCCTCCGTCTAAACATCAGCTAACTTCCTGTCCATAAATCTCTTTTCTGGTCCTCCTCCAGACCTAGAATAAATCGCTAGCTAGCGCGACAGAAATCAAGAGGCCGTCTCTGTCATGCTAGCTTCAATCTTCTTCAATTCGGAAGTCGCTAGCTTGGTTTCTAGATGCTTCTTTGGAAAAAAAAGGGTCTGAAAGGTGGCTAACTCGCTAAGTAAATGCGTGGCTATGAGGGGACTTGCAAATGCGATTAGCTGTTAGCGTCACGTGGCGGTGCAGGCTACAAGCAGAGAAGTCCTGTGTCTCAATGCTAACATCAGTTAGCGTAGCATCATGTTAACCGCCCACAAGGCACGCAGAGGGAGGGGAAGTGATTTCCCTGGATAGCTTAAGCATTTCCAGGACATTTAACATCGTTTTCCAGGTTCTAGCTTTCCGAGTGTCCGTGCACGGAGTTTGGCTGTTGAATGAAAAGTAGCCTAAGGGGGGCGCTAGCGTCACAGGCTGCGCGCCAGAATACTTTGCAATAATGACTCCATTTGTTTCCTGCGGCATCATGCATTACGAAACACGACATGATGTTTTTTGCGATCCGTCCGCCTACAAGCCCCAAGATTACGCCGATGCATTTTCCTTTGCAATGCCATCACACCTTTCTTTATCCGTCTAAAAGCCATCGTACATCACGACGGCAGTGCCTCCCGCTGGATAGGAATCGCAACATTTCACCCGCGCGGATGCTTCTTCTTGGGTTCCAACCGCGATGCTAATACGCTAATCACTTCCCGAGCAAATTTATTTAAGATTAGCAAGAAAAACAGCAGGAGTAGCAACATGCCGGAGGGCTCTTTGGACCCCTGAATTGCCCAAATGTGTTGCCCAAGACCTGAGACGGACCAACTAGAGTACGAGCGAGTCGGTTAGCAACTGAGAAGTCACTCGCTCCGTCTTCAAGAAGATCAACAGGGTAGGTTCCCGCCTCTGGAGATGAAGAACCGCGTCCTTCAGTGGTTCCCCGAGAACAAACCGAGCGGCGAACCCCCCTTCTGCTCCAGAGGACACATGAAGGTTGTGGGCCGGGCGAGCGAGGCGCCGGTGTTTGGCGGAAACAAACATCCCGCTCGGGTCCAAAGAGATTATCCGGCGGCCCTTTTGATCCGTTCGAAACACGGATCGCGGGTTTGAAGGTTAGCCGACGACCTGAAACGGCCGAACACTCTGAGCTCGCAGAACATCAGGTGCAGGTGTGAATACTGTTTGCTCCATCACTCTGGACCATTGACCCTTGGTACCTCACATCCTCCACCTTCTTCATTAGCTCCACCGGTCCACTTGGGTTCCTCCTCTCAACATCATCTTGCTGGGGCTAACCTTCATTCCTCTCTTTTCCAGAGCATACCTCCACCTCTCTAGATGTTCCTCCACCTTCATCCCTGCTCTCATCACAATGTCAACATGGTCCAAGGAGACCTACATGAAGTAGCTAGCGCGACAGAAATCAGGAAGCCATCTTGTTGTTTTTGTCATGCTAGCTTGGATCTTGGATTGGCTTACAATCCGAAAGCCGTTAGCTTGGTTTCTTCTTTGGAAAAAAAAAAAGGGGGGGTCTGAAAAGCGGCTAACTCGCTAGGTAAACGTGCGGCTATGAGGGGACTAGCAAATGCGATTAGCTGTTAGCGTTAAAGGGGGTCTGTAAGGTGGTTATCTTCCAATATGGCGCCTCTGGAGGGTCACATGGCTAGCGACCCCTTCGGCCCGGATGCCGCAGTCCGTTTGTGGGCGCGTTGCTTATCAAACCCGTTTCCCTCCTAAACCTCGTGATTGATATTCTGTCCTCGGCGTCGGGCGCTAGGCAGGAGAGATTTGCTGCCTACAACCACATCCAGCCGCGCCAGGAAGCTGCCGCCCAAAATATTCAGCTCTCGCCGGCCGCGGCGCGTTAAGAGCTCCTTTCACTGGCCCGGATTTACGATGTCGTTTATTGTGAGCTCATTCCCAAAAATTAGCTTCAAGGTGAGCCAGAGGCCCGCGTGGTGGCGCGCAGCGTTGCTAGGAAGCTAGTAAGCTAGGACGCTAGGCTTTTTTTGTTTTGTTTTGTTTCCTTTTTTTTCTGCAGCTGCGCCTCCACGTCAAACGGTGGGTGTTGTTTTTATTCGCATTTTCAAAAATTCATCCGGAGATTTGGCTCGTTCACAAACTTCCACGGCGGTTGGAGCATGCCCTGTGCGGGGGGAGACGAGTGGGTGGAGAGTTTTCTTTTTTTTTTTTTCTTTTTGGCTCGGCCTTTGGGATCGTAATGAAGCCAAAGTAGGAAAAGAAGCCACCGGCCAAGAAATGAGCTTCAGTTTTTTGAAAGGAGGGGATGATTCTCCTCGCGGGACCATGATTTCAGGCCTGAGCTGCCATCCCGTAATCAGAAAACACAAAAAACAAAACAAAAGGACAGTCAGTTGGAACTAAAGCAACAGGTGCTAGCAGGGGATTAGCATGTCAGACCAGAGGAACACCAAGTTGGAACCTAGAAAACACATGAAGCTGCTAAAAGCCTAAATCTGTGGCTGCTTTTGGACAGGAAAGATCTCGAATGTCGTTCCAGGAAGTAGCCTCCTCCAGGGGAACCTCTTAGTTCTGCATTCCCACAGGCAGCGGTGGGACTGCAAGGTCCACCCTAAGCTCTGCGCTCCAAAACAAACCCCCAAAGAAAAAGAAGACATGGTTGGCGTGGAAATGGAAGCTAAATAGCGTTCACGGAAAAACACCTATGGACCAGCAGATGGTTGAAGGTTTTTTTCTTCTCCCTGCACTGTTTTACTGCGTGAAGAACCCCGTTAGCCCTTAGCTAACTTATTCTGGCCAAAATATTGATGTTCCTCTGTGAGCCAGAAGAGCTCAGACCTCCTCATAGCTCCATTTCTCGCTGCTTCTGTCCATTTTTTCTCAAGAAAACATCTGATGAGTGACCATTTTAAAAATGGCACCCTGCGGTCCACAGGAGGTATCACAAAGAGGTACCACAAGAGGTACCACAAAGAGGTACCACAGGAGGTACCACAAGAGGTGCCACAAAGAGGTACCACAAGAGGGACCACAAAGAGGTACCACAGGAGGTACCACAGGAGGTACCACAAAGAGGTACCACAAGAGGTACCACAAAGAGGTACCACAAGAGGGACCACAAAGAGGTACCACAGGAGGTGCCACAAAGAGGTACCACAGGAGGTACCACAGGAGGTACCACAAGAGGTACCACAAACAGGTACCACATGAGGTACCACAAGAGGTACCCGGTAACGGGCTTGGCTTACGAGTTCCAACGCTCCCTTACGTTACAAGAACTCCTATGGAACCATAAAAACCCCTGCCTTGGATTTGGAGCTACAACAGTTCTTGGAGCTAAGGTCCCTGGTTCCTCTGCTGTCCAGAAGCATGGAGAAACCACCTTGTTCCAGAGAAGGTTCTAGGATTCACATGTTCTGAGGATATGGTACATAGGAGAGGGGATGTGACAGTCCATCCACGTAAAAGACGGTTAAAGTGGATTGAGAAATAGAATAAACATTGGTAAATGGGTGTAATATCTCAGCGGTGGCCCTGGATTACATTCCCTCTGGATTAAACGATGCAGACAGGTATAAATCCTGGCCGTCTTCAGACGGCGGCGAGCGAGGAGTCGCGGTTTGAACCGGCGTATTTCTCTTCCCCGGACTGAAACCACCTCTCAGAGCCGATATAAAACACGATTAAATATCACGGGGTTGAAAGCGGCGACTCCTCTCCGGCCTTCGCCCCCTCCGTCGGCCGGACGGGTTGATTTACCGCCGCCGTGCGGAAGAGGGGGTGGATTTACTGCCGCGAGGAGAGACGAGCGGCATCCAGGAACGCCATTTGAGATTTCTGAAAGGAGGGAGGACAGGAGTTTACCCTTCAACAGGTAATGACATCCCCTGGAAGGGAAGCAGGCGGTGGGGAGCGAGTGCAAGGTCGCCCGAGTACCAGACAGTCCTTCTATTATCTTAAGACCTGGTGTTGGACCACCTAAGACCATTGAGGACATTGAGAATTGGCCTGGACCGACCATGTTGCTGGTCTCCACGGGACGGTTCGGAGCAGAAGACGCCATCTGTTGAGGTCTTTCAGAGCGAGGGACTCCTCAAGACCTTCTACGACACCATGAGCGGTATGCTGGGATGGGAAGGAAGGGGGACTGATAAGCGAAGACGCTCCCTTGGCAAGAGGTAGGAGAAGCCTAGCAGAGCCGTCAGCTCTGATGGACAACCGGCTCCTGACCAAATGATCGGGGGGGCAACTTTTGCAATGATGACCAAGGTGACCCAAGGTCACAAGTTACATTTGTCTTGTCGGACGAACACAAAGACGTAGCAACATAAGCTACAAGGAAGGTCCATCTAGGTCCATCACTAGTAGTACCCTATCTATGGTGGAGGTTACCTTCCACAACCAGCCACGATAAACCAAAAACCACGATGTAGTGATCATATCTTTATAATGTTTTTATTTAGTAACACTGCGAGCACCGATCGCACAACGAGGTGAACCGGTCGAGGCCAGATGCCACATCCTATTCGCAGCAAATGCAGAGAATGATGCTACCGTCCCTGAGCCAAGCAGAGCCTGGGATACAGAACAGTTGCTACCCAAAAAATATGCCTGTTTTGCCAGAAAAAATAATTAAAATCATAAATATATCTACAATATAAAATAGGATACAGTGAGGGACGACTGGAGAGTCAATGCAACCTGAAAATCGCCCCCAAAAAGGGGCGGTTCCCCGCTGAGTGGCTCTACACTCTGATTGGACGTTACATTAAGAGGCGACTCCAATGATCACAACTCCTCCAGCGACACATGGAAACATCGGGAAACACCTGATGACGGTAGCAGGGAGGAACCCTGCTACCATTTTTGAGTAGGCTAGCCCTCATTATGGCTCCCAAAAAGGTTAAAAGTGCTAGTGCTAGTGGTGCTAAGAAGAAGTTAAGACTTACACTCCATCTGAAGATGGAAGTAATGACCAGAAATAGAGCGGCGTTGGTGCGAGAGATCTTGCCAAGTGCTACGACATGGCTAAGTCGTGCATCTGTATGATCCAGAAGAACAAAGATATGCTAAAGATGGCTGATGCGGCTAATGGGGCAACTACGCTAACAAAGCTCAGGTTTCACATGTTAGAAGCAGTAGAAAAGTGACTGTTAGTTTGGATGAATGAACGACAGCCAGCTGGAGACAGCGTTAGCAGATAGCGTTAGCAGATAGCGTTAGCAGATAGCGTTAGCGAGGGCTTTAGAGAAGGAAACGCAGAGTACAAGTGCAGGCAAGAAGAAAAAGAACACTAGAGAGAGAAATATTACGGTTATCTTCATTTCCTTTCCTTTCTTACCACAAACAAACCCATAAAAAAGGTTTCAAAGCACTACAGTATGTTTTAGGGGCTGGAAAATGGATCAGTGGGGTTTACCTTGATTTCAACTGGAAAAATTGATTCGGTAATTCAGAAGCCGAGGAACTCCTGTAGGTGCAATAACTTCTGTTTTACTTCACACTGCGGTCACTTCCTACCATACTGTGTAGATCTCTTGTTTCCTCACTAGATTTCCCCAAAAACTCATAAAAGGCCATCGTATCTCATGTTATATTTGAGAAACAGACCATACAATCACAAGCGCAGCCCTTGCGGGACAAGCGGTTCCCTATCAGAACAATCTCCACTCAGCATTGGAGCTCACATTTGTTGCACATTGCTGCCATCTAGTGGTTCAATGAGGAACCTCGTCCTTTTTCTTCAGGTCGAATCTGGACTTGCATCTTCCTCTGACACCCACTGACTGCAAAATATGTTTTTGTGGAATAAATAGAATAAATTATGTTTATTTTTGGAGCATTTTTAGTCTGCAGATTTTTTTTATTCAGTCAACAAAGGCTCAATGCGGACTCATAAACCCCATGCACTTCTCTATCCCAAATACTGCATCTGTAGTACAACTTAAACCAAGTACTGCATCTGGGGTACTCTATCAAAGCAATTACTCCATCTGCAGTACTTTCTTAAAGTAATGACCACATTTGAAGAAGTCTTTGAAAGATAATACTACACCTGCAGTACTCTTTCAAAGTAATAACCGCATTTAAAGCAAATACTGCATCTGAAGTAGTCTTTCAAAAGATATAACTGCATCTACAGTATCTTTTCAAAGCAATTACTGCATATGAGGTACTCTAGCAAAGCAATTACTCCATCCGGAGTACTGTCACAAAGCAAGTACAGCATCCATAGTACTCTTTCAAAGCAAATACTACATCTGAAGTACTCTCAAAAAAAAAATTTCATCTGAAGTAGTCTTTCATAAGATATTACTCCATCTGCAGTATCCTTGCAAAACACATACTGCTGATGCAATACTTGTTCAATACTAATACTGCATCTGCAGTACTGTTTCAAAGCAAATACTGCATATTTAGTACTCTCTGTAGAACTGTCAAAACAAATACTTCATCTGCAGTATTTTTTCAAGCAAATACGGCATCTGTAGTACTCTTCCAAAGCAATTACTCCATCTGCAGTACTGTCTCAAACCAAATACCACATCCATAGTACTCTTTCAAAGCAAATACTGCATCTGCAGTACTTTGTCCTGGCAAATACTACATCTGCAGTACTCTCAAAGATAATACTCCATATGATAATACTTCCATCCCTCCACTGGTATCTCAAACTACCTTGATTATGAATGTTTTTATATAATTTAATACAATATAATATAATATAATATAATATAATATAATATAATATATATGAAATACGGGACATCAAGAGAGGAAGTATTGATGGGTAAATATTATAATCATTTAGTGTTTCGATATAAACACTCGGCGGATATGACGTCAAACTACATGTCTGAAAATGGCAGTCACTTCCGGTCATAAGACCATACAAACGAAACAATGAAAAGTTAGTCGGTTAAAAATGATAATAAGAAAAAATAAAAACAAATAGTCGGTGTTCACGGCAAAATAATTGAAAAATAGCATTATCAGACTCACCGGAAGAGTGCCATCCTCCGAAAGCTAAGCTGGCCGTTAGCTTTCTTGCTAATTAGCGTAGCGAATATTTAGCAGCGATTGCCCATTAGCGAACTTCCAGAAATTTCTTATTCTTTTGTTTTCTTGCTGCTGGTAACTAAGTGGAGTTAGTAGTTAATCCCCCGGAGCCGTTCGGTAACAACATCCTCCTCTTTCTGAAACGATCCCCGGACTCAAGGTGTGCTAGTTATGTTCGAGTGGTGAACGAACCGTTCAAAAGTCGAAGTTTTATGAACTGCTAACAAACTTACCGCAACGACTCACTCAGTAACTCAATAAACGAATCACTCATTGGCTCACAGTGGCATTCTCGATTCGCAAAACGAACGACTCACTTAGTAACTCAATAAACGAATCACTCATTGGCTCACAGTGGCATTCTCGATTCGCAAAACGAACGACTCACTTAGTAAATCAACAAACGAATCACTCATTGGCTCACAGTGGCATTCCAGATTCTCAAAACGAACGACTCACTTTTTGAATCAATAAACGAGTCAGTCATTGGCTTACAGTGGGATTCTCCATTTGCAAAACGAACGACTCACTCAGTAGTTCAACGAACGAATCACTCAGCTGCTGTAATGGATCTCATTGAATGGACTTGGCAACAGTTGATTCACACACACACACACACACACACACACACATTTAGATCATTTATTAGAATAAACGATTCTTCACTGTTTTAAGTGACTCGGGCAGTTTATTTTCAAGTGTTATATCCTGTCATCTCAAATTCTTGCAGATTTAGTGTCGAAATCGTTTGAGTTTATTTTATTTGTCGTGAAACCGTTAAATAAGTGAATCAGCTGTCAGTCCAAGAACTGGAAATAGTCACAGTGTTTGGAAATAGAAAACAAATACTCACACTATACATTTCATTTCCACCCTATACTGTGTATCACGTTGCATATTTTTGTAAATATCTGTGTTTTTTTTTCATACTAGTTATTTTTTCTTGTTTGTATTTTTTTTTTCTAACCTGACTTATTCTCTTCCCTGCCACCAGCCCGGAAACAAATTCATTTCTGCAATTTGACCACTAAATGGTAGTAAGGAGTTATAATGACATTTGGAATAAAACTGGAATCATACTGTGACTAATAACAATGATTACAATAACAATTATAATGTTAATAATAACAAGAATAATAATCCTGTCCATTTTTGTCATTGTTATTGTCGCTCAGTTTCTGTTATTGTCCTTGTTTTGTTTTGTTTTTTCATACTGTTTTGTATTTTTATCCTTGTTGATGTTCATTTTGCTCTCTATTTTTTTTTGATATCTTAATTTATATTTATATTTATACTTATATTTATTGATATTGTCATTGTTGCGCTGCTGTGACAAAAAAAAAATTCCCCCATGGGGATCAATAAAGTATATCTTATCTTATCTTAATATGTCTGTGGAGATTCTCAGCCATCACAGTGAACTATTATCAAAATCTTCTTGTCGAATGTCTTCAAGTGAAGAAATTCAATTCCAGTTGACAAGAAGATTTAGACAATAATAATAATGATAATAATAATAATAATAATAATAGTAATAATAATAATATTGAGTAATATTGAACAGAACAGTTACTAGCATACGCTCCAAGTTTAAGAAATATACTTGGTAAGGGTGAACAGTTACAGTATATATAATAATAATAATAATGATAATAATAACAATAACAATAATAATAATAATAATAATAATAATAATGAGAAACCCTCAGAATAGTTACTAGCATACGCTCCAAGTTTAAGAAATATACTTGGTAAGGGTGAACAGTTACAGTATATATAATAATAATAATAATACTACTAATAATAATAATAATAATAATAATAATTATAACAATGATAACAATAATAATAACAATAATAATAATAATAAAAATAACGATAATGAAAAACCCTCAGAATAGTTACTGGCGTACGATCCAATTTAAAGAAATATACTTGGTAAGGGTGAAAAGTAATATATATATGATAGTAATAATAACAATAATAATAATAATAGTAACAGGGAAGCTATTTATACATTGTCCTATTGTCAAACCATCGCTAATCGTACATAAAGGTTTGCTTCTGCTAATCAAACTTCATCAGAAAACTACTTTTCTTGTCATTATTTAAATGCGAACGCTGGCTTCTCACTTATTATTCTAGGGTTTTCCAACCCTCCACTGTAATTTGCAGATAAAGACTCATACGGAAAAAAAACCAAAAAAAAACAGAAACTTCGCTGCTTGAAGATGCTACAAGAGAAAAAAAAAAGGGAATTAATTTTAAAAATTAAAATAATTGACTTATTAAAAAAAAACATAAAACACATAATTAATGTGAATTTATTGTGTCATTGTCGGCGCTGGGATATGTTCTCATACTTGAATAGAGGAAGCTCTGCATGTAGCTTGTAGCCGTAGCTACAAGCTACTTTTGCAGCCTGTCTACTTCCTCTCCAGTTAAAGCTGTCTATCTCATTGTTTCCTACTTTGGTCTTTAGAAACTTCCCTTTAAACTAAATTTAAAGGGTCCTTGGATCAGCTGAGGACGTGGAAAACCTGCTGACAACGGGATGTATTCTGTCTACTCGGAGATAACGGTCTCCACGTGACGGAGAGAATGAGCTCATGGATCCAACGGGCAGCAGAGAACTTAAAATGACCTTTAACCTCCAAAATCAGAAAGAAAAAATATTTCTATGTAAATATCTCATGTTACAACGTGCTTGTGCGGCCTATATATGATGTATTTGTTTATTAGCTGGTGCGGCTTATATTCAGGTGCGCTCAATAGTCCAGAAATTACAGTCATCTTCTTCTTCTTCTTAGGGGTCGCAACAGCAAATCAACTTTCTCCATCTAACCCTTTTCTCTGGATCCTCCTCTCTCACACCAACTACCTTCATATCCTCTCTCACTACGTCCATAAACCTTCTCTTTGGTCTTCCTCTAGACCTCTTGCCTGGCAGCTCCTATTGCACCTCTTCTCCACTCTCCTACGCTCTGGACTGTTGACCCTAAGTACCTGAAATCCTCCAGCTTCTTGATCTCCACTCCCTGTAGCCTCACCGCTCCACCCGAGTTCCTCTCGTTCACACACATATATTCTGTCTTGCTGCGACTAACCTTCATTCCTCTCCTTTCCAGAGCATACCTCCACCTCTCTAGATGTTCCTCTACCTGTTGTCTGCTCTCACGACAGATCACAATGTCATCTGCAAACATCATGGTCCATGGAGATTCCTGTCTAACCTCATCTGTTAGCCTGTCCATCACCACTGCAAACAAATAGGGTCTCAGAGCTGATCCCTGATGGAGTCCCACCTCCACCTTGAACTTCTCTGTTACCCCTACAGCACACCGTACCAGTGTCTCACAGCAAGCATACATGTCCTGCACCTGTCTAACATACTTCTCTGCCACTCCAGACTTTCTCATACAATACCAGAGCTCCTCTCTTGGCACCCTGTCATATGCTTTTTCTAGGTCTACAAAAACACAATGCAGCTCTCTCTGACCTTCTCTGTACTTTTCTGTTAGCATTCTCAACGCAAATACTGCATCTGTAGTACTCTTCCTAGGCATGAAGCCATACTGCTGTTCACAGTCTAGTTTCAACTACTCCCAGTTACCACTCTCTCATTTCTGAGAATATTCTGCATCACTTCATCTAACTCATTCCAGAACTTCTTGTCTCCTTCTCTTCAGATTCACATCCCACCTGCGGGGCATAGCCACCAACAACATTGAGCATCACACCTTCTATTTCCAGTTTCAGACTCATAAGTCTATCTGACATTCTTTTCACCTCTAGGACGTTCCTAACAAACTCCTCCTTCAAGATAACTCCTACTCCATTTCTCTTCTTGTCAGTACCATAATAGTACAACTTAAAGCTGCTCCTAAGCTTCTAGCCTTACTACCTTTCCACCTGGTCTCCTGGACACACAGTATATCCACCTTCCTTCTCTGCATCATGTCCACCAACTCTCTACCTTTTCCTGTCATAGTCCTGATATTCAAAGTCCCTCCTCTCAGTCCCAGACTCTTGCCTTTCCTCCTCTCTCTGCTTTCGAACACACCTTCCTCCTCTCCTTCTTCGACCTACAGTAGCCCAGTTTCCACTTGTACCCTGTTGGTCATCGATACCAGTGGTGATCTTTGTTAACCTGGTCCTCAACCGATTCAGTATGACCTGGTTATTATGGTTGATTCGCATGTTTGGTTTTGCCAAAAGTCTTACACCAGATGCCCTTCTTGACATTTACATTTGAAAATAGATTCTGCGTCTTTACCTGTCATCCTCTCATCTCACACACAACATACACTGCTCAAAAAATAAAGGGAACACTAAAATAACACATCCTGGATCTGAATGAATGAAATATTCTTGTTTTGTTGAATGCGCTGACAAGATCAAAATCAAACAAAAATGATCGATGGAAATCAAATTTATGAACCCATGCAGGTCTGGAGTTGGAGTCACACTCCGAACTAAAGTGTAAAAACACACGTCCTTAAATGTCCTTAAATTAATCTGCGTTGCTTCCTAAGTGGACAGTTTGATTTGTTACATTGTGTTGTTTAAATATTCCCATTATTTTTTGAGCAGTACATATATTTATGTGTATACATAATTTACAAAATATACAACTTATTCCCACTAAAAAATTCGTTTTGAAGAATGTGAGCTGTCGTGCAATTACCCGCTTCCGCCGCTAGGGGTCGCTGTTGGACACCCTTCACCCGCTGCCGCTGGAAGACAACCGAAGGACTTCTTCTTTTTATTCTTTTTCTTTTTTCTTCTTCTTCTCATTCTCCGTTCCTGCCGCTTCACTTTTTTTTATTTTAGTTACGCAAAAAGTTTCGACCGAAGTCCCGCCCGGTTCCGGTCTTCACGGGAGCTCCGAGGACCAGGTTCCGAGCCGCCCGTTATTTTCTTTTGTAGTCTTTTCCACCATTTGTAGTTTTTCATTTCTATTTTTCAGTCTTCCATTTACCTCTTGATGTTTTTCTTAGATTATCCTTATCATCACTTTGTCAATTATTATTTTTAAAGCGTCTCCTGCAACCGGACTCCGCGGCTTCTGATTGGTCGGCGTCCTGCTGTGGGCGGAGCTTAAACGCCGCTGAGATCTCCTCCTCCTCCTCCTTCTTCTCCACCTTCTCCACCTCCTCCTCCTCCTCTTCACAACCGAGCAGAGCAGCTGCGGCGGCGGACGCACCGCGACGTGGATCTTCTTTTTGTCCCCACGCAAGGATTTCCGTGCAGGAGGATCTCGGAGGCTTCTTCTTCTTCATCTCCAGGAGGCTTGTTCCTCCTTCTTCTTCTCGGACGGAGGGGAGGAGGTGTGTTATTTTTCTTCCTCCTGGATGCGTGTGGAGAATACGAATGGATCCGGGCTTTTATTTTGTATTTTAATCCCCCACGTTGACACTTCCGGTGGAGAGCAGGGGCAGCTGGAGGGGAGGTGGCGGGGCGTCACCATGGGGAACGGCTTCTCCAACATCTCCGCCTTCCAGTCGCTCCACATCGTCATGCTGGGTCTGGACTCGGCCGGGAAGACCACGGTCCTCTACCGGCTGAAGTTCAACGAGTTCGTCAACACGGTGCCCACCATCGGCTTCAACACCGAGAAGATCCGGCTGAGCAACGGCACGGCCAAGGGCATCAGCTGCCACTTCTGGGACGTGGGCGGCCAGGAGAAGCTGCGTCCCCTGTGGAAGTCCTACAGCCGCTGCACCGACGGCATCATCTACGTGGTGGACTCGGTGGACGTGGACCGGCTGGAGGAGGCCAAGACGGAGCTTCACAAGGTCACCAAGTTCGCGGAGAACCAGGGCACGCCGCTGCTGGTCATCGCCAACAAGCAGGACCTGCCCAAGTCGCTGGCGGTGGCCGACATCGAGAAGCAGCTGGCCCTGCAGGAGCTGACGCCGGCCACCAGCTACCACGTGCAGCCCGCCTGCGCCATCATCGGCGAGGGGCTGCACGAAGGCATGGACAAGCTCTACGAGATGATCGTGAAGAGGAGGAAGTCCCTGAAGCAGAAGAAGAAGCGGTAGCCCGGCGCTTTCCAGGCGGACGTCGCTCGAAAAAAAAAAGGTCACCTCCGGGATGAACGGGTTCCTCACGTTCCTCGGGGAGGTGGAACCGATCGGACGTACAACAACCAAATAGTTTGAGAAACTTGAAGTGACTCTCCAGGAGAAGGAGCAGGCTCCTCCTCAGCTTCTGTCCACTCTTAAGCTGTTTGACTGAAGACTCTTTGCACTTTTTGCCACCTCCTGCGGTCCGTGTACTCAAAACGAGAAAACAAAAAAAAACGACCGTGGTATTTTTTTTTTTTTTTTTTTGGAGTATTAAAAGATTACAAAGAAACTTCTTCTGAGTCGGTGGTTTGTTTGACAGCTCTGGGGGGGGTCAAAGGTCAAGGGATCCGTGGGGTTTCCTATATTAATCTCCTGCGTGTGAAGGGGGCGTGGTCGCTCCGCCCGGCCGCCGCGCCGGCTCGTTTATGAAATTTATGGATCTGCATTGCGGCATGTTGGCGTTCCGCTGGGCGACGGGCGCTCCCCGGAGCTGGAACCCGCTCCCGGCAGGAAGGTCCACCTCCAACCTTCATGTTAGAACATCCAGAACGCCCCCAGAGACACTTCATCTAAACGTCTTTTCTGCCTTCTGGGATCACAGGAGTGAGAAATTCGGTCTGTGAGGGGTTTGTTTATGAATCTGTACTCAGTCGGTGTTCACCGGACTCAAAATCCAAACTTCTAAACCGTCTGTCATGACGTGAGGGTTTGATTTAGCGACAAAGTTAGCATACGATTCGGCGCGGCCGACGAATCGGGCCGAGAAACCACAGCCACTTCATTTGGATCCAGAAATATGGGCCAAAAATGGGAAATTCCTACATTGCGGAAATGTTTTAAGACTGGAAATAAATGTGATGAAATCGACAAAAGAGAGAAAAGGCACGAAACTGAAAAGATGAAGTGTTGGTTAAAATCCTTGCGTAGGAGAAGGTTTGTCCCAAACAGGGACATACAAGTATCTTCATAATAACCCTCCTGCCTCTGAGGTTCCTCCGTGTCTTTCGCCACTTCCTGTTTTAGATTGACGTGCGGTTCCTTGACCGGTGACGCACTTCCTGCCTGACACAATCGCCAACTCGACGTCGGGTTTCTCAGTTCCGCTTTTGTTTCAGCCCAAATTGTAACGCGTGAGACAAGATCCTCTTCGGTGACCTTTACGATAGCGGATGGTGGATCCATGCTAACGGCGCCGCTATGCTAAAGTGCACAGGTAGAAGGTAAACCTGACGTTTTTTCTTCCTTCCAAATCAGTAGGATTTGGAAGGAAGGGAAGGGGGCTAAAAAAAAACAGCTCCGTCATCCCGGGGGAATCCTCTGTCACCATGGCAACAGTTCAGGAAAACCAACCGGAGCGCGTGCCGACGCCTCGCCCGGCGGATCGGGAAGTTGAAACTCGCCTCGCCGTTTGTCCCGGTGGACGAGGTGTGAAGATAAAGATGGCGAGCGAGGTCATGTGACCCCGGGTCTTTGTCGGCGTCCCTCCTGCAATGGGGGCGGGGCTTCAGGGGGCAGGAAGTGGATGAAAACCTCGGGATTATTTACCGAAAGGGAAGCCGGTCACTTGATGTGGCGCTGCGACAGTCGCTCTTTAGGGAGTGGGCGGGGCTTCATCTTGCAGTATCCAATCAGGAGCCAGCGTGCGCCGACGTAACCAGGATGTAGCCCGGCCACGATACTGGTCGCGAAGCTTAAAAATGAGGTAGAGGATCGTACGCTGCGTTCAAGGTCCGCATGTACCTCAACACAGATGGCCGACGCCGACGTCTCTGATTGGCTGAGAAGAGGAAAAGAGCGTCCGCTTTCACTGACCTGAAGCGCCCGGCGGCGTTAGCATTTAGCAGGAAGGGGATGAGCCAGATTAGCCGTGGAGTCTCCAAGCAGCTATTGGGATGCGGATTTATTACAGGGTTATCCGCTAGCCGCTTAGCATATGGTAACAAACCGAACAGTAACGGTGGGGGCGGAGCCAATCAAAATACATTGGATTAGCACAGATGCTACACATCAACGGCGCTATCTTACCTAGCGCTGTGCGGAGAAGCTGCAGATACATTGTTCTAAATATACTGTACGTTTGCATTTGATCAATTATGTACACTGTTAGCATCCCGGTTGAGGGGGAGGAAGACGAGGAGCGACGGAGGCTCAGTCTCTCACACACACACACACACACACACACACACACACACACACACACACACACACACACACACACACACACACACACACATGTTTTTTGGCGGCGGGCTGATGAATGCGCCGCCGGTTTAGTCTGAGCGCGCAAGCATGCCTCTATATGGAGGCGAGGCCTCGGGGGGACGCGACGGGCTCCTCCAGCCAGCAGATACCCCTCCAGGGCCATCCATCTTGGCACCAGGCTGCACACACACACACACACACACACACACACACACACACACACACACACACACACCAGGGGAAGGATCATCCATTCCACCCCTGCTCGGTAAAGTGTGGATGAATTATGCATTTTATCAGATGACAAAAGAGGCCTGTCAGAAGGTGCATAATCAAGCGGGCGACTGGACGAGGACGCCGCCTTCACTGCACGTCCATCATCCGCGAAGCAAAAGAAGTGAAAGAGATAAAGGAGGACAAAGTAAAAGTCCGGGCGAGATGTTCCTGGAGGTGTTTCCGTGCCCTGGAAGGCCGCACTTGGCGGGATAGTCCGACTTTCTTGGACCAAGTTGCGTCTTGTGGTGGTGGTGACTTGATGACTCTGCGCTCCCAGTGGAAGCCTTTGGGAATGATGTTCCAGCAGGTACCTACACGTTCTCGCCCTCCAAGTTCACCCCAAGTGACTTCCTGTCACCTCTGGTGCGGGTCGGATCCAGGATTAGCTCCCCTTCAAGGCTAATCTGGACTTTGTGCTGAGGCCAGATGTATGTCCCAGGTGGCCCCTGGAAAAGAAGCATTCCCTTTCAAAACAGTGGAGGAGATGCCGGTGGACCGGAGTCTCTGGCTGTTCCAGCAAATGAGGAGCTGGACAGGAGATGTGCCTTGAATTACGAATAAATTACCATAGCTTTGAGGTGAGGGGCAGGGTCACCTGGAAGTCAATAGTTCTGGTGAGGTGGACCAGCAAGGAAAACCTCTTTCAGATGGAAACAAGGTCTTCTTGGCCTAGTTCCTCTTCCTTACAGGCGAAGGAGCCTCAGCCCACTCACCTTCTCACTGTTCTTCCCACTGTACAACATGTATGCTCCTGAGCATACATGTATGCCCCTGAGCATACATGTTACTCCTGAGCATACACGTATGCTCAGGAGTAACATGTTGTACCATCGCTGGCGATTCCATTTCACCCCAGCTCTGGTGGCATCTCCGCGTACAAGTGATGAAGAGAAACCCCCTGCCATGTGGTCTGGCTCCGCCCCTCGCCATTCACATCAAAAAAAAACATCTACCTGCTGAAGGGTCACGCCTGTACGACTCCAACTCCTGGCATCTTGTGGGACCTTCATTTGAGGTTGAGGTTGCCTCCATGTCGCGTGCGGTGTTGGGGGGTAGGGTTGGGGTTCCTGAAAGACATTAAAACAAGAGTCAATGCCGTGAAAAAGCGGCACGACACGAAAACCCCGATGAGTTTTCTTTCCTTGTTTCGCTTTCAGCGACTCCGCCTCTTCGGGGACATCAACCGATCAACCGGAGCCGACGGCAAAGCAGTCCATATCGCTCATTTCACACCGGCAAAAACTATTACCCTGTTAGTATGTTATTGAAAGAAAGGCGGCGGTTGAACCATTAAGAGCTTTTCGGACTTTTCAAAGATGTGAGAAGGTTTTTCGGGGTGGGGGGGCTGGTGGTTCCCCAGCTGTCATGTAGATACAGAATCCGAAGGGTCGGCGTCAGAGACGTTGAATGTTGCAGGTCGGGGATGCAAGAGGCGATATTTACAAACACACATATGAGGATGTGAACGGAATGATAGATGGAGCGTCTCTTTCATCTTGGAGAAAACCTCCGTTGTAAAAAACACACCTGCGAGAAGCGGCGGATCAAAGTTTTTAGAATAACAGGACCAGGTTCTCCAGAGCCGGAGTCATAAAGCCATTAAACTCGTAAACACACCGGGTGGTGCATGTGTGTGTGTGTGTGTGTGTGTGTGCGCACTCTGCGTGACCTGGTTGCCGTCAGCCTCGTGAGCTATTAGCGTTTCCACTTTGAAGAAGAGGATTCTGGATCCAAACCCTTGGGGTTCCGCGTGGAGAAGATGGTCTCGTTCCACCGGAGGTCCTCCTCGGGTTACTACACATTAAACACACCTTCGGATTCCCGCCGCTTCTTCACACCCGGACCTGAGTAAACATAGCCGGGCTAACGTTAGCATGCTAGCTCGCTGCGGGGCAAACATATCGGACACGTGTTACATCACCGCCCCTTCCCCCTACATCTAAATACCCTTTAAAGCTTATATTTGCTATATTTACAAAAAAAAAAAAAAAAAATATTATGAAATAAACTGCTTTTAATGTGTAATAATTTTTTCATAATTTTTTTTTACCTATTTATTTGATTGTTTTTATTTAATTAAATGTATTCATTGATTTTTAAATGTATTTATTTTTATTTCACAATTTGATGCTGCTACCCCACAGGCCTCCACAACTGCCCCTCGGGGACAAATATATATATTTTTCTTAATTCTGATTTATAAGCAGCGTAAATTAATCACTGGACGGGGAAGTCAAGGGTGGTGTTTCAAAAAAAAAAAAAAAAAACACAAGAAAAGCTTGGATTATCTTGAAAACCAGAGATATTAGTTCAGTGTTGTGGCTGTCAGGCTGAGAGGGGATTTGCTGGAAGCCTGCAGCCTGTTAGCCACTTTGTGTGTGTGTGTGTGTGTGTGTGTGTGTGTGTCGGGGAGGGGTATCCAGGGGTCAAAGGTCAAACCCGGCAGGACTCAGCTTGGGAGAGTAAACACAACTTTTAGTGCCTCCGTGAGTCACATAAAAAATAAAAAAAAACCACCTCCCCCCTTCCAGGAGGACAGTTGGACCTTCACCGCTAAATGTTTGGGCAGATATTTCTACAAGACGGAGGAAAGAGTAAACACGGCGCCGACTCCTTGGTGAGAAGACGGCCTGCAGGCTTGGGATCGACTTAATGAAGCACTGTGATGGAGGCAGGAGGGGGGAGAACCTTCTCATGGAGGTACTTGTTCTCCTGTTCTGATGGGAAGGAACCCAAATAGAGAGAATGTGTTTTTGTTTGTTGTGATTGAATTAACGGTCGGTTGCAAGGCTTGAGGTTCCTCGAGGTTCCATCGGGTGACAGGCGGTGGAACCAGATGGACTAAACAACTCGCAAGAACATATACAAACCTGATCTGCAGGTTCCTCATGGGTTCTCCAGCCTGGGTTCTCCTTGTTTTCTTCTCCACCGTGTTATCTTGATTAATGTGGGGTCCACATTCTCCTGCATGTTCTCTCCATATTCTCTTTGGTTCTCCATGTTCTGCGTCTTCCTCCCGAGAGGTGGACCGGCCTGAAGGTCCGAACCCTGATTCAATTCTCGCCATCTCAGGAAGTGTCTTCAAAAGTGGGAGGGGTTTGTCCTGCTGCTTGGACGGAGAAGGTCAGGACAGGGAGACAGATAGTCCAGGGAGACCTGGTTCGGTTCTTCCCTTCCATCAGGGTCCTGGATCTGGTCCTGGTTCATACAACCACAGAGGAACAGTCAAAGTGATGTTCCGCCTCCAATCTGCTTCTGTGTTTCTTCACGCTGGACCGTCAAGTCTGACGAGCTCCAGCTGGGGAGATCTAAATGAGCTCAGCTGGTCTGGGTCCTCTTCCTCCCTGCGAGGGGTCATTCGAGTTCACCTGACTTCCCTCTGTGAGGAGTTTCCATGTTCTCTTGGGTTCTCCACATGTTCTCCTGCCTGGGTGACCTGCTGTCACCAAGTTTTACTTTCACTTTCCGTATGTTTCAAAGGGAAGAAGATCAAGGAGGTTCTGGGGGCGGTCGAGTCACGGCGAGAAGGACTGGAAGGATCGGGTCAGAGGAAGAAGGTCCTAGAACCACCAAATCATTGTTTCGCTTAGTCTACATGTGCTACCCCAGGGGAGTTGGGGACCCAGAGGGGGTTTGGGTGGGAGGGTCAAAGGGGGCCACTGAGTTGTCCACCGCCAATTGTTTTGGCCTGAAAGCAGGGAGCGGCGTTCACATGGCAACCGGTCACATGGTAACCACCCAATTGTGGATGTAGGGGTGTCGGATTCCCTCCCCCGCCCCGGTTCCAAACCCTCCCTACCTTTGCATGTCCATACCCATGGGGGAACCACTTGTTTGGCCTCTTGTATTCAAAAGTGAAGTCAGGGTGGGGGGAGTCCACTAGCTTTCCTGACAGAGGCGACGCTTCGGTGTGTCTTCTCCTGTCCAGGAAGTCCAATGAAAGAAAATCTGACGACTTCCTGCGTCCTACGACCGCCGCGGTCTAATTCCTGGGTGGCTGCGCCGATCCTCCCCTGGGAGTTTAACTAAATAAATGCGGCTAATCCCCGCGAGCTAATTAACAAAACCGGATTGCAAAGTCAAATCAAAAGAAGGTTGGAAGGTTGTTTTAGGCTCCGCCCCCTTGGTTGCGGGGGGGGGGGCGCTAACGAGCTTCCTGTCATTGAGATGGGTTCGCTAAAACGTCCGGGATTTTATTGCCGCGGCAATGTATCAGCTTCGGTTGTAAATCTGTGCGACGGCATCTCAAACATGCACACACACACACCATGCATGTCAACACACACTCACACACACCGGAGGTGTGTAAGGAGGTTACACTCGGTCCACTTCGGCTGAATGGCCAAAAAGAGAAGCGTGTTGTGGAACTGGTTTTAACAGGGTACCAATGGAGAATGTAGAAGAACAACGGGAACTATGGTGAATGAGAAGGTGATTGGTTGGTTGCATCCATCTGTAGCCATGTGACCGACAGGATTTAAGCCCCGCCCCTCATGACTATGGATGCTGTGTAACAGGCAATGAATGAATGAATCTTAGCCTGCACCTTTATCACGACTTGTATGTTTTGTTCTTTCATAAGTCCTGCGTGACCAATCAGGAGTGCCGATCCTGCCGCCCTGAGAGTGTGTGTGTGTGTGTGTGTTGGAAATTGGGTTTTCTTAACCTTGAGCCGTGTAGGTCACGTTTCCTGGTGCTCCTGCTGGTGCTGGTTAACCCACCCTGCGGCCGCCGCCAGGCAAACACCACCTGCTGGGTCCTTGTCCAGCTCTGGCCGCCGCCTCCTCCACATCCTGGTGCTTTTCCTGAAAAGACAAGCCGTGGGTCACATTCCTGCGGTGCGCCTGGGCAGGCGTCCACCCCCCTTCCCAACTGGCCACGTCTCCGAACCCGCATCCTGACTCATCCTTGCGTCGGGGTTTACCGAAATAAACAGGAAGTACACACAACACAGATAAATGCTGTTATTTTGAGATAAATTGGCTTCTATTTCGCGAAAGGTTTTGTCGGTTTTAAGAAATTTGCATTCATACGAGTCAGTCGTCTGCATAGAAACTCGCTTTCTGGTCCAAAATTAAATAGAAACGAGTGCAATTTAGGAGCTTGTAAGTCGGTTCTCAGCTCGAGGTTGGGTAATTTGCTTTTTCCCCAGGTGGGAGGGCGTACGCCTACCTGAGATTCACGGATTGCGACACATTTCTGGTTTCCCGGCTCGCTGAATCACACCCTCCCACTCCCCAGGTAGCTAACCTAGCTGCCAGGACGGCGTTGGGTTACGCTCATCGACACTGCAGTTAGTGTGAACGGCGGTTTGGCGCACCTGTTCCAGGCGTTGGCGGGCGGTGACATGAAAACATCAGCTGATCGGTGTTGAAATCCCACTGCTAATGAAGTTCAGATATAATAGCGACCATTAGCATCCCTGCTAAATCTGGGTAAGCTGGCTTTGGGGGATTCGGCCCTCTTGGTTTCAGCGCTAAACCAATAGCAGCCCGGCCTTCTCACAGCTAACAGTCGGTCTTGCTAACATATGGGCCGCGGAAATATGACGAGGGGGCTAAAACCGTTAGCGTCCCCTAGGGAGAGTCTGCAGACACTCAGAGGCATGATGTCATTGGGAAGGCTGCTAACGTTCCATTGCTAGCATGATGTTGTAGCTTGCCCCGTCGCGGCGTCCTGTAGCCCAGCGCTAATGTCATCATTAGCGGCATCGTTAACCCTCGAGTGACTAACAAACCGTGTGTGTGGCGCCGTTTCTAACAGGACACCAGGAGCGACATCGGTGGTCGCGTGAGCGTAGACGCAAACAAAGACGTGGACTCGGGCTGTTTTTTGCGTAAATGCTAAAAACTTTCCTCCTCAATGGAGCCGTGATGAATAATGCACTCGGACCCTGATGGGAACGCCAGGCGCCATCAAGTAAGGGAAGAGCGTCAGTAATCCGCTGACAGTCATGAAAATAAAACAGGCGGTCACATGGCTGAGCCGCTGAGGATATTAACACTGTAATAACATGGTAATGACGATGTAATAACACAAGGAATCCGCAAGCGATGTAGAAACGCATTTTTCTATCCTTTGTGTCTGGACGAGCGCTCGGATCGCCAGAAGTTAATAATGCACTCTCATGAAATGTGGATGTCCGCCGTCGACCGGGCGCCATCGGCTAAATGGAAGAGCGGCTCAAGATGCGCCGTGGAGTTTAAAAGGCCCGGCGGCGACCCAAATGGATGAGAGCGGAGCTAAATATAATCTGGAGTGATGGGCGGGGGAGGCGGGGACGCTAACTCCTCACCACCTTTACGATCTGCGGCGTTTCTGCTCCCCCAGGGTTGGAGGAGGAGGAGGAAACACTCCATCAACGCTTGGTTCTCGCTGGAACTCGGGTGTAGCTTTGTTAAAATATCAACTGTTACAGCAGCCCTGCTGAACAAACAACCCCCGACTAAGAGCTCAGCACATTCGGCTATTGTATACAGGGGGGGGGAACAGGTGCAGCGACACGTCGTTGTTTTTCCTCCTAAAAAAAGAAAAGAGGCCCCCCGGCCTTGTTGTCGGCCCACAGGTAGGGCTTAGAAAGGCTTTGGCAGGACGGGGGTGGGTCGGGGTGAGAGGGGGCAGCAACATAAAGGGTCTGTTGTCCTTCCCGGCGGCGCGACTATTCAGGGAGTGGGATTGAGATAAGCTAGCGCCTCCTCGCTCGGGCGGAGGATGGTACAGGAGGAATGGCTGCGCCGCGGCTAACAACAATGCTAACACTGCTAGCAGCGAGGAGGCTAACAACAACAACAAGAAATGATATGAAGACGTGAAAACGCCGACTCGCGGCGTTGCGCGGTTGAACTTCCTCTGTTGCAACACACTTTCTGTGTGTGTGTGTGTGTGATGACATCACAGGAATTCCTTCTGCACATGTGCGGTGGGCGGGATGGCGGGAAGCGGTGACGCACGCTGAGTCACGTCACACGCAGCTTGCGAGGCGGTTCTTCTGGCCGGCAGACGTGTGGAGTTCAAGGTAGGAGAGGCGGGATCTTCAGAGCCTCACCGCTGCCCGACCTTCACATCTGCTGCGCTTCCTGGAAGCTCCGACCACGAAGCCTTCGCAGGAACGCGGCTCCTCTGAGCAGAACGCAGGAACCTCTTAGAGGGCTCTGAGCCAGAGGATGTTCCATCTTCCTGGTGGTATAATACTGACTGGAGAAGACACCAGACCACACTTCATCACAACCATGGGTTCTCCATGGTCTCCTGACTGGGTTCTCTCCAGGTTCTCCGTCCTCCTCCATCAGTCCAAAGATTGTAAGCCATGGAAGAGACTGATCCAGGTTGATGTTGCCCCTCTGCTGACCCAAACATGGCCGCTGTACCCAGAAACCAACTTTGTCTCCGCATGTGATCTTGTATTGACGTCCTCATCCACAGTCACCGCCAGATGGACACATCTGCTGGAGGTGGAGGTCATGACCCATGTTCCACACCCAGAGATGTGATGTTCTGGGAAATGATCTGTGCAGAAGCCGCCGACGTTCCATGAATAATGGAGGGAACCCTCCGGCTCGGCGGCTGATTCTGCTCCTCTTCATCAGCGTCCGTCTCTGCTCGGCGACCGCCATTGGCCGTTCGGCATTCCTCGTTTATTCATTTTTGAAAAGCCGATCAGTTCCGGGTCAATGATGTGATCGGTATTGATTAATGCATCCTCGGGGTGACACACTGTGGGGTCAACAGTCCAGAGCAGGACGGGTTCAAGCAGGTTGGAATGGGTGGAGAAAAGTGTCAGGGGTACGAGGAGATAGAAGAACATCGGCCAGAATGAAAGGAAAGGTGGAGGAGACGGTGGTGAGACCAACCATGGAATTGGAGGTCTAGAGGAAGACCAAAGAGAAGATTTATGGACGTAGTGGGAGAGGATACAGAGAATGGGATGAGAAAGATAAGATTGATTCGCATTGGAGGCCCCTGAGGGGAAAAGACCAAAGGAAAAGTAGAATTTGTCACGGGGGTGCAGGACATGTATGACTGAGACAAAGTGATGACTGAGATGGTTTGGACATGAACACTCCTCTGTTCATGTCCAAGTCATGGTGGACACCTAAGTAGAAGGTTGCTGAAAGAGAAGATTAGACATAGTGAGAGAGGATATGAAGCTAGTTGGTGTGAGAGAGGTGGATACACAGAACAGGGTTGATAGAAAAGGCTGAACTCCACTGTCAGGAACCATGTCATTCATTCATTTATTGATTATCTATCACACATAAACTGCAGTTACAGTCCTGGGAGGGGGGGCTATCCCAGCCGTGATTGGCCCAGAGTGGGTTCACTCTGGACCAATCACAGGGCTGCATATATAGACGAAGAACCATTCACCCTCTCATTGACACATCATTGTGACGTACCACTCACCCTTTCATCAGGACGTCATACGGACATACAACTATCTGGACTCCACCCCATTCATTCATTAATTCATCCATCAGGTGGTATTTTCCTGAAATACCTTGTCAATCAAGTAATAAAAGTACTTTAAGAGTACTTTCTGAACAGCAGTATTGGGATCTGATCTGCTTCCCACTGCAGTCTGGCATCTGGGATGACGCCGATTCCTAATCCTGGACTCGATGCCGGCGCCATCTTGGTTTGAGAAGAACAAACCAGCCGTCCCTTCTTGTGGCCTCCTGCTCCCAGATCTCCTGCAGGGAGCGAGTCCTTGGCGGACACGCCAGCTGTCATGTGATGTTTTGATTTGGGGGGTGGACGGCGCATTCCCGGCAGGCCGGGGACGATCTCAATCCCCGGCGTGCCTGGAATATCCCTCTCCTCCTATAGATAGATCCTCCAGGAGCTGGAGCTGCCTCCTTGAGGCTTCACTTCCCTGCAAATTTGGCTAATTCATTCCCAATATGGCGAGGTGGCGAGGAGGTATCGCTGCCTCGCAGCCAGAAGGTCCCTTGTTGGACTCCAACAAGGGGGGGGGGGGGGGACCTCTGTGTGGAAGCTTCATGTTCTCCACATGTTCCTCAGGGTTCCTTTCACAGTCCAAACACATGCAGGAGGTTCACTGGACACCATACATGTGTCCAGACATGTAATGTAATGAAAGGGTGAACCTTGTTTGGCTTTACGTAACCTGTGAAAGAGAAGGTGAACGGTTGTATGTCTCTGTTTGACAAATACCGTATTTTTTGCAACATAAGGCGCACTTAAAATCCTTAACTTAAAATTGTCCGTCAGCCTTATGGATGAGTTCCTGTTGTGCTTACTGACCTCCAACCAATTTTAGGTGGTACACTGCGCTCAAACATCCATCAAAATGTTTTGGTGCAACTTTGATAAGCGACCAAGTCGCGCCGCTTGATTGGTTGTCATACTAATTTCACCCATTGGGTCAATGGGTGAAATGGGTCAAATTGACCCTTAACATAATATGAGGGTTAAAGTGGTTCCTTGGTTGAATATGGGTTGCAAGGTCAGACAACGTTAGATAACTAATTATGTAGCACAGAATGTACTCTGTGTACATTCTGTGTACATTCAACAGAATATTACTGAGGACCCCCAAAATGGTAGCTGTTAAGAGACATGTTTACAAAGTGCACTTCAAACTCAAGGCTATCAGAAGGGAGAAGAGCAGCCATGAAAGAATTCAACATTAATGAAGAGGAGGAAGCAAGCAAATGATCTGTGCCTGGTAAAGAAGACCAAAGAGAGTTTCCGAGGGAACAAAGCGAGATGGCCACAGTTAGAGGACAAAGTTGAACAGTGGGTTGTTGATCAGAGAACAGCAAATACAAGAGTCTCGTCTCCATTCAACTCAAGGCAACAGTGATAGCACGTGACAGGAAGAGCCATGCAGGACAAGCAGCCTAGATTATGAATATATGAGCAAAAAAATTAATATTCTCAATCTGAATCTTTTTGCCCCGGAGTTTTTCCTCCGGTTCCAACCAGGAACCAGGTCAGGAGGCGCCACTGCTCTCAGATCTCGATCTGCTTCAGGTGTACGTGGGACAACCGATGAGCTGCCGGGTCGGTATGGCGGCCATGACGGTTAGTCCGAGGAAATGCGAGCAGGTCTGAAGCTTCTTCAAGGCTTCTTCAAGGAAGCACCTTCAAGGTTTTTGAGTCGGCTCCATTCTTCATGCAACCTGCTGCTACTGGACTGCGGTGGGAAGCTGGAGAACATGGTGAGAACCCGGTCAATTTACCTCCCGACTGTTGGAGGAAGATCTAGAGAGAAATCAGTAGGATATGGCGCATCTCCAACTCCAGGCTAGAGAACATGAGAGGAACTCCAGAGAATGTTCCGGGTAAACACCACCAACCTGGTGTTTAAACAAACAGACCGTCTCCTGGAATAGATTCAACCTCACGGAAAAAGTGAAAGTCGTTTATAAATAGAAGCCCCCCCGAGGAACCTCCTCCCACCCTGGGGTGGGGGCACGTCTCCACGTTTTGTTATGGAGCAGGATCTTCTGACTGTGGCGCCGGGCAGCTGCTTCACCCGATACGGAAAACTCCCCCACGGAGGTTTGGACCGAAGATGATTCTCCAGAAGGTCAATGTTCTGAAAAAAAGCAGCTGATCTGATGTGTTCAAGGGTAGGAGATTAGCCGGGAAGCTAGCTAGGAGTCGGTTCTGTCTGTTGCCAGTAGTCCTGATGGTCCTGTAACTGAAACGGATGCTGGCTGGAGGTCCATCTCCACGTGGAGGAGGGGCGCCCTCCTCTTTCGCGGCCCTGGATCTCCTCAGCATCACATAAGGAGCCTCCTGGTAATCCGAAGGTCCACGCTGTGCTTCCGAACCTTCTTCCCAACATCGCACCGGAGTTTAGGATTTACCGAGCAGCTCCATCAGAGACCGGAGGATTCATGCATTGCCATGGCAACACACGATTTTGACTCCCTGACCTCCTGACCGCCCAATCCCCCGACAACCAGACCACTTGACTACATCACCACCTAGCGACCTGACTATGCGACCAATTGAGTGACCACCTGAAGGCATGAGCACGTGGCCTCCTGACCACTGAACTACCTGTCCTTCTGAATATCTGACCCACTGTGAGGTGGGGAGGTTTGGGGTTTTTCAATTTCCTGCATACAACAACTGTACATTTGACCCGCTGGCGGTTGTTAAACAGACAACATTAATTTCTAAATCTGCATTTTTAGGGCGGATTCGTCTCATGGTGGCCGTGTTGAGTAAACAGGCCCTGAAGGCAGCGCGGCTCCGTCGGCGCAAAACAGCTGTGTGTGCAATAACAACACACCCCGGAGTCTGACGGGAGTCCGACACGGAGGCGTTCTGAGGATGTTCACCCACATGTGCCTGGAACCCCCTGCCGGGTTCTTCTGTTTTCCTTTTTCCTTTCGGCGAGGTCCCGCGAACAGACGGACAAACATACTAGCGCTCTAGATCACGGCTGCGCGGCGCTACTCGTCACGGGAGCCCCTGAAACCCCCTGCGAATGTAACCCAAACAAGAGTGCGGAGATTTGAGTAGCCCCGACTTTTGTCTGCCCGAGGAATAAAAAAGAAAAAAAGCGGAGGCGTGGAGGGATGGAAATAAACCGCTAGCTGAACGCAGCGGGTGACACAGATTCAACCGAAGCCCCAGTAACCCAAAACCGGCGCTGCTGCGGCGAGAAGCAAAAAAGAAGGAGGTCAAGAGGTTGATGGCAGAGAAAGAGCCTCAGCGGGACGGGGACGGAGGAGGAGGAAGGCGCGAGGGGGAATGAATCAACGGCGGCCATGTTTCCCGGGGGACGAGGGGCAGCTGGAGAGCCGGCGCCCGGGTATGCTTATCGGCATGTGGTAACTTATGAAAGGGCTGTGCCTCGAGGGGGGCAAGAACCGCGACGATTGGACGAGAGTGACCCTTCTCGAGCCCTGCACTATGAGCACTACTAGCAAGGAAGTGGAGAACCCGGAGAACCCCAAAGAACCCGATCTCAAATGCTTCTTCTGGTCCGTTTCGTTGCTGCGCCGGGCAGAACAAATCCCCTTCGATAAAGTCTGCCGAATGCCCTGGCTGCCGTAGCTTAGCTTAAATGAGTCACGTATGTCGGCGGCTAACCTCAACCTCCTTCCTCTTCTTCCTCTCTCAGACACGAAAACATTCCTCCACAGGTTTGCCTTTTAAACCCGGCGAGGAGCAGGCCGGCGTGCCCCTGCAGGTTCCCCTCCGAGCCTCTCCAGGTGTGCAAACAACTCCCCCTGGAATCTCACAGGTATGAGAGGGAAGGGAGGCGGAGCTTCGCGCCGTCGATGGGTTTCTGTTTACCCTTCTCGTTTTGGTTTCCTGGAACGAAGATCTCAGCTGTGAGTGAGGACACCTCCAGCGCTAGCCCGGATGGGGGTTGTTTAGACCACCTGGCAACCCTAGTGGCGGGGTTGGATGCGGCGTGCAGATACAAGCCCGCCGCCTCACTGATGGCCATGTTGTGATCTAATTACAGACCATGTGTTTCCAGGGAACGTACCTTCTCTGGGCTGGATGAAGATGGAGCCAGCGGTGCAGCTCAGGTTCTGGGATCTTTGGCCCCGGCAGGACCTGATTGGCTGTGACAGATGATGGTGAGCCTTCAGACCTCATCTTCTCCCCCAGGTTACTTCTGTGTTCCACCCATGTGGTCCATCTTCTTCTCACAGTCCAAAAAGATCTTGCATTGGTCACATGCCTGGGTTCTCTCTCTACATGTGTTCCTCACGTTCTCCAGTTTCCTTCCCAGGTTCATGTTCTGCAACCTAGCATCTTCCCATGTTCACAAGCATGGGGAGCATTCACAAGCATTTCTCTCTGTGTGGTTCCTCATGTGCTTACCTGGGTTCCCTCAACATCCATTATCTCCTGCCTGGGTTCCTTCCACATCCTTGTTCTCCTACGTGGGTTCTGCCAACGTTCTCCTACCTGGGTTCTGTCCACATTCTCCTGCCTGGGTTCCGTCCACGTTCTCCTGCCTGGGTTCCTTCCACATCCTCGTTCTCCTACGTGGGTTCTGCCAATGTTCTCCTGCCTGGGTTCTCTCCATATCCACGTTCTCCATGCCTGGGTTCCATCCACATCCATGTCCTCCAGCCTGGGTTCCCTCTACGTCCACGTTCTCCTGCCAGGCTCCACGTCCATGTTCTCTGTCTTCCACCCCACAGTCCAAAAGCAATCATCAGGTTGATTGAAGACTCAATAGCGGCTGTGAATGAGAGGATGAATGGTTGGATGATTGACAGCTGACCCGTCTGGATGAAGCTCCGCCCCCCTGTGTGCAGGAACTTAACGGAAAGAATCAATAAAATAGGTGAAAAAAAAATTATTTTCTAAAACAGCCTCTGATTGAACCGATAACGTTTCAGAGACCCCGCCCCCAATGCCCCCCCCCCCCCCCCCCCCACACACACACACACAAGAGGGGGCTCCCATTGTTTAGCATTGAGTCGGTGTTGTCAGGTTTCCCACACACACATCACAGCACAGGGGGGGGGTTGCAGCAGCTGTGTGTGTGTGAGTGTGTGTGGAACGGTAGGAGTTCCTTTTTTAACACCCCCTCCCCCCATCACCCCCTTTAACTGCTCTGCTCTCCGTAGCCATGGTTCCACATCCTTCTATGAACTGGGTTTTGTTTTGATTAGAACCGGGGGGGTTTAGTGGCAATAAATGGGGAGGGGGGCCCGCAAGCACATCCGCTTTAAGCCGGCTGACTTTTGTAAACACGTGCCTTACTTTCAGCCTCCAGATTAAAAAGGAAGTGTGTGTGTGTGTGTGTGTCCCCAAAATGGACCTTTGTCCAGAGGGTTGTCCCGCTGTTCTCTTAAAATACAACAAATCTTTAGTTGATTGACATGTTGATCACTGCTGCCAGATAAGACCGTTTTTGTTATTCATAAGTAATAAACAACACTAACAAACTATGTAACAGCACAGGCGGTGGGCGGGGGGTGGTGGGGGGTGGGGGTCAGTAACAGGTCACGGGGTGAAAAAAATCCAAACAAAAAGACATTTTACTGATTGGTTTTTGCACTAAATTGTAAAGATAACTGCCGCTATGCTGTATTCAAATTTAATATTCATATATTGCAGTTTTTTATGCTGTTAAATCTCCATCGTCCTTTCACTTCAGTACCGCAAGATTGTTAATATGCACTAAATTATTATTCTGTCAATCTCGTCAGCGTGGGAAAGTGAGAAACATCTCCGCTTCTCTGTTTGTCCAGCACATGTAGAGAAATGACAATAAAGCTGATTTTAATGGCTCGTCCAATCAGAAAGGAGGATCCCTTCATTGTTCTCACGCTATTCTACCCGACGACAACGACGCACGCCGTTGAAACGGATCCTTTTGCCCGCCAGGTTCCGGAAACTTCTCCCCCACATCTGATGTTTTCCACCCGCTGCTTGAACGCAACACGTGGAGGAGGTTCTTCTGGGAAGCAGGTCTCCCTCCGTGATGGCGATGAAGCTGCTCGCGGCCTCCCGGCTAATCTGGGATTCTCCCTCAGCCTCTCCTGTCCATCAAATCTTTGTCCACAGTGGACCCCCTCCTCCTCCTCCATCTCCACCCAGACACGTCGGCCTCCCCCGAGCCTCGGCGCTGTGATCCAATCTCTCCCTGCCTGGCATGCAGACAGCGTTGCCAGGCAACCACGTCTGGTCACCCCGACAGCTTTCCTAATCCAGCGGGCGATGCAGACGCCGCCGCCGCCCTCCACGCATGTGAGATTTAAATCTGCATCGCCGCCGCAGATATCCAATTGGAAATGCACTTCTATTAATATTTATCTCCCTGCAGGAGTGTGTGTGTGTGTGTGTGTGTGTGTGTGTGTGTGAGGCGGACACCCAGCCTAGGCGGATGCGGTCAGCGTGCAGTGGTGGGAAGGGATGTGCAATCTGTACTGTCCCGTATTTTGCGGATCTTAAGGTGCAATATCAATGAACGGGTCTATTTTCATATATAAGGCGCACTGCATTATAAGGCGCATGATAAAACATACGGGAAAAAAAGCCAAACAAAACAGTTTGGTCGAACTTCATTCATCACACTTTGTTCCCTCGGAAAGTTTGGTCTTCCTTACTTGGCGCACTTCAGCGCTGTTGACAGATTTGCATCTGTCAACATCTGTCAGAATGTTCTAGTATTGTACCGCATAAAACTGGCTGGAGGTCGGCAAGCACAACAAGAGTTCATACATAAGGCACATGGTCCACTTTAGAGTGAATGTAAGGGTTTTGAGCGCCCCTTAAAGTGCAAAAACGGCAGTAAACATGGGGAGTGCGGGATTGTGCTGGAAAAAAAAAAAAAAAAAAAAACCTGGTTGTGGAGGGAGGGGGGTGTCCAACTGCCAATCAAATCCCGCTGATGAATCTAGCCCTGCCTCTTTTTTGGGAACAACTGCAGGCTTTTACCCCAATAAGTGACATGGAGCACGATGGGGCCGCGAAGTCGGACGACAAATAACGTATCTGCCTTTTTTTTCCATCCTCCTCCCACGGTCCACAAACGATGGGCAGGGTGGATGAGAGGGAGGATGATTGGACGTCTCTGTGATTGACAGCCGACCTGTCCAGGTTAAGTCCCGCCCCCAGTCTCAACTGCGATTGGTCCCCAGCAACTGTGTGCAGTGGTGCAATGAACCCGAGGAGATAGCCCCTCCACTTTCTAGAGGTTTCCTGTAACCGGAGACCAGCTGATGACGGTATTGATTACCGATCGGAACGTGACCCCTGAAGAGGATATGATGTAATTTCCTCGGCTGGGGAGGGGTCAGGGGTCACACGAGAACAGGCTCAGATCAGATCACATTATCCTGCCACCAGTGGTCCCTCAGGGTTCCTAACTGATGACAATCTATGAATCTATGGGGGTGAGGATATCACGTCAGACGTTCCGGTCTGATCAGGTTTCCAGCAAATACAGGTTCTTTCCGGACCTTCCGAGCAGGAACATCACCGGGGATGTTTCAAACACCTTTCCATGCAGGTCTGAGGAGAACTTGTGTGTGAAACATGCATTAAGCCAACACTACCTGAGTCTTCTCAGGTTTCTCCAGCCTGCTCTGCTCTCGTTCCCGGGTTCTGTCCTCCTCCCACTGTCTGAACACAGCACTTAGAAGACTGTCATTACAGCGAGCAGGTTCTAAACTGGTGTTCTCCTCCAGGTTCTCCATCCCGTTGGCAGGTTGACTGAAAGCTAAATGGCTTGCAGGTGTGATTGATGCGTCTGTAGATGGACAGCCGACCCATCGTAGGTTAAGCCCCGCCTCTCGGCCCATATCTCAGCTATGATTGGTGGTCTTAGTCATGTGACCTCCTCCATCCTCTCACTCAGACCCGCCCCCTCCTTGTCTCCAGGCATGGATGAACTTGAAATCCTGTTTTTTTTTTCAACCCTTAACCCGATTTGACCCTACATGGTTCTTCACATCCACGCCCTCAATGGACATGACGGCTGTCAGTCAATCACAGAGGGACGATAAGTTTGATGGTAACGATGGTGGAGATGATGTAGATGATGATGATCATGAAGGTGATGGTCAAGTTGATGGCATTTCTTCTTCTCTACATCTTTCTGAATGATGGTAACGATGGTGAAGATGATGTAGACGTTGCTGATGAAGATGACCATCTGACCCTTTGGATGTTGTATTGCCATGACGACGACCCCTTAGCATCCCGTCCAACTCTAAAAGGATCAGACACGGAAGGTGATCACGTGCTCCTTCCTCTTCTGACCGACTCCAGCGCTACAATAACCGCCCACCTCTTCTTCCTGAAGACCCCCCTCCATCCCGCCCCACAAGTCTGGCACGGTTGGCTTCCAGGCGCCACGGCTGTCAAAGCTAATTGGATTATTTTGTATTTTGGAAGGAGCAGGAGAAGTTCAAAGAAGGAGGTGGGCGTTCAAAGAGGCCGGCCAGGAGGTGTGGAAATTGAAACAGACTTTGGCTCCCAGGTTCGAGGAACGGGGTGCGGGGGGGGGGGGGGAGGGGGGGGGGGGGGTGCAGGGGGTCAAGAGGTCACAGGACCCCCCACTCCTCCTCTCCCCCCGAGTCAGAAACACAGCGGGTTTTGCGGCGCGCCGGCCAGCCAATCGGCGGAGCCGCTCGGTGGCGTGTCACGGATTGAGCCGTCCAGTCCCCTCTCGAGGGCGCCGCTTGTTGCCGGGGTCGCCGGCGCCCTGCAGGGGCGCGGGTGGAAGTGGAGCAGAAAATGTTGACGGAGTTTGGATGGGCTGGTGTGTGTGTGTGTGTGTGTGTGTGTGTGTGTGGGGGGTCACCTGAGAACACACACATGGATGGGAAACATCTCCCCCTTTTTTGATCTGAAACATCCTTTTTCAGGTACAAGCGGCAAAACAACCCACTTTATAATATTATTAATGGCAGAATAATAATAAGAATAAACTCATCAATCATGAACTTTGAAGGTGAAAACTGTGTTATGGCTGTTAGTCGAATTTACATTAGAATTAGTGTGTGTGAGCCTTTTTGTTTGTGTGCCCGGGCCTCACACCCCACCGACATTCCTGGAAGAAGAGCGAATCCACCGTGGAATAAATGATTAACTTTTTCAGCTAAAACAGAAAGATAAGGGACAAAGAGAGACCTTTGCAGTACCTGAGGAGGCCCAAGTATGAAGAGTACTCGTAGCGAGAAGCTCCACCAGGAACGACGGCAGGAGTCTCGCCGTTCTCCTGCAGGAGAAAACAATACCGTCCTTTACTTGTCATTTAAGGGAATGGTTCATATCCAGGAAATAGACAGGGCCCTTGTAATACCATCAGAAATGAACAGTTTGTGTGTGTGTGTGTGTGTGTGTGTGTGTGTGTGTGTGTGTCTGGAAATAATCCCCCCGGAGGCCGACGTTATATTTAACCAGATTGAAACATCAGATTAGGAGGAAAAAAAGAACACCCTTTAGTTTAATGTAAAAAACGCAAACAATCCACAAGCTTTTTCACAGTGTACTGTATTTACACACACATACACGTATGCATACACACATTTTGCCGCACATGAACAGGTTGCATAGCTTTCTGCTGTGTGTGAAGTGACGACATCCCGCCATTAGATGGTAGGTTATCCACATCAATGCCATTTTCAACATGTGGAATTGAGAAATAAAAATGATCCCTAAATGTCCGGGAGGAGAAAAGTAGATCGGACAGAAGGCTGTCTCAAAAAAAAAAATTTGGGATTTGAATGAGTAATAAATGAAGAAGTAGTAATATTTACACTGATAGTGCTACATGTGGCACCTCTGCTCTCTAACATCATTATTACGGTTGTTAGAGGCTCCCCAGACACGAAGGACGCCGTCCCCTCCTTCTACAGGACGGCTGAAGTATCTTCTGTGGTGCTTCTACTTGGTTCCATGTGGAAACACTATGTTCTGGCGTTCCTGCGACTCAGCGGGGTTTTCTGGATAATTGTGCCGCCCCGCTGTCTTGGAGCACAGCCGGCTTCAAAGGCCCGCCGACGGGGCAACGGGGAAACCTCTGTCTCATTGACTGGCAGAGCGGGAACACGTGGCGTTGCCATGGTTACAGCGTAGACCTGTTCCCCCGTCGCAGGGAGTTGGACGGAGTCGCGTCAGGAGATCGAGTCCGGCCCGCTGAGCCCAACAAGTTCAGCAACCACCAACACTAGGGAGGCTCTTTCTGCCTTGTCCTGACCAGTGTGTGTGTGTGTGTGTGTGTGTGTGCAGATGCACGTGACGTGGGAAGTGTGTCACCGTTGATCACGGTGTGTGGACACAAACACACACACACACATCTCCCCTCACATCCTGTCAGCACTTTCTTGTGAGCTCAGAAGGTGAAACCAGGACTGGCAAGGGACTGTTTTATTCATGTCATGGCGTCCCAGCAGACAGGCTGCGGTACAGCACACACACGCACACACACACACACACACACACACACACAAGTTGCTGACCTTGACACTTTTCAATGTCACTCGATGATGCGGACGCAATGGCAAGAGACGGATTACCCCCATCCCCCCGGCGATGGCTGTCCTTCGGCGACCTGAGAAGGACAAGGTACGTTAATCCCATCTGTTTCCGCCGAACGCGTCGCTCGTAACAAATAACGTGGACGAAAACGTCCGTGATGCTTTTACTTTGAAAGGCGGGGCGCACGGCCCTGAGGCGGAGGAATGCGGCCCTGCAGCTCCGGACACGTCGGGGATCTGGAGGTGGGTAGCGCTGCACACACCGATGGCGGCAGAGCTGCCACGCAAGGCGCTCACCAAAGACGACACTTTGGCTCGCAGACAAGATGAACCGCCGAACTTCCGATTGGAAGGTACATTGCCATTGACGGTTTTCCTATGATTTACACGTGCACACGCAGGTCTGTGCACTGATTGCCAACAAAAACAGATGTTACCTTTTGTTTTGTTTGGCTTCACACCCTGGCTCTGCCACGTCATGCTGGAAAAGTGTGTTATCAATCATCCGCCATAAAAGTTTACGGCAAGAGCTGCAGTTACCTTCTCTGCCTCTCAGCGTAGAAGGTCCCTGGTGGAGATCTTCCTGCAGTCCCAAAACATCCAAGAGGTTCACTGGAGACCCTACATTGTCAAGAGCATCAATGAGAGGGCGAATGGTTGAGATGTTCAAGACCCAGCTGGCTTCTTGACCTACTGGAGTGGCCTGGGTGAGCAGATTCAAGGAGGCCAGCAGGAACGTTCACCCTTGACACTGGTGGAACTCACAGGCGTGAAGGCAGTGTAATAATTTATTCTATGAATCCGTATTTACAGGTGCGACTCCAAAAATGGGTTCAATACTTGGTCAGTCATTTCAGAAAGTGAACCCCATGCATTCCAGATTCATTAGACAGAGTGAAATATTTCCAGCTGTAATTACTTGAAATCCGTGTCTTGGGAAATTAAAACATTTCTTAAGATCATTCTGAAAGGTATGTTTATTTCTGTGCACTTTATAATTGGCCTCCTTTACCATGAATCACTGCATCAAGGCGGCACGGCGTGGAGGCCATCAGGCTGCGGCACTGCTCTGTCATCTGCACTTCCTCTTGATGATACCCCGCAGTTTCTCCACGGGGTTCGGGTCGGGTCAGGTCAGCGTGCTGGACGATCAAGCGCCGACAGTTGCCAAGTCCTGCTTATAATGAACAACATCTCCATGAAGCCAGTCAGCAAAGGGAAGCATGAAGTGCTCTAAAATTCCCTGGCGATGTGCTACATGGACATGGCAGCCCAGAGCGTCGCTGAGCCTCTCCAGCCGTCCTCCAGACCCTGGGACCTTGATTTCCAAAGGAGAAGAGGACTTTGGACACTGACATCCCTCTGAAGGGAACAGTTATCCCTTCTGCTGGTGCACCTTTTCCCTCCAACCGTCTCTGAACATGCTTGGATACAAAACTTCTTTACCAATGTGGCCTGGAAGGCGCTAATGGCTATCTTCTGGACATCTGGCAAGTTTCCTCCATGATTGTAGTTCTCTGACCCACAGAGACCTTTTTAAAGGCTCAGGAAACCTTTGCAGGTGTTTTGAGTTCATTAGCTGTTCAGGATACCACAACACTGTGTTCTAATTTTTGGTTTTCATTATCCCCAAGCCACGGTAATCGGAATTTCAAGAAATAAACGCGTGAAATATATCACTGTGCGTTTCGCTTTTTGAAATAAGAGCCAAAAAAATTACCTTTTTCATGATCTAATCTAATTATTTGACACACAGACATAGAACCATTCACTAGTCATATAGAGACATGCAGGGCAGTGCAGGATAATGGATGAATTAGTATTTATTAGTGAGTTAAAAAGTAGAAAAATGTAAGTTGACTTTCCTCATTCCATGTATATTTGCATCCTGGCTGCACCATTACCTGCTCTGTAGCGCCCCCTGCTGGCGGGACCGATGCATTTCTCAAGAGCAGCAGAACACAAACAACAACGGCAAGTATGGAGGTGCCTTTTTTTACAGCGACACTCTGGATTTTCATCCCTGAAACCAAGAGAAACAACAATGAATGAAAATTGTTTTGAGCATAAAAATAAAACTTTAATCAATTAATTAACTTAACTTTAAAGAAATTTAGCATGGGAGGGGATGAACAAAAACAAGGCTCAAAGGAGAATCTGTGGAAGAAACAAACAGTGAAGAGAAACTATGAGAACAATGTTGAAGCTAGCAGGAAAGAAGTTAGCCCCGACCTGCAGGCCATATATAACGAGTCTTGTACTCGGGTCGCATGTTAAAAGCGAAATGAGTGAATTTCGACTCTCCTTTCGTACTGGAGACTCCGGGGAGCTATAGGTGAGCTGCGGGCCATCAAGCGACACTGAAGAATGGGACACGGCAGCAAAGGAGGCGCTCATTCAGGCGCTGGAGATCCAAGAGGCCTTGCAGGCTAGGCTAACTGAGCTAGAAGCACTCTCTTGTGGAATAAACTCCGTAGATACAGAGTCATCATTACGATCACTATCAGTGATAGTATCACTGTCATCACTGTCAATATAAGTCTTGGAAACACCAGGAACATCTCAACAGTCAGTCCTATTATCTCCTTATTGTTCCCAAGTTCTCCCCCGTCGGTGTACGCTAGCCGCCCGTCTCCGACCAGGCGTCTCCCAAGTCCAGAGAGCTACGTTTCAAGACTCCCGTGATCCCTACCGTTCCCAGAACTCCATGTCTGACCTCGCGAAATTCTACGTCTTCCCTTGCAAGTTGTAAATAATTAATACTTCATTAATACCTTGTGAGGAAATTCGTTCTCTGCAATGAACCGTCCACCGGCGCCAGGGGAGCAGTTAGGGGTTCGGTGTCTTGTTCAACACTAGGAGGGGAATCCGGGAATCCAACCAGGTTATGTTCAGTTCTAAAGACCTCCCCTAAAAGACAACCTGGATTCGGCACAGTCATCGGGATCGGGGATTCAACAAGAATGTGAAACATTTACAAAATAATGATAATGTAGAGGTGTCTCATCATACAGTAAAGGCAGTGAAATGATTGCCCTCGCAGCTTTTTGGACAGAGGAAAAACAGAGAAGATTTGTTAAATTAAGAGAAGAAATGAAGTCCATAGAAATTAAACATGCGGAGCAAAGAGATCCTCAGATATCAACTAGAAATCTGATGATATATATGAACGGTGTATGTGATGGGGACAGTGGAGAAACAAATTAAAGTTATCATTTATCAACATATGTTATCAACCAGCTGTGGCAGATATTATAACAAGAGACTTTTCCAAGTTCACTAGATCTACCATCTGTTGGAGAAAGAGATAGCGGCCCTGGTACAACGGACATTATGATTAGAGGAGAATATAAGACTTGTATGTTTGCAGATTATGTTCTGCTTTTAATTACAAGGTCAGACTCAAGCATCCCTAAATTGGTGTCCCTGTTAAAATATATAATTCGTGCTCTGGACGTAAACTAAAAGTTGAAAAGACACAAATCCTCAGATATCACTATACTGATAGAGGGAGAAAGAGCTTTGCCAGGCTTACGGGATTATTATTATTATGCTGCACCCTATGTTTACTGGCGCATTCCTGATGATGAATCTGAATGGAAATTACAAAGATAATTCCAATAAAACCCAGGACACGTGTCAAACTCAAGGCCCGCGGGCCAAATGTGGCCGGCCACATCATTTTATGTGGCCCACGTGAACATCTTAAAAGGTCTGATCGTCTTAAAATAAAGAATTCAAACACGTGCACTGACCATAAACTAGATTTCTCACAATTCCTGCCGATCATGTTTCCCGTGAAGATCGCAGTGAATCCACATCAATGGTATTTTCAACACTGAGAAATACAAATGATCCCTAAATGTCCAGGAAAAGAGAAGTAGATCGGATGGAAGGCGATTTCAAGAAAGATGGGTATGCATATGTCACGTTTTGGATTTGAATGAGTAACAAATTCAGAGTTATTTCACATTAAGGAGTAGTTACATTTGTTTTTCATTATATTTGGTTACATTTAGTCACATTTATAGTGTTATCATTACATGTGGCCCTTTGAGGGCAACCATTAGAGACCAAAGCTACCTGCCATCGGCAGCCTGCCTCATAAATAATGCCCCGGTCCCCCACTGATACTGTACCAACCCTCTAATGCACTAGCTTGCAACGCTTTGCACAACCAACCACTTATTCAATGCCTGTTACATGTTGTCTGCCGTCAACCAAAGCAAAGTCCTTGTAGTTGCAAAGTTACTCGGCAAATAAATCAATTCTGATTATGCTAAGCTGACCCTCTGTGAAAATGGGTTTGACGCCCCGATCTAGGATATGAAATAAAAAGCAAGGCTGAAAGACATTATAAGAGCTTGAATCAATGGACTGTATTCACTCATAAGCTACGGTTCAAGATTTGAGAAAGTTAAAAATAGAGAACCAGATTAGGGTCTTGAATTGGGTGGCATGTGATCCAGAATTTGGAGCGTCCGGATCGGACGAGGGCTCTGAACAGCAGGTTAGAAGGACCGCGTCTTTTTGTTCCCTCATCTTAAATTGTAAATGTTCAAGTTACGAGCTAATTTCTAAAACATTTGGAAAGGAAAAGCAGGAGTTCCATAGATACCTGCAGTTCGGAGACTACTGTCATGAAAAAATTGCAAATGAAAGAGGAGACGGAATAAGATTTGATTTCTATATTTCATGATGCATACCAAAAAATAAAAAATAAAAAGTTTGTCTCAAGAATATATGGAGGAATACAAGCCTCTAAAAACCATACAATATCCATTAAAAACAAAAATGTGAGCGGGAGTCAGGAACACAAATATCAGGTTAGATCTCTTCAGAAATATGCGAGATAAAAGTGGCCACTACAAACTCCAGATTGTTAACGGAGTTTGGACAGAAGAAAGAGGCAACGTTTTTCCAAATTCCTTAAATAACACAGAGCGGGAGCTTCTGCTGGAGCCAATGTGGAACCTCTATGGCCAATCACGTTCATGGTTTTTGGGCCTGTCCGATAATCCACAGAATAGATTCCTCTTTTCTTACTTTATATCTTGATTAAATTCTGAAAACACTGAACAGAAGGACAGATACTTCTTGAAGAGTCTTCTGGCAAGTAGTTGGAAAGCTGTAACTAGAAAATGGTTGTAACTACATCCTCCAACATTGGTCCGGAGGCAAAGGGTCCTTCAAGAAATTCACTGTACGGAGAGACTTACATTTAAATTAAGATTAAAGTTTGAGAAATGTACTGAACGCTGTCAAAAATGGATTGTGTTTGGACCATGAATAAGAATAATAAGAATAAGAATAAGAATAAGAACAACGTTATTTATCCCGAAGGAAATAGTTGTGCCAGAGTTTCAAGTAAAACATAACAATAATAAATAATAGTAGGAAATTGTATAAACAGTAAAAAGAAGGGGGGGAGAATAAGAACTACAAATAAAACTATAAAGTGTCAAAGTCAAGGCTATAAAGTGTTTTACGGTCAAAGTGCAAAGATTTACATTATGCCATGATGTATGTGGAAAAGAATATTTTGATTTTAACTGTAACACTTATGGTGATCTCATGTTCTTTGTACATGAACATAAATAAATAGTTTAAAAGTTGTTTTTTTTTTTGTTATTTTTTGAGCTTTTATTTTCTCAATTTCACCAGGGATTCCACACGTAGATCTTTTTTAAAAGGGGAAAACAATAAACTCACTTCAGCTAAACATCAACTGATCAAATCAGGTTTAGTTTCTTTTCGCTGCACTGATCCAATAATACATATTTATTTGTTTATTATGATTCGGACTTCCTGTGGCAGCAAGACCTTCTGTTTACTAAGCAAGTTCCTCACTGATACAAGAACTTCTTTCAACTGTGAAACTTTGAGGCCTTCTCTGCAGGCCGGAGCGAAGGCCCACTCACCTCCAACCGGGAGTTTTGTCCCGTGAGTCTGCCAGCCGGTTAGCGGTTCCATGTGGGACCTCCTTCCTGACGTCCCCTGGTCTGCAGCAATCAGAGGTGTGAAGATAAACAGACTTGAGGTGCAATTAAGCCTCTGCATAAACACACACACATACATATGATGCAACTATTGCAGAGCAGTTTTCCCTCCTGAGCCATCAAACTCCATCCTAGTTTTCCAGCAGTGACAACTCTCGTGACATCAATCAAAGTTAAGGACAATCAGATTTTGTTTTATACTCAGAATTTTCAAAACCGTCCTTTTTACCAATCCTGTTTCTCAGAGACACCGAGAGGAACGGGCGTTCTAGAAAATCACCTTTCGACGACAAAACTCTGGTGTTTCTTGTTCTGGTCGGTTCTTGGAAGCCTGAGTGTTGTGAAACTATTTGTTAAGACCCAAATGCAAGACAAAACAGAGAGAGGATTAAAATAAATCTTTACGGAGATGCACAGTTTGCTGCTGCGTGGTGTGTCCAGGCTGGAGCCACAGGGAGAACGCTGAGGTGACCAGTTCGCTGTTGAAGCGTAGTCCAGGTACCGGGAGAACTGGCAGGGAGCTCCAAGAGGGGCTCGGTCAGGACCAGTAGGGCCAGGCGGGAGGACACTGACGCACACCGACAGGGCGAGGAACTGTTACTGCAGGGAGGAAAGAGAGAAACCAAGGAAGGTTTAGAGACATTCAACCATTCACTCCTTCACACGGCTTGGAATTTTAGGGTCTCCAATGAACCTCCTGCATGATTTTGGACAGTGGGAGGAGAACATGAAGACTGGAAGGTGGATGCTGACCGGTGGTTCCACATGTGTGCGTGGCCCAGACCAAACTGCTTTGTCCCTCCACTACCATGTGGACTGATGCAGGATTGATGATGAACGAATGAATGTGTGTGGTGGAGAAAGAGATACATGCACAAATGCGTGCATGTATCTCCATGTATCTCCATGTCTCCATGTATCTCACATGGAGATACATGCACGCATTTGTGCATGTATCTCCATGTGACCCTGTGATTGACAGCTGAACCCTCCCCACATTGGATCTACTCGTCTGGTAAACACATCTTCTGCATCCGCTCCACTTTTCCTCCTGGACACCGTTGAGGAAAACAGTATGGCGTAGTCGCAGAGGAGGGACATCGGCGTCCGACAACCAATCGGAGAAGATGGGAAGGAGACGACCAGGGAGGGACAAGGCATGTGGAGTCGCACCTCTCCTCAGATCTCCGGTGATGGAAGCCCAGGAGCTCTGCTTTCCAGAACTCCTCAACGCCTCGTGCAGGAGGTTGGCCACTTCCTGGTCTCAAGTGGTCATCAAAACCGCTGTGATTTGCTTCATCTCGGCGCTGGCCGTGCTCCTCAACCTGCTGATCATCATCTCTGTCTCCCATTTCAGGCAGGGACGACCTTCGATGCAGAAATAGTGTCTTTTTGAAACAAAGTGTTTTGAATGTGAGACGTTCTTGACCAAACCCTCCTCTGTCACTTTAACTAAATGCTGGGGTTTCTCATCTTCAGGGTGTTGTCTTCTCTCCCTGTCCCTCCAGGCAGCTCCACACACCCACCAACTTCTTCCTCCTCTCCCTGTCCGTCACAGACTTCCTGCTGGGGCTCGTGCAAGTGCCTTTTGAAGTCTACACGGCCTCAGGCTGCTGGTGGTTCGGTGATTTCCTGTGCAACTTTTACAACAGTCTGATGCTCGTGTTCACCTCCTCCTCGGTGGGGAATATGGTCCTGATATCGGCCGACCGCTACGTGGCCATCTGCGATCCCCTGCAGTACATCAACAGAGTCACACAGAGAAAGGTCAAGCTGGGTATTTGTCTGTGCTGGTTCTGCTCCGTCTTATACAACGGCGCCTTGGTCAGCTATGTCGCCAGCCGAAGGGAGAAGGGCATGTCCTGCTATGGACACTGTGAGATGTTCTTGGATTTTGCCATAGCCGTCTTCGATATAATCGTGACCTTCATCGTTCCGGTGACGGCCATCGTGGTCCTGTACACCAGGGTGTTTGTGGCGGCCGTGTCTCAGGCCCGCGCCCTGCGCTCTCACGTGGGTGTGAAAACAACGACATCTGAGCGGAAAGCGGCCAGGACCATTGGGATTCTCGTGCTGGTGTTCCTCATGTGTTTCTGTCCCTATTACAGTCTGACGATGGCAACCGATTCCCCGCAGAATTCTCTCGCTGCTTCCTACACCGTCTTGGTTTTCTACTTCAACTCCTGCCTTAACCCGTTGATCTACGCCCTGTTCTACCCCTGGTTCAGGAGATCGGTGAAGCTCATCGTCACCCTCCGCATCCTGAAACCGGGATCCCGCCATGCCAGCCTGATGTAGCAGGGGGGGAGGAACTGACTGATCACCGAAACCTTCCTCAGTGCTTATGTTAGTAAATAATATATATATGCAGCACACATATACACCATTTTTCTCCTGTCTAATGAAGGCTTTATCCCGCAATACCCTGCGTGTCTATTAGACGTGTGAATGAACGGTTGTACGGCTTTATTTGTGACATGTGAATGAGAGGGTGAATTTATTGATATATGTGTCACTGTTCTGCTTTTACACCTGTGAGTCCCTCCAGTGTCATGGCTGATTCTAGATGTCTGACTAGTTTCTCTTGGCCTTCCTTAAATCTGCCTGACTTCTGCCAGCGGAGGGCGCCACCGAGCAGACGGCCGGGACTCCAATGTGCAAATGTGTGACAGGAGCTGAGAGGATCACTGAGGATCATATTAATCGGAAATGTCACTTTTCACCAAAACTGTGTGTCTCAAATTAACATTAAACAAGGGAAAACATTTCTGAGTTGCCTCCTGATTTAAGACCCATTTTATATTTAGTTCTTTGAATTCTTTCATTCGACTCCATGGGCTCCAGCATCCCCGAGTAAAGGATGAGCAGAAGACGAGACATGGATGAATTCTTTCATCTTAAATCTTGAACCGTCACTCAAAGCCCCACTAATAATGCTGCTAAAATGTGCTCACCGCGCAGCCACGAGGCTTGAAAAGGAGTAGATGGCAGTCTCTCGGTTGAAGAAATCAACTGCGGTGAAATGTGTTCAGGTCGACTTTTCAACAGGAAGTTGATGAGCTTAAGACATTATTTTCTCCCGTTTTGCTGACGCTCATGGCAGATTGCCGCCCCTCAAGCTAGGATCTAAGACTTTCTCCGCCACTCATGTTCATTCACTGAAGTCACTCATCATCAATTCTGCATGTGTCCACAGGGTAGTGGAGGGACATCGTAGGTTGGTCTGGGCCACAGCTGGCAACAAGCTGGCACTGCCTGCATGGCAAGTGGTCTGGCAACCATTCACTGTTTATATAACAGCTTTTTGCCGCGTTCGGTTTGGTTTATGTCGCTCGTATCTGACTCATATGAACAGACACATCTGTGTCCTCTTAAAAACCACAAAGATCTATCAGGTCTTGTCTTTCAACTTCCCACGCTAATTCAATTGATACGTTCATGGTTTATAGTGATTAAAGGGATGCAAAGTAATAAACACATCAACACTGACAGAAAGGCATTACCTCAGAACTGAATGAGTATTCATTCAAGCAGATGTCCCTCACTTCACTTTTTACTAACAAGGGATCTGTGCGTTTGCGTGTTGAGAAAGAAATCTCTCGAAAAGACTACAAACATGGCCGCCAAACTGACCGGCCAACCATGACTTTGACTGTCATTGGCCACCGGTGACCCGACAAACTCACCGTCTGTCATGGAACCCAGGTGAAAACCCTACGAGTCTCTGTGGCACTAAAAAGAAAAAAATAGCTTCTACTGCATCGTGCACATGTGTGACCCGTTGGAATAATTGCGGTGCATTCAGGAGTGTAGGATCTATGAGAACCCGTGGACAAACATGACCTGAACGGTTACATTTCAACAACAGTTAAATACACAGAAACAAAATGGGATTTCTAACACACACTGTTCGGTTGGATAGGACTTTTGTGGACAAAGCACCAGAGTCAGAATGTGAAGAGTGAGATAGAAGTGCAGAATTATTACATGAGCAATGGATGATACGCTGTGTGTGTGTGTGTGTGTGTGTGTGTGTGTGTGTGTGTGTGTGTGTTCGATCAATGGGTTCGTGGAGGTTGAATTCTGGGCCGGGATATTATTTCTAGTGCCTCGGTAATATAAGACTCAAACAGCTCCTTACAAAAGATGGTGGAGACGAGGGAGGGTAAGAGGGGGCAGACAGATGTTCCCAATGATAGAACCTACCGGATGACGGAGTCCAAATAAGCTAAAAGTTGAGAACCAAGCGATGTTCCCGATGACAGAACCCGCAGCACAAAGAACGTGTTGAACGAAAACATAAAATTCTCTCTTCTTCATTATCTACATCACTTTTCCTGCACTCGAGGTCACAGCGAGGCCTACTCGAGCAGTCATTGGGCGAGAGGCCGGGTTCACCCAGGGGGAATTACATGTCGATCAGCGGGCTAAATATAGAGTATATATGGAACGGGAATTTTAGGGTGTCCAATAAGCCTCCTGCACGGTTTCCTAGGAGGGAACCTAGGAGGCTGTCACTTCAAGACGATGGAGGTCAGAGAGGCAGCGGAGCTCTGCTTTCCAGAGCTCCTCAACGCCTCCTGCTTGAAGCCGGTGGTGCCCTGGTCCCAGGTCGTCCTCCTGAGCGTTCTGGTGCCCTCGGTCTCCATGCTCACGGTGCTCCTCAACCTGCTGGTCATCATCTCCGTCTCCCACTTCAGGCAGAGACTCCTTTCTCGGCAGCAATTCGATGACGATTCTGCCTCAGTGATTCACCCTGCTGTCTGTACATTCATGAATGAGTTGATGTTGCAATTCACCTCCATCAGATGTTTGTGTTTGCCTTCTTTCCCTCCAGGCAGCTCCACACACCCACCAACCTCCTCCTCCTCTCCCTGGCTGTGTCGGACTTCCTGGTGGGGCTCCTGCTGAGTCCCTCCAATATGGTCAGGACAATGACCTGCTGGTGGCTCAGCGATTACCTTTGTGTCTTCAGCAACTACTTGTCTATCTGCATCCTCTCGGCCTCGGTGGGGAACATGGTGCTGATATCGGTGGACCGTTACGTGGCCATCTGCAGTCCACTGTACTACAACACCAAAGTTACCGTGAGGAGACTGCAGCTCTGTGTTTGCTTCTGCTGGCTGCTGTCTGCCCTCTACAGCCTTCTAATGGCTAAGATGGACTTGGAGAACATGGACAGCTTCTTCACCTGCCGTGGAAAGTGTGTGATATTGGGCAATGAAGCATCTATGGCCTTGGACCTGGTTGTTTCCTTCATAATTCCCATCAGTGTCATTATTCTTCTGTACACCAGGGTGTTTGTGGCGGCCGTGACTCAGGCTCGCACCCTGCACACACACGTGGACACTGTCAAGCTGCAGCTGTCAGTTACTGTGAAATCCAAGCGGTCGGAGTTGAAGGCGGCCAGAACCATCGGGGTGGTTTTGCTGGTGTTCCTGGTGTTTCTCTGTCCGTTCTTCATCGTGACCCTCTTCGGAATCAGCTCGGTCAACGACACCTCTGCTTCTTTCACCCTCTCCCTTTTCTACTTCAACTCCTGTCTGAACCCGCTGATCTACGCACTCTTCTTCCCCTGGTTTAGGAAAGCCTCCAAACTGGTGGTCACTCTTCGCATCCTGCAGCCCGGCTCCTCTGGGGCCGCCATCATGCAGGCGATGTGAGATGTTTATAGAACCGAGGACACGCTCATCTAATTCAAATGGTTAGCAAAGATGTTATTATGAACGTCAGTGTGAAACCACTCGAGTCTCTTCTTTCCTCCTTAAAGACACAACATCTGGTACTTTCCTCTTCTTCGTGAGCCTGACAATGCAGTTCAATAGGACTGAATTATGATCAGCTATCAGACTTTCACTTCGCTGCAGAACAGCTTTGTGTGATGTAAAAGCCAGGTATAGACCAAACAACAAGCGAGCATGGGAAATGCTCGTCACTGTGAGTCTGCTTGGAACTGATGCAGGATCAAACATCAATAAACAGTGACTTCTGCCATCGAACTGAGTTCAATGATTTGTTCACTCATTCATGAAACAGTTTTGGGGCCAAGGAGGGGGGGCTGAGGGGGGGCAGCACACCCCTGCTGAATCGTCCATAGGTGTGAAGGAGCGTGTCTGCAAATTGTCCTTGACCGGGACATTGAAATGTTGAAACGGAATTAAAACAGCAAGCTGATGAATCTGCTTTTTAATAAACACCAGCGTTTCAGACTTCTCTCCTACTACATGAATGCTAATTCGCCTCCACCAGGTGGAAGGGGGGGAGAGATTGTCCTCAATGCATTCTAATGACATGTGTAAGTATTGGATGAAGGCATTATCTGTGATACTTAGTCTATGAAGAAGCAAACTGTCATGAGGCAGGACCTGACCTGGATGGGTCAGCTGTCAATCACAGGGCTCAGAGAGGTTATACATTAAAATATCCTTCTTTTAAATACATTTGTTTATGATATTTGCCATGATCTGATATGGTATATGACAAGGCAAAACGAGACACAAATAATAATGAACAGCAGTCATACATAACAATATAGCAATATGGCTATATATACATACATATGTACAACTATAAAGTATTAGACAAACTGTATTTTAGTGAATTTGTAAAGATGGTTCGATGGTGTATAGATGTATTTAAAATCTTTTTCTGAAGATTTGACAGTCTGAAAGACGTGGAAGGAAGGAGATGTGTTTGAGGTCAACGCCCTCCTCCTCTCCATTGAAATTTTCCCTTAAAGCAGCGTGAATGTGTGTGTGTCCTTGAGTGACAAAGGCAAGAGGGGAAACAATACTATCCAAAGTGAGTAAAACACACGTGGTTCTCGTCAGGACTGGTTCCTATTTCCTGGTTATCAAAACCCAGAGTTGCTTCTGATGGCCTGGTAGCAGCCTGAAATGACAGCTCTACCGCCATCGGTGTGTGTGTGTGTGTGTGTGTGTGTGTGTGTGTGTGTGAATGTGATACTGTGTAAAACACTGTGAAAGTGCAAGGTGACGAAAGTTCTACAAAAGTGGATTTACCATTTTGAATCAAATCAATTTCTAAATAATATTAAATCACAATGATAAATAATATTAAATAACAATATATAATATTATATGAAATAACAATATATACGTTAAACTATATAATCAACTTCAACAAAAGCATTTAACTGTGAAGTGATACATTGCGGTAACATAACCCATATAATATATTATTGTATTTTAGTATGTGCCAGTTCCTCTACCTCACTCTTTACATTTTGACTCTGACGCTTTGCACACAAAAGTCCAATCCATCTGAATTGTTTGTAAGAGACAAAGGGCAATGAAGGTCCTGAAAACCTTAAAAAACTTTAACCATAAATAGTGCAAGAGTAAAAAACATGCATTGTAAGACTCTAAAAATACTAATTGAATTCATAGAATGGACCGTCTGAGTGCTGTCAGACCTACAACAAAAGCTCAGTGATCCCATGGTTTCATCTAGTTTCTTAGCAGGCATTATGTTAAACCTGTCATTGAAGGATGAATTTCCCTATGTTTCTTTGACCACAGCAGGATTATCACTAAAGGCTAATTCAAAGTTCTTTGTCCTCATTACAACAATTTAATCAGAAATAAGGCTGGTATTGCATAAACTACTGTTCTCCTTAAGTTGAGCTTGAAACCTTCTCAAAAACAATGTGAATGACATCCACTTTATTAAGAACAAACAAATAGGGTAAGGAAATCAGATTCCTCTTTTAACAGGACCATGTACTCCAGCATGCACTTAAAACTGACCCACAGTAAGTCTATATTTGCAGTACAATGTCAAGGAAATTTCATCCAAAAACAAACAGATCAGCTCTACAGCGAAACATTGACAGGTTGACGGAAAGAGAAGCAGGGTTAAGAAAATAAGTGAAGAAATATTTTTTGCCTTATCATGGAGCTGCAATTTTCTTGGTTTCCTGTCAGCTGCTTACTCACACCGACTAATTTCCTGTTCTCTTTCTCTTCTTCCACAAACCTCCTCTGGACTTTCTCTCGGCCTCCAGCCTGGCAGGTCCAACCTCAGCATCCTTCTACTCAGAATTTCACCATCTCTATTCTGTGCACATCCAAACCATCTAAGCCTGACTTTAACTTCAGAACCTCCAGCATTTGACATTCCTGTACCTACAAATCCTCCGTACTCCCAGAGAGAACACAATAACTAGTTATTTCGAACCACAAAAGGAACTATTTATGACATTATTTTTCTCTTAACATGAGGACTTTGGAATAAAAGAGCTATAGCGTTGTTTGGGGACTTATTTTTGGTGAAATAGAGTTTTATTTTATTTTGTTAAAGTGTTTTGATAATTTTATATGCTGTTTAATTTACATTATTTATTACTAAAGTACCTCTACTTTTCTGTCCTCCTTTTGCTGTGTGAATTTAAATTGTACTCATTGTGGAGTGACTTTATTCTATTACACATTTTCTTATTTCATAGTTGCTATATTTCTAGTTTTAATAGTATAATTCATCTAATTCACATAATAGCGTTGTTTTCAGACTTTTTGTCTTCTTTTGAATGACCTCTCATAATCTTTACATCTTATATAACAGGCTTTCTAGCTAGCGCTACTAGCTAATGAGTGCCCCATTTTAAAACTTCAAGATATTTTGAAACTACCCAACTGAGTTAACTTTACTTATTTCTGAGAAAAAATCCAAGAAATAAAAAAAAAAGTTTTAAAATAAAATAACATGCCAGCAGAGAGTTGAATTATATCCTACAGACAATTGCAACCCAAACTATGACGATGCAATAGCTAGCTTACCGCAATAGCTAGCTTACCGCAATAGCTAGCAAACAGCAATTCTACATTTCACGGAGGGAGAGACGGTTAATAGCAAATGTTTGCAACAGACGCGGGGAACTGAGAAAGTCCAACTCAACGGGTATTTACGAGTAAAAAAATATCCTTCATATATTTAAGAAACAAAACTTTAAACTCACCTCGACTTCGTTCTCCTATCTTGGCTCAAGCCGGCGCGTTTGGTTCGACTGTTTTCGCGCTCTTTAGCGAGAGACGATGAGAGTTAAAAAACTACAAAAATGGCCAGCCAACCGACACCCAACCCGAACGGCTACGCCAGACTTCGGCTGTCATTGGCCACCGCTTGACAGGTGACTCATTTCCGACACTCTCATTGGCTTTAGCTAAAGAGCGCGAAAAGCGCAGAATGGAACGCGCCGGTTGGAGCAAGGAGAGGAGAACGACATCGAGGTGAGTTTGTGTTTTTTGTTATTACATAAATGAAGAAAATGTATATTGGTAATATGTTAAAAGCTGTTAAAAGGGGGTCTGGACTTTCCCAACTCTCCGCGTCGGCTGCAAACATTTGCTTGTAACCTCAAATTTACAATCACTGAACGTTGCCCATTGGTAAGCTAGCTATTTCGCTATCACAGTTCGGGCTATAAAAGTCTGGGATATAATTCAACACTTAGCCGGTATCATTTTATTTTAAATCAACGTTTGTTTTATTTCCTGGGATTTTAGAAAGCGTGATGCTTTAGAAAGTGATGCTAACTCAGCTGGCTAGTTTCAGGTTGTTTGAAATGACAACAGTGAGTAGCACTAGCTAGAATCCCTGTTATGAAACACAAGGCACAAAGAGACATTATTCAAGATGGGACATCATAAAAAAAGGACAGAAAAAGAGTTCAAATAAGAGAACAATTAGCCATTCAGATAATTAGAGAATTAAAAATAGAAATAGATTACAATTGAAATCAAAATAGAATCTCTGGAATTGAATAATAACATGTAGAATAGACTAGCCTTTCAATTCTCACAGCATGAAGTTGAGAGTACTTTAGAGAGAGTTAAGAAATAAATATTTTAGTTAAAAGAGTAGCATACAAAATATCAGAAACATCAAAAATATAAACACTAATGCCTCTTGAATAAGTTATGTCCTGAAAGAAAACCATCACTCTTATATTTCCATGTCGTCTTCCACTAACTAGAATGCCTGTTGTATAAGACAAAAAGATTTAGAGTGGTTATGCAACATGGGATGTTATAAAAAACATCAAAAGAGTCCAAATTAATTGGTCATAAGTAATCTAGATAAATTGTAAAATTTAAGATAGAAAATAAAACAAAATTCGAATTGAATAGAATGTCCCTTACATCGTCTCACAATCGATACATTTAAATTCACACAGCATAATGTCGCAGCACATATTTAACATTTGAAAAATCACATGTCACGGCACCAAATAAATGTCAAAAACGTTTTTGATGAAACAGAATTAAACTGAAGTCTCAATTTACTTATTCAGTGTGGAGGTATTTCTTTTTACAGCGCCAGGGCCGAGAGAAATTAAATAATGTCATGGGTTGAAGGATGCAGAGGTTAGAGCAGCAATGCCTGAGGCCGAGATGGAAACCAGAAAGGAGGTTTATGGATGAAGCAAAAGGGGACAGGAAGTTTGTGGGTGTGAGTGAGGAGGAACCAGAGGAAGCGGGGTTTAGATGAAGGCAGGAGAACGGCTCTGGCGAAATAGTAGCCCCATGATAAACTAAACAATATTTTCAGTTATTTTCTTCATCCCACTTCTCTTCTTCTCTTTTTGTCCACCTTTCCATGTTTTGCTGTAGAGCTGATCGCACCCGGCACTGTTTGTTTGTCTTTGCATGAAATTTCCTTGACATTGTACTGCAAATATAGACCTGCTTTGGGGGGAACCGTACCCTGCACTTACCAAAGGATTCTGTGCAAAGTGCTGGTCAGTTAAAGTGTATGCTTGAGTACACGGTCCTGTTAAAAGAGGACATGTCAGGATAGAAGATGTCTGGTTTCCTTACCCTATTTGTGTCTGGGAGCAGGGGATGGATGTCGGTCATTTTGTTTTTGGAAGATTGGCAGCTCAACTTAAGGAGAACAATAGTTGCGCACTGTCAATCTCGTTTCTGATGAAATGGCAAATGAAATTTACGTTAGCTTTTAGTTATAATTATGCTGTGGGAAAAAGAAATATTAGGAAACTCATAATTACAGTAAAAGTATATGAAACCATCACTGAGCTTTCATTTTTACGTCAGACAACGCTCAGTCTGTCCAACCCGCTCAGGTGTTCTGCTGATCATTTCCAACATGTTTCAAAGGTTGAGGGCTTGTTGTACTGCTCATCAACTAACAAAGAAACATTGACCCGCAGAGAAACGCCCGTTGTTTACTTGGAGGGGGGGGTGAAGGAGTGTGTAAAGAGAGGCATGGTAGCAGCTCTGAAACACTGGCCAAGAATATCAACATGCCAGGTGTAGAGGGACGTTGGGCTCAGATCAGCTGTCCTTTTGTATCTGGAGAGTCCTGGTTTGAATCCTGAGACACTGAAGTGTGGTTAGGGTTAGTTGTGGTTAGGGTTAAGTGTGTTGTGAACTTTTAAAGGGAAGTTTGCAAGATTAAAAAATGCTGTGGAGACCAAGAAGAACAGACAAAATTAAACCAGAAATTATCAAAATTACTTAAAAAATGAGACATAAATGAAATAATGGGAAATTTTGATGAAATGATTCACGCAATCACCTGAAGAACTGAGAAAATTGACCAAATATTGAATCGGCAAAGTGCGGATTTATTGGCTTATTTCAATTAAGTTAATACATTTTTAGTTTTAGAATGTAAACAGTTTTTTTCTCTTGCGCTATTTATGTTCAAGGTCATACAAGATTTTTAAGACCTTTTTGCCAGTTGTACCCCTCTCGCACACAGTTGGGTTGAATAGAACTTCGGTGAGTCAAAGTGTAAAAAGTGAGGTAAAATAGAGAAACATAAAATATGATACAATATAGCCCCAGGTAATCGATTATATAACAGTTATGTTTCAGTTCACAGTAAGGTGCTTTTTTTTTAAATTAATTGCTCAATGATTTCAATTGATTTTCATTTAATCTACGTGTTGCTATCCGCTATTACTGGAAAATTATTCAAATTGTCTCCATTTATGTTGAGTTTTTTTTTTCATCTTGCAGTTTCAAACTGTTTCTAGGATAACATTCAAACTCCCACACAGACAGACACACACACACAGACACACACACACAGACACACATGCACACACACACACACACACCAATGATGGAGACATCCAACCATTCACTCTCGTTCACACCTACGGACAGGGCCAGATATTGACTAACAGGTGTCTATCATGGGGTTTGGATGAAATAACACGCAGGAATTCAGATTCAGCCTCGACCCCCCCCTCCTTGGCCCCAACCCTGTTTCATGAACGAGTGAACGAATCATTGAACTCAGTTCGATGGCAGAAGTCACTGTTTTTATTGATGTTTGATCCTGCATCAGTTCCAAGCAGACTCACAGCTACGTGGATTTCACATGTTCGCTCGTTGTTTGGTCTATACCTGGGATTTACATCACACAAAGCTGTTCTGCAGCGAAGTGAAAGTCTGATAGCTGATCATAATTCAGTCCTATTGAACTGCAATGTCCGACTCACGAGAAGAGGAAAGTACCAGATGTTGTGTCTTTAAGGAGGAAAGAAGAGACTCGAGTGGTTTCACACTGACGTTCATAATAACATCTTTGCTAACCATTTGAATTAGATGAGCGTGTCCTCGGTTCTATAAACATCTCACATCGCCTGCATGATGGCGGCCCCAGAGGAGCCGGGCTGCAGGATGCGAAGAGTGACCACCAGTTTGGAGGCTTTCCTAAACCAGGGGAAGAAGAGTGCGTAGATCAGCGGGTTCAGACAGGAGTTGAAGTAGAAAAGGGAGAGGGTGAAAGAAGCAGAGGTGTCGTTGACCGAGCTGATTCCGAAGAGGGTCACGATGAAGAACGGACAGAGAAACACCAGGAACACCAGCAAAACCACCCCGATGGTTCTGGCCACCTTCAACTCCGACCGCTTGGATTTCACAGTAACTGACAGCTGCAGCTTGACAGTGTCCACGTGTGCGTGCAGGGTGCGAGCCTGAGTCACGGCCGCCACAAACACCCTGGTGTACAGAAGAATAATGACACTGATGGGAATTATGAAGGAAACAACCAGGTCCACGTGTGTCCATGTGTTTGTGTGTTTCTTGAGAGGTTTGATTGCATCTCATGTTTGTTTATCTTCACACCTCTGATTGCTGCAGACCAGGGGACGTCATGGGGATGTTTAGCTGAAGCGAGTTTATTGTTTTCCTCATTTTAAAATACATTTTATCCATCTGTGTGTGGAATCCCAGGTGAAATTTAGAAAAAACAGACAGATTCAAAACACTTTTTATCCATTATTTATTGATTTCACTCATTAAAATCCAGAAAAGGGCCATGAAAAAGACACCCCGAACAAATGTCACCCTCAGATAACCCCTTGAATGACTCCACTCTGGTGAAGGGAAGGACGAGTCGTTTGGAAGGGCCCTCAGTCCCAGACCTCCGCACTGATCTTTCTTTCAGCCTCATGGAAGAGAAACATTGGTTTTCCTGAAATCTTATTGCGTGTGTTTCATCTGCGAGTGACAAAGGCGGCCGCAAAACCTTACAGAAGAAGGCGAGTGGGGAAACTCAAAAAGAACATTATCTGTTTAAGAACACAGGGATCATTAATAGTTGTCTACTTTTCACTGGCTCTTGGAAGCCCTTCCTCAAGCACATCTAGAAGTTTTCAGGATTCTTCTACAGCACGTTGGTCTGGCGGGAGCCTGGCGCCAGGATGCGGAGGGTGATGATGAGCCTCACCGATTTCCTAAACCAGGGGTAGAAGAGGGCGTAGATCAACGGGTTAAGGCAGGAGTTTAGGTAGAAAACTAGGATGGAGTACGTTCCTGCAGGCGTGTGCAGGAAGGATGTGCCCTCTATTGTCAGAACGTAATAGGGACAGAAACACACGAGGAACACCAGCACGAGAATCCCAATGGTCCTGGCTGCTTTCCGCTCAGATCTCTTTGTTTTCACACCCACGTGAGAGCGCAGGGCGCGGGCCTGAGACACGGCCGCCACAAACACCCTGGTGTACAGGACCACGATGATGGTCACCGGAACGATGAAGGTCACGATTATATCAAGCATGACCATCGAAGACTCTATGATCAACAGACACTCTCCGTAGCAGGAAATGTACTGCCCTTGTATGGTGAGATAGTTATTCATTAGTATGGAGTTGTAGGAAAGGTAGTAGAGCCACAACAGACACAATATGACTTTGACTCTCCTCTTGGTGACTCTGGTGATGTAGTGCAGAGGATCGCAAATGGCCATGTAACGATCCACCGACACCAGCACCATGTTCCCCACCGAGGACGAGCTGATGATGAAGCTTAAGAAGTTGTAAAGGTGACACGTGAAATCACCGAGCGCCCAGCAGCCGCCTTTCCGCGCTATTTCCCCGGGTATCAGCAGGAGGCCCACCAGAAAGTCTGACACGGCCAGGGAGAGGAGGAGGAGGTTAGTGGGAGTGTGGAGCTGCCTGGAGGGAAAGAGAAGAAAACACCCTTTAGGTGACAAACCCCGGTGATGAGAAGCAACATATTAAGAACAAGAAGAGGTGGTGTTTCCTGCCAGAACCGGATATTAGTCATTCGTTCTCAGTCTGTCACTGGAACGGAGAGCCAACGTTTTATCGAAAGAAGCAATCGCGGGATCTGCTGAGAAAGGAGTCACTGCCTGAAGTGGGAGACCGAGATGATCACCAGCAGGTTGAGGAGCACGGTGAGCAGGGCTATCAAGGAGAACACGCTGTCCAGGACGGCCACCTCGACGCCTGACGTCTTCTTGCACGAGGTGTTGCGGAGTGCCGGAAAGCAGAGCTCTGCTTCATCCTGGACCTCCATCACAGGAGATCTGAGAAAGGGGCAGCTCCTGTCGGCAGACTTATCCCCAAAGCCCCCCCCCCACTGTGCACGAGACAATTGCATCATCTTCTCTATTCAAGGTCTTGGTGTTTGCATTCATCCCACCTGGACTCGTCCCGCCCTCAAACCCAATTATGGTCCTCCTGACCCGGCGGTGGGCAGCATTTTGATCAGATTTTTTTTAGGCCGGGGGAAGAGTTGGACGAATTAAAATGTTAGTGACAGGGTTGGAGACCTTCTGCAAGCCTTAGAGACGCTGAAACCGAAGTGGTTAGATTCCGACAATGGGGCCTCTCTGTTTTGGAGTTTGGATGTTCTCCCCCTGTCTGTGCGGGTTTCCTCCCACAGTCCAAAAACATGCAGCAGGTTAAATGTGAGAACATCGGGGAAATTGCCCTGAATTAGTGAGTGAGTGAATGGTTGTTTGTCTGTGTCTGTGGCCCTGTGATTGACTTGAGGAGGTCATTTCAGTTCAGGATCAGGGGATGAAACCTCGGTGAATCAGAGACGTCGCTCTCCTACCCACAGCGGTTGTGCACACCACTTTCCTGGATTGCAGCTATTCTTGTATCACAACACTGCCTTCAGAGAAAGTACGTGAATGATCTGGCTTCTGTTGTGATTGAGAAAATTGCGACATTTCCGCCGTGCACATGGCAAACACACCTTATGTTTCAGAATAACCGCAATGTGCACAGTGACGCACGTCAGTTATAGGGGTCATGCTGCTTCCATTGTGAGAACCAACGAGGGCCCCATAGCTGGCCTGTCGCTAGCGCAGGGATGGGCAAATTGCGGCCCGCCGGTCTTTTTAATCCGGCCCGCTAAAGATCGATACAGAAGTCATACTTGATGTGAGTGATTGAATGATTGGATCAATGTGGGAGCTCGAACAGGAGGTTATTTCATGTATGAGTTACTTGAGAATTGTCCTGAGCTGAATGACACAGATCGGGTTTGTGATTTAGCCCGGTGATTTTCGTTGAGAGATCGTTGAGTGTCACGCCTGTGACGCGATGACGTAGAGGTCAATGTTAGTGTTAGTGCTGGGCGACAGTGGCAGTTTGGGGGTCACAGAAAGACGAGTGAGTGACAGTGATAGAGATGGACAAAAGAAAAAAGGAAGCGAAAGCTATCTTTCATTTGGATTCACTTTTACCAAAGAATTCACTGTTCCCTTTAAGCCGTGCGTTTGAACAATCACACACTGCTCAGCCGTTCACCGCGCACAACAAAGCATTTATTTTATTTACAGTTCAGCTTGGATTTTATTTTGTGCAAATTTGCAAATGCAATCAAAAAAGTCCCACACTTTGGCAGAAACATTAATACTGCCAGATTGTAAAGCTTGAGCAAGAGCTTCGTGTGTGTCTTTCTTCCACCGCCAGGATATACATGGTGTGTTCAGCGAAACAGACCCAGGTTTCACACTAAGCTAGTATAAATACATTAAAACCTATATTATTAACTATATGTCTTGTATGTACTGCGTTAGAGTGTCATTTTGGTTGGTGGTTTGGCTCAGGATTTTGTAAATGTAAAAAATGTGCCACGGCTCAAAAAAGGTTGAAAATAGCCTTTATTGTGATCATACTGACACACGTGAATGAGCTGGACATGAAGCTACAGGGGAAAACTGGTTTGTCTATGAAATGCGAGCAAACGTCAGAGCCTTCAAAACCAAGCTGGTTTTATTTTCAAAGCAAATGTCAGATGAGTCTGATATGTACCATTTACAAATGCGTTTTTTTTTTTTTTTTTCCCATATGTATCGTATCTTGCACTGACCCGGCCCATCTGTCAAATTTTAAAAGACAATGTGGCCCCTGAGCCAAAACGTTTGCCCACCCCTGAGCTAGCGTGTAGCTAGCCTCCTCCTGCGAATGACACAGCACCCGTATGTGTGAGGCGTTGCACACGCTGTGAGGCCCTGTGTGTGTGTGTGTGTGTGTGTGTGTGTGTGTGTGTGTGTGTTTGGATATCCAGTCAGCTGTGTATCCAGAATGTGTTCATTCATTTTGGATTTTCTGAAAAAACAGCCACAGACAGTTTTGGACACATTTCTGTGTAAAACAATTCTGCACCGACTGCAGAGTTCACACTCCACTCCTATGCTTCTGGCGCGCTGTGTGCATTTTCACCTCAGAGCTTGAGATGGACCCTCAGAAGTCAAGAATTTTCTGTTTTTATATATTCAGATCTTTATTGCAATTTGTTGAAAAGACACATATGAAGCTTCTCTTCTCTACTTTCGTAGTGAGAAGACACGGTCATAAACTGGGAAACTTCACACAGACGTGAATAACGTTCTCAAGAGTAAAAACACACCCTCACACTTCTACAGACCACATGTCTGAGTTCAACTGCTGCCCTTCTCTGCTCAGAGGCGTTTCAACTAGCCTGCAGGACAGTGGCCCCGGAGGAGCCGGGCTGCAGGATCCGAAGACTGACGATGAGTCTCGCCGCCTTTCTGAACCAGGGATAGAAGAAGGCATAGATCAGCGGGTTCAAACAGGAGTTCACATAGAGCAGGGAGAGGAAGTAGAAGGCGGACCTAACCTTGAGGATGTCGCCGCCTGTGAGAGAGATGCAGTAATACGGAGAGGCAGACACAAGGAACATGAGCAAAACCAACCCGATGGTTCTAGCCGCCTTCAGCTCTGATCTCTTGGATTTCACAGTCACCGACACCTGCGGCTTGAAGGCCTCCACTTGTGCGTGCAGGGCGCGAGCCTGAGACACGGCCGCCACAAACACCCTGGTGTACAGAAGAATAATGACAGTGACAGGAACTATGAAGGAAACAGCCAGGTCCATGGCCAGACTCTTTTTGTCGTCGAGTATCACACACTTTCCGCGGCAGGTGAAGAAGCTGTCCATGTTCTCCAAGTCCATCTTAGCCATTAGAAGGCTGTAGACGGCGGACAGCAGCCAGCAGAAGCAAACGCAGAGCTGCACTCTCCTCACGGTGACTTTGGTGTTGTAGTACAGTGGACTGCAGATGGCCACGTAACGGTCCACCGATATCAGCACCATGTTCCCCACCGAGGCCGAGAGGATGCAGACAGACACGTAGTTGCTGAAGACACAAAGGTAATCGCTGAGCCACCAGCAGGTCATTGTCCTGACCATTTCCGAGGGCATCAGCAGGAGCCCCACCAGGAAGTCCGACACAGCCAGGGAGAGGAGGAGGAGGTTGGTGGGTGTGTGGAGCTGCCTGGAGGGAAAGAAGGCAAACACAAACATCTGATGGAGGTGAATTGCAACATCAACTCATTCATGAATGTACAGACAGCAGGGTGAATCACTGAGGCAGAATCGTCATCGAATTGCTGCCGAGAAAGGAGTCTCTGCCTGAAGTGGGAGACGGAGATGATGACCAGCAGGTTGAGGAGCACCGTGAGCAGGGAGACGCAGAGCACCGTCATACTCAGGAGGACGACCCGGGACCAGGGCACCACCGGCTTCAAGCAGGAGGCGTTGAGGAGCTCTGGAAAGCAGAGCTCCGCTGCCTCTCCGACCTCCATCCTCGGAGATCTGAGAAGTGACGGTCCGTCATCCCCTCTTCACCCTCTTGTGTCTTTCTTCACTTGCTGCCTCCTGTCCACCATCGCTCTGCAGGGGCGGTGCCAGCAAAACCAGCCATTCAGGGTCATTCTTAATCCTAATGGTAGTGCAAGGGGCGGGGGGTTCTGAGTTAGTCACACAACGACCAATGACCATAATGAAGGTACCAGATTCTGATCGTGAACACTGGAGGAGACTTCAGAGGATAATGCATCCATCCCATAATGACCTGGGTTATTCTAACCGCATTAACCAGAGAGCAGTAGAGGCCGAGGTCACGAAGTTAGAATCCCTGTTTCCATTGCCGTCCATGGGTGGCAATGTACAATGTTCCTTTAGAAAGTTCTGTGGAGTCACCATGTTCTCCATGTGTCTGCATGGGTTTCCCCCAAATTCTCTTGGTTGCGCCCACAGTCCGAAAACATGCAGAAGTTTGGAGAGACCCTAAATGCGAATCAGTGAGTGAATGGTTTCATGGATGAACATGCTCGAACGCTGAGTATGGGAACAGTGAACTTTACATTTCCGTCATTCGTTCATCTCGTCTGTCGGCGGTGTGAGTCCCGTCATCGGGAACATGGCTCGGTTCTCAACAGTTAAACTCTGAGCTCACAGAGGCTCAGGTCTTAACTTCCCTCCTGACAGGCCTGTGTACGACCCGATCCCCGGCTTTGGAGTCCAGCGGTGCTGATGTTGCACAATTTTTTTCCAGGACGATTTCCACAGCTGCCTTAACATTAGCCCCATGTACTGAGACATGAGTGTTTTTTACCGCAAGTGAGAAAAACAAGGGTGAGAGTCGGAAAGTGAGACCTGGCAATGACCTTCTGAGCCTCGGTGTTTTGTTGTCCGGTTGTAACGTCCCACAAAAGATGTGTCCTTTTCACAATTAGGCCCTGGAAATGGTGAAAATGTGATCAAATGCAACAGTCGATGTCTCAGGAGAGGACACGCTGCTCAGCAATAGTTGCATCAGGTGGGGTGGAGTGAGGATGGGAAGACGTCATTGTGTTTGCACCTGCAGCTTGTTTATCTTCACACCTCTAATTGTTTCAGATGAGAAGGTGTGAGCAGGTGTCCGGAGGGAGGCCAGACACGCTCTGGCGAGGAACCGCTAACCGGCTGCTAAACACGAGGCGGAAGCTCTGGGGAGGGCGCTTCCATCAACAAAGAGAAAAAAAGTTTGGAGGTTGACAGAAGTTCCCGGATGAAGAGGTGACACTCTCCTCCCCCTGGTGGTCAGATGCTTCGTCTTCCTCGCACAGACCGAAAACAGTGACTTGGTCTCTCGTCACTTTGGTGTTAAAGACATGATTGTACGCCAGCAGCGATTTGTAGGTCCTGCGTTGTCCTTTCAGATGAGGAATCCGTCTGGCATTTCATCCTGAAAGTCTGGCTCTTAGTGTCCCCCTTCCTTTCAACATTCTCAGAGTGCAGGAACACACCTGGCCCCGCTAACTTGTATCCGAGTACTTCCAGGAAGTAACTAAGACCAACAGGCAGAGGGTTTCACACTCATTTTAATGACACAGATCTAAAGCTCTGACTCCACTCCTTGAGCCGTGCTAGACACGTTGACAGCGTCTGAAGGCATCACTGCGTCCTTTTCTTCTGCAACTGAACCTGAAGACATTTCGGACACTCCTTCTCCAGGAGACAGCGTTTGTGAAAGCAGGCTTTGCAGGCTGCAAAAGGAAAACGAAGGGAGAGTCAGTTAAGACGAGCCGAGGAGGCCGATGAGAATCTGGGCCTGCGTTGATCCACAAAGCTGCGGTGACACCAGCGTTTGCTCTTTGCCCCGGAAGCCAGCTTCTCGTGCAGCTCGGCGTGTTGAGCTTTTCTGTTGCCCTGCTGGCCGACGCAGCGCTTGCATGGTTCTCTTTGCCCCACCTGCTGGTCTCATCGATTCACTTTTTTTTTTTTTCCCTTTTTGGTGATGCACCGAAGTTCTAACAGAATATCTCAATTTCAGAGCAGCTCACCAAGGAGGGAGGTAAAGGAGCTGACTACATGAGTGACATCGCTCTAAGAATGTTGACAGAGAAGGTCAGAGGAGCCTCACTGTGCAGGAAAAGCAGATGATAGGGTGCTGGGAGAGAAAACGGTTGCATGAGGAAGTCAGGTGTGCCGGAGTTCAAGGTGGAGGTGCACCGGGGATCAGATACGAGCCCCTTCTTGTTTGCTACGGTGGTGGACAGGCCAACAGATGGGGTCAGACATGAACCTCCATGGATTAGATGACATTGCTGTTTTCAGTGAGAGCAGGGAGCAGACGGAGGAGAGGCTCAGTAATAGGGAGACAGAAAAGTGTGCAAGCAGGTTAGAATGGTTGGAGAAAAGTGTCAGGTGTCATTCAAGAGCAGAAGAAGACCACGCTTGACCTGTTCAGCTTTACATCTAAAGATCGTGCGCCGAAGCCGCTATGAACCCTTGAGCACCGCGGGCTAGTTAGCTCTGTGCTCACTTTTCAAGACCCTTTCCCTCTTGAAAGGCAGGGTTGTTCCAAAAGGCCGAAGGCCCACCTTCTTGATGTTCAGTTCCAAAGTCAATCAGTGTTGTTGGTTTTTATTCTGGTGCTCACCGGGGCAACGCTTGCACACGTCGATCTGAAAAGGAAAGATGGCTTCCTCATCTCGGCAGAACTCGCAGATGAAGCCGTGGGCTGAACAAAGCTGTGTTAAGACACCAAGAAATGAAGGGGTTAATCCAAGATGGCAGCATGCTTACAAAGCTTCTGTTGTGATTTCAGGAGATGCTGGAGGTTCTCCATCTCCTCTGACAGACCTGGCAGTTCACCACGTGGTGGACGGCGGATGTCAGGAGCGCTCGGGCCTGGGTGACCAGCTGGCCCTTCTTCACCTTCAGCAGGTCGTCCATGGAGAACAGGTGGGGCTGCGTGACCAGGTGGGTGGGAAGCTGCTCAAACTCAGCCATGAAACTGTTACAGAGAAGAAGAAAAGTGAGAAACACCTCGACGGTGTGTTTCGTGAGGCCTCGGTGTTGTGCTTCACAGAGACTTGGCTAAACAGCAACATACCGGACTCTGTGGTGAGTTTACCCGGCTTTCAGTTGGTGCGAGGGGACCGGAGTTGTGCCGGCAGCCGCAAGAAGAAAGGAGGAGGTGTCGCTGTGTTTGTAAACAACAAGTGGTGCAGCCCCTGACACGTCACGGTGAAGGAGTGTGTGTGCAGCCCGGATATCCAACTGTTGGCAGTGAGTCTGGCCGTACTATCTGCCCAGAGAGTTTTCCCACGCCATCATCATAACGGTTTACATCCCACCGTCTGCCGTTGCACCGCGGGCTAATGACGTCATCAGCTCAACGGTCGCAAGACTCCAGACTCAGCACCCCAGTGCCTTCATTGCCATCTCTGGGGATTTAACCACGCCACCCTGTCATCTTCTCTGCCCACTTTCAAACAGTTTGTGGACTGCAAGACAAGAGACGATAAAACCCTTGACCTGCTGTATGCAAACGCTAAGGACGCATACAGCTGCACAGCTCTCCCTGCTCTGGGCAGGGCAGACCACAACCTGGTCCATTTAAAGCCTTGCTATGTGCCTGAAGTCCAGCGGCAACCTGTGATCACCAGAACTGTCCGAAGTTGGTCTCAGGAGGCAGAAGTGACTCTACTGGGATGCTTTGAGACGACTGACTGGGATGTGCTCTGCAAAGACCAGGGCGAGGACATCGAAAAACTCTGCCTGCATTACGGACTATGTGAACTTCTGCACGGACAACATCATCCCCACCAAGACGGTGCGGTGTTTCTCAAACAACAAACCCTGGGTGACTTAAGGGCATTAAGGCCACGCTGAACAGGAAGAAGGCGGCATTCAGGAGCGGAGACAAAGAGGAGCTGAAGAAGGTGCCGACTGAGCTGAGGGAGAAGATCGCAGGGGGCAAGGACAGTTACAGGAGAAAGCTGGAGAGCAAACTCCAGCAGAACAACATGAGGGAGGTGTGGAGTGGGTTGAAAACCATCACTGGCCATGGAAAACAAGGAAGCCAGATGATGGTAGGAGACCTGCATGAGGCAAACGAACTAAACCTGTTTTTCAACAGATTTGATGAAGAAGCCTCTGCCCACCCTCCCCCCCAGCTCCGCTCAGGACTTTCCTCCCCCTGTGCCCTCACCCCTCACCTCTAACACCTTTACCCTCCCCCACGCACCTCTTCTGCTTCCCTGTACGATGTCTCGTCAAGACCTCAGCCCTCCTGCCCCCCACTGGGACTCTCTCCACCCCCTCCTGTCACCTTCACCGCCGAGGAGGTGGGAAGAGAGTTCAGTCGCTTTCATCCCAGGAAAGCCGCTGGCCCTGACGGACTGAGCCCCAGAGTGCTGAAAGGATGTGCCTCTCATCTTCACACATCTCTTCAACCTGAGCCTGGTCCAGATGGTTGTCCCTGACCGGTGGAAAACCTCATGTCTGGTCCCAGTGCCCAAGAAGAAGAATCCCAGCACACACAGCGACTACAGACCAGTGGCCCTGACATCACACGTCATGAAGTCGCTGGAGAGGCTCGTCCTGAGGGACCTTCGTACCGTTGTCGGACCTTCTCTGGACCCCCTGCAGTTCGCTTCCCAGCCCCGGATCGGAGTGGAAGATGCCATCATCTTCCTGCTGCACAGAGTCTATACCCACCTTGAGGAGGCAGGAAGCACCGTGAGTCATGTTCTATGACTGCTGAACAGGAAGCTCCTGGACATGCAGGTGGATGCTCCACTCGCGGCCTGGATCAACAACTACCTCACAGGCCGGCCGCAGTACGTGAGGCTGGGGAACATCACGTCGGACACCATTGTGAGCAGCACGGGGGCTCCACAGGGGACGGTCCTGTCTCCCTTCCTGTTCACGCTCTACACCTCGGACTTCAGGTTCTCCTCGCAGTCCTGCCACCTGCAGAAATTCTTAGATGCATCAACGGAGGCCAGGAGGAGGAGTACAGGAGCGTGGTGGACAGGTTTGTGGAGTGGTGTGGACTGAACCACCTCCAGCTCAATGTGTCTAAGACAAAGGAGCTGGTGGTGGATTTCGGGAAACAAAGGACCCACCTGAATCTGGTCACCATCAGGGGTATTGAAGTGGACATTGTGGACACCTACAAGTACCTGGGTGTCCACTTGGACAATAAACTGGACTGGACTTTTAACACCAATGCCATCATCAAGAAGGGTCAGAGCCGTCTGCTCTTCCTCAGGAGGCTCAGATCTTCCAACGTCTGCAGGACCATGCTGCAGATGTTCTACCACTTGCTGGTGTCCAGCGTCATCTTCTACACTGTTGTATGCTGGGCAGCAGGATCAAGACAGCTGACACTAACAGACTCAACAACCTCGTCAGGAGAGCTGGATCTGTCCTGGGTGTGGAGCTGGAGTCTGTGGTGCAGGTGTCAGAGAGGAGGATGCTGAGGAAGCTCCTCAGCATCATGGACAACGTCCATCACCCCCTGCATGCCACGTTGACATCCTGTCAGAGCTCTTTCAGTCGTAGACTGATACCACCAAGGAGCTCCACTGAACGCCACAGGAGGTCTTTCCTACCTGAGGCTATCAGACTTTTTAATTCCTCTCCCTTCAGCCGAATCTCAAAATCTTTGTACTTAAGACCTTAAGACACTTTATAGCCTTGACATGTTACTTAGACACTTTATAGTTTTATTTGTATTTCTTATTCTCCCCCCTTTTTTATGCTGTTTATACAATTGCCTACTATTATTTAGTATTGTTATGTTTTACTTGAAACTGGCACAACATAAATAAAGTTGTTCTTATTCTTATATTTCAAGTGCCCTTCACAGTACAGGCAGTACAAGTACCTTTGAGATGATCTGCAGACCCTTAGCAGTCTCCTGACTCCCAGCAGCTGCTCCTGCACCTCCTGATGGGAAGAAAGAGGCAGTTGAAGACAAAAGAGTTGAGAAAAAAATTTAGCTTAGCCTGAGATTGACCTCAGATTAATCTGAGCTGCAGGGCAAATTGATATCTGCAGTACCTGAGAAGTTTTCTGTAAACTCGATCTCGGACTTTTTGGACTCTTGCAGGCCCCTGAACTCACCCTGAACCTGTCCAGCTCCTTCACGCTGCCGTAGAGAGTCTTCCCCACACAGGTCAGGTCGAAGAGCGGCTGGTGCCACAAAGACTCCAGCAGCTCCTTGGAAAAATCACTCACAGGGTACCTGCCAGGAAGTCAAATAAGAGGTGGATGTTTCATCCATCCACTGTCAATGGCTCATACCGCGGCAGGGATCTGCGAACACAAGGGACTGTAGTCACCTGCCAAAATCCCAGTGGGACAGAACCCGGCCCGGGATCACCGACTCAGAACCGCTGTGGCAGCAGTCACAGAAGTACCTGCAGGGGTACACCTGGCTCAGATGCAGCAAGAACATGTTGCTAAAGAACCTGGACATTTTCACTTAGTTGCAGAGATGATTCTAGATCATAGAATACTACAGTCCTGAGTATCAGTCCTAGACTCCAGTTCCTCATCTCCAGTTGGTTGACACATAAATCGAAATATACATCAAGGAATCTACTGACCTTCCAAAGTATTCACAGTACCGTAGTCTCTTGATGTACCCTGATGGAGTCAGAAGAAAGGAATTGTTAATACCCCTTGGTTTGTGCAGTGGCAGGACCCAGAACTAAGGTCAGATGGGATCTGACAAAAGAGTTGCCAGGGCAACAATGCTGTAGCAGGTATAAGAATTATGTCCAAATTAAGGTGACAATTGGAAAAAACATATATATACGTATAAAATAAACACATTTAAGGAATTGTGGACGCAATAAGAGCACAGCACCTAGAGCTTAATATGTGTGATGGTAAGCTGCCAGGAACACGACGCTACATGGATGTCAGGAGGCTGCATGGAGGACGGGACGCCGGCAGGAAGACAGGAAGCTATAAGAAAGACAAGAAGCTTCAAGGACAACAGGAAGCTGCATTGGAAGACAGGAATTTGTCAGGATGATGGGAAGCTATATGAAGAACAAGCTTCATGGAAGCTTCCAGGACTACAGGAAGCTTGATCGAGAACTGGAAGCTGCATGGAGAACAGGGAACTGCCTGGTGGACAAGAAGGCGCCAGGATGATAGGAAGCTGCAGTGAGGACAGGAAGTAGCAGGATGGATGGGAAGCTTCATGGAACACAGGAGGCTTCCAGGATGACAGGAAACTTCATGGAGTTTGGAGCTGCTGTTTGGAGGACAGGAAGCTACAAGTTGGACAGGAAGTTGCAGGTTGGACAGGATGCTGCATGGAGGACAGGAAGTTGCATAAAAGATAGGTAAGCTACATGGAGAACGGAGCTGCATGGGGGGCAGGAAAGTGCCAGGATGATAGGAAGCTACATGGAGAAGTGGCTGCCAGGAAAATAGGAAGTTGCAGGGTAGACAGGAAGCTTCCAAGACGACGCAAAGCAAAATGGAGGACAAAAGGCTGCCAGGACATCAGGATCTATGGGAGAAAGGAAGCTACATGAAGGACAGGAAGCTACATAGAGGAGAGACGGCATCCAGGTGGACTGGAAGCTGCTTAGAGGACAGCAAGCTACAAGGGCCACAGAAAGCTGTTGGTTGGAGGACAGGAAGCTACAGGTTGGACAGGAAGTTGCAGGGTGGACAGGAAGCTGCAAGGATTAGAGGAAGTTGCTGGGTGAACAGGAAGCTACGTGGAAAACGGAAAGTTGCAGAGTGGGCAGGATGCTGCATAAAAGAGAGGTAAGCTACATGGAGAGCAGGAAAATGTATGGAGGACAGGAAGATGCCAGGATAATAGGAAGCTACATGGAGGAGAGGTGGCTGCCAGGAAAATAGGAAGCTGCTTAGAGGACAGCAAGCTACATGGATAACAGGAAGCTACAAGTTGGACAGGAAGTTGTGGGGTGGACAGGAAGCTGCAAGGATGAGGGAAGTTTCAGGGAGGACAGAAAGCTTCTTGGAAAACAGAATGTACATGAAGGTGCAGAGAGGAAAGGAAGTTGTGAGGAGGACAAGAAGCTTCATGGAAGTTGCAGGGTGAGCAGGGAGCTGCATAGAGGAGTGGTTAGCTACATGGAGACCAGTAAGATGCATGTAGGACAGGAAGCTACATGGAAGACAAAGTAGTGGGATGGACAGGAAGTTGCAAGGAATACAGGACGCTACATGGGAGACAGGAAAGCTTGTCATGAAGAGTCTTTTCTCCTCGTCAAACAGTAGATGTTTGCCACTGCTCCCATGGTGTGTCACTCACTGGGCTCCACTGCAGTTCCACAGCCGGCACACAGGAAGTGTTGCGAAGCCATGACTTCGCTGCGTCTGCAGGGGGAATCATTACAAATTGTCCTATGTTTTCATGATACATCTGCTCAACAGTATTTCAATTGGTCAACATGAGGCCTTAGCTGCATTCCATAGATGTCGGGGACAGTGCCACTGGACTGGCAAACCGGGGTCGTGATACCCCTTTTTGAAAAAGGGGATTGGAGGGTGTGCTCCAACTACAGGACCTAGACCCAGTAAGGTATATTCAGCAGTGCTGGAAAAGAGGGTCCACCAGGTCATTGAACCTCCGATCCAGGGGGAGCAATGTGGTTTTCATCCTAGTCGTTGAACACTGGACCGACTCTATACCCTCGGCAGAGTCCTTGAGGGGGCGTGGGAGTTTGCCCAACTAGTCTACATTTGTTCTGAGAAGGCAATCGACCGTATCCCGTGGGCAACCCTATGGGGGTTTCTGCGGGAGTATGAGGTACCGAACCCCGTCATACGGGCTGTTCGGTCCCTGTATGATTGGTGTTGGAGCTTGGTCCGCATTGCCGATTCTAAGTCGGACCCGTTTCCCATGAGAGTTGGACTCCGCCAGGGCTGCCCTTTGTCACCTATTCTGTTCATAACTTTTATGGACAGAATTTCTAGGCGTCCGTTTTGGTGGCCGCAAGATCAAATCTCTGCTTTTTGCAGATGATGTGGTTCTGTTAGCTTCATCAAGCCATAGTCTCCAGCTGATACTGGAAAGGTTCGCAGGGGATGAGGATCGGCACCTCCAAATCCGAGACCACGGTGCTCAACCGGAAACGGATGGGATGCCCACTCCAGGCCAGGGAAGAGGTCCTGCCCCAAGTGGAGAAGTTCAAGTATCTCGGTGTCTTGTTCACAAGTGAGGGAAGGATGGAGCGGGAGATGGACAGGTGGATCGGTACGGACTCTGTACCCGACTCTTCTGGACTCTACCGCTGTCGGGGTGAAGAGGTAGCTGAGCCAGAAGGCGAAGCTCTCACTTTACTGGTCAATCTATGTTCCCACCCTCGCCTGTGGTCAAGAGCTTTGGGTAGGTCACGGATACAAGCGGCCAAAATGAGTTTCCTCAGCAGGGTGGCCGGACACTCCCTTAGAGATAGGGTGAGAAGTTTGGTCATCCGGGGGGAGCTCGGAGGAGGTGGCTCAGGCATCTTGTCAGGATGCCTCCTGGACGCCTCCTGGGGAAGGTATTCTGGACATGTCCATCTGGGAGGAGACCATGGGGAAGACCCTGGAGAGACCACCCTGGAGAGACCATGTCTCCAGGGTGGCCTAGGAGCGCCTTGGGGTTCCCCCAGAGGAGCTGGACCATGAGGCGGTGGAGAGGAAGGTCTGGACTTCACTGCTCCAGCTGCTGCCCCACAACCCTACTCTGGAAAAGCGGGGGAAGATGAATGGATGGAACATGAAGATCTGGATCTGGAGAGGCCTGAAGATTATAGAGTAGATCTTAATGTTCTTTACTAAGCCGTTCGATAGAGGAAGCATCTTCTGATGGACATGGGAGGATCTGATTCAGAAGCAAAATCGACTCTTATTTGTTTCTGCACACTCTCCACATTTTCTGAAGTCATCTGAGATCTCCAGAGGTTTCACATGCGTGTCGGGTGTGAATAAGACCTGTGCGCCGGTTGGACGGTGAAGATGATCTGGAAACGAGGAGGCGCCCAGCTGGAGGTTCCTCTCATCCTGCTCCTCAGTCTGATCTCCTCGACAAGGTTCGCAACGCTTTTGGTACCCGGCAACTAGATGATCGTGATGATGAGTGGTGAGGTCTATACATCTCGCACCGTGAAGCAAAAGGAATCGCGGAGATGTTTTTCCAAACCTCCTGGAGCAAGCTGTGGAGACTCTGCCGGCTCTGTGCCGTGGTATGGCCGGGCAACCAGGCTCTCTTGAAGTGCAGCACCAGCTGCTGGGCCAGCCGCTCTGCACTGTTTGGTGGGTCGCTGCATGGAGACTCTGGAGGTGACAAGAGGGCTGTGAGGAATATTGAAGCATAAAATAATGATAAATGAATCTTAAAATGAAAACAAGTAAAACAGGGGACCTCTAAGTCCACCCCCAGGGAGCAGAGCCTTCCTTCCCTCCTCATCTTCCTCTCGAGTGTGTCGCCTCCTTTCCACCAAACTTTGGGTAAAGCGGGTATGTTCCGCCGCCGCCGCCGCCATCGCCTTCACGACACGCCGACGCTTCTTCTGGCCTACAACCCACGGCGCCCTGTGTATCTGCGCAGTGGCCTCGGACCGACTGCGCACAAGAGGCTGCCGGTTGGGCGCCGCCGGTCGGATGCCTTCCAGGCTCAGGGTCCACTTCACCGCCTCCAGCACCTCCAACACCATGTCCACCAACGCGAAGTGAGTGTTCTCCTGTGCGTGGGATGTCGCCAGTTGTTTGACATCGACCCAACAACATGGAAATGGAGAATGGTTCTTTGACGCCGTGCACCTTCTCAAGCTCGCAGCTGCTCCTGAAGGTGTCCGGAGAGAGCTCAGGTAGACTGCAGCAGTTCCTGCCCTTTGGTTTCTGCCTGCAGGCCGACGGGTCTGGAAAAGAAAGTCCAAAAAACCTGAGAACAAAAAATGCAACCATGGCAGCTCATTGAACGTCGACCCACCTGGACCCAAGACTCCGCATCTACTGGGGCCTCCTTCCCGCTGAGCAGTCTCTAAGGGGACGGAAAGGCATCGCACCGCCAGCCTGACGGGACTCAGTGGCCCGGCAGGAGATCTGGAGTCCAAACTGGAGCAAATGAAAGAAAAGGGGAGTCCAGGCAAAGGAAAGAAGGGCGATGATCCCTCTGATTGGCTCCTACTAGATCCAATAGTAATGTGATGAGGACAGCTCCGGAGCCGCATGCGGCTTTTTCATTTTTACACTGCGGCTCCCAGTGGCTTGGGAAAATAAATTTCCCAACTGGAGGGATGATGAGGTTCGTATTTATCCCCCCTCCATTTTAATCTTTCAAATCCGTGCTCCTTTGCTGTGTTTAAGTGCCATAAGGATTTCCTGACACAACACAATCTACATCGCTAAAAACCAAGCCCATGACTTTTCACAGCTTCAGTTGGAGCCTTGACATCAGTTGACATCAACATCTAAGCACAACAATCACTTACGGGACACGATCAAGATGAATCAGGACTGTTTCTCTGAAGGTCAAAGTGAAACCTGGTTGCTACTCAGGCCTAGATGACAGAAGCATACCGTCTTGGGAGTTTCTGTACCTTATACAAGCTGGGCTGTTGCGACTCTTGGAGATGACGGGGCTGCTCTTGCAGAGCTGACCGACCTCCAGCGGAAGGAGAGATGGGTCGCTGTGGACCTCTTCGCCCTCGTCTCCACTGTGTCCACCAGGAGGGGTAAAGGTGGCCGGCGGGTTCGGGCGGCAGAATGCCGTGGTTCCGTCTCCTGCATCGGTCACCGGTGACAACGGGCAGAAGGAGAGGGTGTTTCCTGTTTTGTTTCCTGGAAAAACCGGAAGGAAAACGGTCCTTGAATCATTGCGTGCCGCGCAAACCTTCCTTTTGGAAAAAAAAACAGGGATCCAGGTTCCTAAAACAGTTCAACACGAACACACAGATCATCAGGAGAACATCAGGACAACTGACTCCAATTCCAGCAGTCTTCTACCATGGGATCAAACACGTCTCCTGACTGCCTCCTTCAGGATGGTACCTCCTCTGCATAAAAACCAGCCCCACTGTATGTTCTTAGTACTCTCCTGCAGGCTACTCCTTGCTCTGCCTGATTTGTACCTTTTGAGGTCTCAAATTACCGTATTTTCACGACTATAAGGCGCAGATAAAAGTCTTAGATTTTCTTCAAAATGTGCAGCGCGCCCTATAGTGCAGTGCGGCCTCTGTGTGTTGTTGTTGTAAGGCGGACATAGTAGAAAACACTATGAGAACGTTAAAGGGGGAAGTGTGGGTGTTGATTGTATATAAAAGAACAGGTATGTGTGTTATGCAGAACATGTTGTTTTAACAACCCTGAAAACATGGCCAACAAACACATCCAGCCCAAACACATCGCTAACATGGACGAGGTGCCGCTCACTTTCGACATCCCGGTGAGTCCCTGTGGAGAAGAAGGGGACCAGAACGGTAGCGATATTCACGACGGGGTACGAAAAGTCTTCTTGGAGACCACGGTTTCACTAAGAGTGGAAGGCAGCGAATGGATTGTAGATGCTCGGGCTAACGTGTCCGCCGGCACTGTTGTTCCAGCTTTCGTAAAAGCCGGCATCATTTCCGAGGAGCCACGCGGCACGGAAAGTGACTCTGACACTGAAGAAAGTGAAGCTGGCATGTTTGATGGAGATTTAGCGCAGATTTCTAAATCAGAAACAGAGGATGAGGACTTCCATGGGTTTGATTGATGACGATTACCGGAAAAAAAAATGTGAATACCAAACAGTTTAGCTCCTGCTCTCTTTTCAAATACGCACACTTGTATGCTTGTGTGTGTGTTGTTGTTGTAAGGCGGACGTAGTAGAGGACACCATGAGAACGTTAAAGGGGGAAGTATGGATTGTATATAAAACCCGCGTCTTATAATCAGGTGCGCCTTATAATCAGGTGCGCCTTATGTGTGTGTTTAATACAGTAATGGCACACATAACTGAGACTGCGCCTTTTAGTGAGGTGCGCCTTATAGTCGTGAAAATACGGTAAACATCTATAGACCATTATGACCCTTCTTTGTTTTTCACCAACTTTCTTAAAGAAGCCTCCAAAAAAGTTTCCACAACACTGGTTCAGTCTTGGATTTGGGCCTGTTTGTTACACAAATGTGAATGGATCTTCTTTTCAGGTAGGACTATAGGTGGCGCTGTTTGGACCGTTACCTGCTGCAGGAGACGCCTCCTGGATCCAGCTGGCGTACCCGGGCCTGCGGTGGGAGCAGGAACATGGATATGATGCCGCGACATCTGAGGACATCAGGTCTGTGGTTCTTCACGTCTTCTGGCCTCATGACATCAAACACAACCAGGAGTCAAGCAGATTCCCATCTTGTTCTCAGAGAAAAATCACCATTTTCTTTTTCTCAGATATTTAATGGATTGAAAAGTTATTAGAGGGCTTGAAAAAATAAATTAATAATCTGATTTCTCAATGTCTGGATGAGAACGAGCCTGGATATTTAGAAATAATAAGAAAGTTATTATTTTCCTGCACTCATCATCACAGTATCATTGCCCATTCATTGTTTTTACCACAGTTTTAGAGCCCATTAAAAGACAGCAAACGACATCCGCAAATAAATAGACAGCTGAAGAAAAAGATAGCAAAGGTGAGAATAGGCGACCAAAACGACAACAAGGATAAGAACGGAAACGGTGACAGTGACAAAAATAAACATCATGCGAGTGGAGTGACATAAATAAAAATAGGGCATCCTGTTCTGACCCCTCCTGTAGAGGGCATCCATGTTGTGGAACCAGTCCAGTTTATGGTTAATGTGGACCCCAAGATACCTCGAGCAGTCCGCTATCTGGAAGAGGTGACTATTGTGGACTGCTAGGAGGCAGCGATTAGTAAAGGTAAAGTGAGGAGGGCAATGAAGAGTGGAAAGGCAGTTGGTTCTGATGATTGGAAGTGTCAAGGAGAGGCAGCAGAATTTCTGGTTCTTGTAAAAAAAATGTCTTGTGGCTTCTTCAGTTCTAACCTGACCCGCGGGGGAATCCTGTAGGCCATGCTCCCAAGAGTATGGTGTACCAAACCCTGTAATACGGGCAGTTCCGTACTTGTATGATCGGTGCCAGAGCTTGGTCCACAATCACGGTTGTAAGTCGGACACTTTTTGTGGTAGGAGTTGGACTCCTCCTTTGTCACCAACTCTCTTTAAAACTTTTACGGACTGAATTTCTAGGTGCAGCTAAGGTGGTGACTGCAGGATTTCTGCTTAATGTGTTGACTTGATCGAACTGTGATCTCCGGTTCGCAGCCAAATGTGCATGCGGTCGGGATGAGGATCAGCCCCTCCAAATCCGAGACAGTGGTTCTCAACAAGAAACAGGCCGAATGCCCCCTTCAGGTCGGGGAGGAGTTCCTGCCCTGAGTAGAGAAGTTCAGGTATCTGGCGGTCTTGTTCATGAGTGAAGGAACAAGAGATGGACAGGTAGACCGATGCTGCGTCAGCATCAATGTAGACTGCATCGGTCTGTCCTGGTGAAGAAGGAGCTTAGCCAGAAGGCGGAACTCTTAATCTACCGGGTAGTCTACCTTCCAGCTCTTACCTATGGTCACCAGAAGAAGGTCAAAGATCCAAGTGGTTGAAATGAGCTTTCTCCGCATGGTGTCTGGCGTCCTCCTTAGAGATAAGGTGAGGAGCTCGGCCATCCGGGAAGGACTCATGGTAGAGTCACTTCCCTCCATGTGGAGAGGAGTCAGATGAGGTAGCTCAGGCATTTGCTTTGGATGCCCGCTGGATGCCTCCCTGGTGAGGCGTTCCGGGCACATCCAACCAGGAGAAAGCCGCAGGGAAGACCCAGGACACACTGGAGGGACAATGGGTCTGGCCTAACTGGCCTTGTTTGGTTGGATAAGAGCCACTTGCAGTCACCTGGGTTCCTTCACGCACGAAGAAAGTCCATATCGTTTCGGATGTAGCTTGTGGAGCGGAGTTGATGGCTGCTCGTTTCTCTTCCAGGGTGGCTGCCAAAACTTGGAGGACTCGATTGTGACGCTACGTTTAGCTCCCTTGGGTGAGGCCAGTTTTTGAGGCTGAGGGAGGCATTGGATCCTCACCGAACCACTGGTGAAGATTGGTTGTGATGGAAGAACATCGCACATGGCCCTGATGGTGAAGCGTAGTTGTCCCTTTTCCGTGACCTAGAGGTCCATCTAGACCAAAGGTCGGCAACTCGCGGCTCCTCTTTCATCTTTACACTGCGGCTCCGAGTGTCTTGGGAAAATAAATTATAAATATTTAATTGAAGTGTATTTCATTTGTGTTCATTCCTTTTTTTAACTTTTAGTACTAAGTTGGAAGATTATTGTGATGAAAGCTTTTTTTGACTTTTGGCATCGCATGAGCTCTTCCCGCTGCCTCCAACGTCTTACCACAGATTCATTGACGCTAAGCTCGATGTCCTTCAACTTAAAACTTGCATCCTACCAGCTTCTTCTTGTGGTTTCCATGATGAAGGCGCGAGGATTTGAAAATAAGTACCAGTTAGTAATTTGTCGTGCGTGTTCTATCTGCTTTCTATCTGCTCTTTCTGCCCTTCTTCTTTGCATTGATTTATACGTCTTATCTTATTTTGGATTCTACTTCCGCCTCCTGGCAGTGGAAGAAAAATCCACAGAATAGACGCACTTTTGGTTCAAAACCTAGGAAAAAATTAGCGGCTTATAGTCCAGAAAATACGGTATATATATAGATATAGATATATCTATATCTATATCTATATCTATACATAGATATAGATATAAGAAATAGATAATGAATGAATGAATAAAAATAATGGTAATGATCGCAACAGTTGTAAAAATATGATACATACAGCATCAACTTATGATAATTATAATGATAATAATGATGCAACATTAATTGCAGGATAATGTATCCATGGTGGATGAATGGTAATTTAAATAATAATAGCATCCATAACAATATACCTACTCATAATTGTAAATGATAATAACAACACTAATAAGGATATGACCGGAGAAGCAACGTCGCTCACGCATAAATTAATAATAATTATTAAAATAATAATCATAATGCAACCTCAAGTGTTCGACAGGCGAATCCACATTGAATAATCCATAAAATATTATTTCAAAAGTGATATGGATAATGTTATAATGATAATAACAGTGAATCGTAATCAACAATAACCAACAATGCATGGATGAATAATAAAAGTAATAGAAATAACAACAATACTGTGATGTTGAGTGCAAAATGTTGGATAAAAATGTTCAATTTGTTCATTGTCAGAGGTGAGGAAATGAAAACCTCACCCTCGTTACGTGAAACTGCGAGCATTTCTGGTAAAGACTCAAATTTAATATAAATCGCGGTCGACGTTTCCCGTCAAGTATTTCTGATTTATTCCCAAACCCTTACAGCTGCTTCAGAACTTCCTGCCGCCAGATTTCTCTTATTGCGCCAGATCGAAATCGATTCGAGCCGGGGAGAAGCTACTCACCGGTTCCACCTCCGGGAGCCTGCAGGGACTGAAGGTCTGGCGACTGGAGACAGGAAGTAGCTCCTCAGCACTTCCTGTCTCTCGCCGGTTTGTTGCCGAACTCGCCAAGAGGCCAAGAGGCCGAATAACTCCCGCGTTTTGGATTTCCCCCTTGGTTTTCCCCCAACAGAAGCTTTTGTTTTAAATCTGACTGTATTATCATTTATAAAACTGATGTTTCCACTTTCTTTGTCTCTTTCTTCTTCTTTTTCTTCTTCTTCTTCTTGCAAAAGAGGAAGTGGATTCTTTTGAAAGGGTTTCTCCCGGACGAGCAGGTGCCAGTGAACGTGACGCCGGTGGCAAGAAAGGAGATGTGAGAAACGATCGCGAAAGAGGAACCGACTTGCCGTGATATTTGGAAAAAAGACAACAAAAAAAAAACAATGACAAATGATGAAGTTATAATAAGGTAATAATAATTAGAGGGGTTGAAAATATGAATTATGTTTCTCAAACATTTGTGTTGCCGTTTGACGTCAAGGTTCTCACATCCCGGTTTTTATTGGCCACGACAGCGGAACAGATACCCTGGCCGTGCTAGTTAGCTTAGCACAGTGAATGGAAACCTATGGTAAGTGTTAGCGCGCGCATCAAAAAGCCACGTCACGACATGTCATTTTTAAATGGAGCTTTTTTTCCTCGTTGTGCACAAGACCAGAGTTTTCATATGAAAGAACCAGAACCAGGAAGTTGTCGCTCTGTTCTCCCACCTGGGCTTGCAATCTTCTCGCTATCTTCTTCTCGACGTCCAAAAGCATTCAGCAGAAACATTTAAGATTCTTAGTTTTCCATTTGGTGTGAATGTGAGGGGGAATGATTGCACGTCTGTGATTGACAGGTGACGGCGTCCAGGTTAAACCCCGCCCCTTACGTCAAAGTCAGCTGTGATTGGCTCCCTCTTTGACAATCCCATTATCAGAATGAGTTGCGTAGATGTTTGAGATAGTATATTTGAAGTGTGGATGTTCACACTTGTGA
>NC_141289.1:1060000-1152500 GCF_037954325.1 Fistularia commersonii | reverse complement strand
TTCTGCAACCCTCGAGGCCTACTCACACAAACACACACACACACACACACACACACACACACACACATTATTATTATTATACTGTAAATGCAATATAAATTTCTGTCAGCCATGAATTACTTTCCATTTCAGTCCTCAACCCTTAGCATTAGCACCAGAGCCTACATGAAAAATAAACACCGCAGCTGTTTTGTTTATTTTTATTTTTTATGTGTTTGTTAGAATGTCCGCGGTCATGTGACTTCCTGATCCATTCAGGAAGTGACCCCCCCCCCCCCCTCCCAACCCAGGGGTCACTGCCATGTTACGTAACGCGTCTCCTTCTGGAAAACCTTAGCGGCCTCAGCCAGCCTGGCGGCCATTTTCTACGTACATTATTATTATTATTATTATTATCATTATTATTATTATTTCCTTCCCCCGCTCCCATCCTGTGCTTCGCTGCTATGTGGAGCAGAATGTACAAACACACTCTGGCCAACCAGACGTCTCTCCAGGGCGGAAAGTCAGATCAGCTGCGTGCAGTCGTGTGTGTGTGTGTGTGTGTGTGTGTGTGTGTGTGTGTGTGTGTGTGTGTGTGTGTGTGTGTGTTAGAGTATTATTACTCTTCATCCTCCTGGTATTCTTCTCCGTCACATGCAGAAGAACAAGTCGCCGCGACTTGGAAGAAACGCCAACGGCATGTTCAGGTGTTCTCGGGATTTTGCGACGTTGCTTTTGTAGTTCCAGTGTTTCCTGCTGGCAGTTCATTGGAACTACAAATATGGCGGCAAGATGCCGACCACTTTAATGGTCCCGATTGGACCCGATGGCGGTTTGAACGTTCAGAAAAGACTGAATATTATTTATTCATGACCGTTCCAGCAGCAAGGGACCAAACCAGATTGATTGATTGATTGATTGATTGAGTCATGTGACCCTTGTTTTTGCCTGCAGTTCACCATCTGGCCACAGGGGGCGCTGTGCACACCAACCCCTGTCTGATTTAGATTCCTTTCTTGGCCCAGAAATCCAGAAATAGAAAAGATTTAAGGAAATGTAAACAAAGACAACCACTGCTTTGGTGATGATTCTGTGTGTGTGTGTGTGTGTGTCTGTGTGTGTGTGTGTGTGTGTGTGTGTGTGTGTGTGGGATCCAGATCTGAAGCGTGCAGTCCGACTGTCCTGACAGACGCCAAATCTCTTTAAATAAATAAACAGCAACTGTCTCCCCCCCCCCCCCGAATGTAGGCCAAATTCTGCCACACACACACACACACACACACACACACACACACACTTAAATCCTCCTGCCAACGTATCTGGATTTAAACAGCATACACACTTTCCATACTGCTCTCCTTCAGGCTTAAACTAACATACCATGAAGCGAGTGTTCACACACACACACACACACACACACACACACACACACACACACACACACACACACACACACACACACACACACACACTCAAGGCAACATCCTTATCCCTTGTTATGGATAAAGTCCAATAAAGTGAAACGTGTTTCACGGCCGCTCAGCTACTCAGGTGACACACACAGCCTCCTCTGTGTGTGTGTGTGTGTGTGTGTGTGTGTGTGTGTGTGTGTTTTTCTGATTCATGTGCGTGAGGAGAAATGTCTAATTAGCATATTCATCAGTTTATTTCCTTGTGGGTGGTTGGTGGAAGTGTTGCGCTGTGAATACACACTTAACACACACACACACACACACACACACACACTCGATTAAAAGTCGTCACGCCGCGAGACATTAACCACGCACGTCAATACAAGAACTTCTCAAATTTGTTATAAGGTTAATTACACATTCATAAACGTATATTTGTTTATATTATATGATTGGTGACATCCAATAATCCATAATCAATTATTTTCCGTGATCGCCTCTGAACGCGCGATGACCTGATACGCTTGCATCGACGAGGTCACGTTTTTACTGGACGCCTTCCAGAAACTTCTTACGTCGTTTTTTTTAAAAATCAAAAATGCTCCGTCCTGCTGTTGCCGGGCGGAGCCGCTGCTGAACCTTCTCTTGATTTTCATTGGTCGATTTCCTTCTCACCGCGACGGTCGCCGCCGCAATCGGGATCCAGGGCGGCTTTGTTTTGTGTGTGTGTGTGTGTGTGTGTGTGTGGTGCTTTGTGTGCGCTATGCCCAGCAGCCATGGTGGAGCCCACACACACACACACACACACACACACACACACACAGGTTAGCGATATGCTGACAGCAGAGAAAGATGTGGGTCAGCGGTGGGGGTCTTGTTGTTGGTGTTTGACGCGTGTGTGTGTGTGTGTGTGTGTGTGTGTGTGTGTGTGTGTGTGTGTGTGTGTGTGTGTGTGTGAGTGTGTCTAGTGGGTTGCCAGTTTGAGGAACCCCTCTTTCCACCCCTAATCCTGTTCATGTTCCAGCTCCTTCTTCTTTTCTTAGATGTTATGTTCCCCCCCCAGGAAACCACACACACACACACACACACACACACACACACACACACACACACACATGCAGCTCCTGTATGTATGCATATATATGCATATGTATACACCACTTCCACACTGTCTCATTTTTTGCAGATTTTTTTAGCATTCGTATTTCATTTTGTATCGCTTATTTATATTTTGATCTAATTTTATATCACAGATCTTTAATTGTTTTATCCCCTTTTTATATCACAGATTTTTTATTTTTTTATAGCTGATTTTTTAAAACTTTTATCACATTTTGTATCGCATGTTTTTAAAATTTTGATCTCATTTTTATCAGATTTAATAATTTTTTTATCATTTTCTTTTGTGGATTTTTAACATTTTGATCTGATTTTGTATTGCTGATTTTTAAGGTTTTTATCATTTTATATTACAGATTTGAATTTTTCATCTCATTTTAGATCACAGATTTTTTACATTTTTATCTCATTTTATAGTGTGGATTCTTAACATTTTGATCGCATTTTATATTTTAACATCTTTATATCATTTTATGTGTGTATTTTTAACATTTTTATCATTTTGTATCACAGATTTTTAATTTTTTTATCTCTTTTTATATCACAGATTTTTTACATTTTTATATAGCTGATTATCTTTACATTTTTATCAAATTTTAAAGTGTGGATTCTTAACATTTTTATCGCATATTATATCACATATTTTTAACATTTGATCTAATCTTTATCACAGATTTTTAACATTTTTATATCATTTTATGTGTGTATTTTTAACATTTTTATCATTTTGTATCACAGATTTTTAATTTTTCTATCTCTTTTTATATCACAGATTTTTTACATTCTTATCGCATTTTATATCACAGATTTTTTACATTCTTTTCGCATTTTATATCACAGATTTTTTACATTCTTATCGCATTTTATATCACAGATTTTTAACATTTTGATCTTATTTTGTATCACAGCCTTTTAACATTTTTATATCATTTTATAGTGTGAATTTTTAACATTTTGATCTAATTTGTATTGCTGATTTTTAACAATTTGATCTCTTTTTTTTTATCACAGATCTTAAATTTGATCAAATTTTATCTTTCTCTTTGCCTCGGCTTTTTGCCAAACAAACGAGTTCTTATAATTTATCATTTCAATTATTTTTCTGGAAAAAAATTATCATTTTCCAGGGGTGCAGCCAACCAGAGCGTGGCGTGCAGTATCCCGGCCTCTGATTGGCTCAGCAACCACAGCAAGCTCCTCTAACACACATTCATCTATCCAAGAAAGTTTTATTTTATTTCAACCCGTGCTGTGACCGACAGACGGAACCATGAAAATTTTAAATAAAAATAAATAACAAAAATAAATTATTGTAGCTCTTTCTGGGATTTTCAAGTGAAGGAACCCAGCGTTCCAGTTTCCCCCCCCCCCGCTCTGTTCCCCAGTGGTTCAGTCCGATCTTTCAGGAGGGGGCGGGGTTTCCGGGAAGGGGGCGGGGTTTCGGAAAGGGTCTATCCTGTAGTCCGGCGCTGCACTTCCTGTAAACACACCCCAGCTGTAGTCCGGACAGAAACACTTCCTGGTTGTGGGGGGAAAACAGGAAACAGCCTCCAGATTGACTCCGTGTGTGTGTGTGTGTGTGTGTGTGTGTGTGTGTGTGTGTGTGTTCCCAATCAGCAGCTCCCTTGAAAGCAAAACAAAAAACGAACCCTGCCCCCGCGGTGTATCATCGCAGCAGCAACATAATTAGCGAGTTAGCCGTAACAGCGTGACACCGTGGTTGCCATGACGACGTAGGTCTCCCCCCCCACACACACACACACACACACACTTATATGGGCGGCGGAAATCAAGGCGATCAAGGAAACCAATGGAGTAAATATAATAAGTGTCTCTCCAGGTGGATAAACAGCAAAACAAAACAAGTTTACGAGTGTGTGTGTGTGTGCGCATGTGTGTGTGTGTGTGTGTGTGTATTGTCCCCCCCACACACACACACACACACACACCTCCACACACCCACTCACGACTGTGGCTGTTAGCCCTGCACTCATCGCGCTAGCGTGGGCGGATGTTCGCTCCTCGGCTGTTACGTAACGGCCAGTTTGTTCTGGAGAAGTTTTAAAAAAAGATGCGAGCAGGAAGAGGAGGAGAAGGAGGAGGAATTTAAGATGCGCAATTTAAAAAGAATTAAAAATTTAAAAAGGAATAAAATAAATAAAAACATCACAGAAACACATTTCCTGCTCGCATGGCGACGGCTGTCCAGGGATGAATCCCAGCGTGGAATGAAAACACCGTGGCGGCTAATTGCTGACTAATGATACCACAGAGGAAGTTTGTGAAGCGCAAGGCTAATTATGCTAAGCTAGGCTAATTATGCTAAGCTAGGCTAATTATGCTAAGCTAGGCTAATTATGCTAGGTGAGGCTAATAGCATATCGTCACGAAAGCAGCTTCTCTAATGACTTGGCAGTTAGAAATGAAGCAGTGGTACTTCTTAGTTGGTAGGGGAGCCATGTTCTCCTGATGTTCTCCACCATGGCTTCTCTCCACGTTCTCCTGTGAAGGTTTTGATAGACGACGGCTAAATAATGGAACCCGAGCAGAAGGTTCTGCTTGTGAAGTTCTACCACAACCCAAACTCCCAAGGACCTGCTGCCTTCAGGGTCCAGACGGGTTCCTCAGGGAGAAGAATCATGATGTTCCACGTGGAACCTTCTCACAGCAGTGAAGGAGAACGTTTCACTTCAACATGCTTCGGGAGGACTAGATACGTGTGTGTGTGTGTGTGTGTGTGTGTGTGTGTGTGTCGTAGCAGATGGACGGGGGTCGAGAAATAGGTCGGAAACGAAACACACACACACACACACACACACACACACACACACATGCACATGCGTGTCCATGTTGGCCCACCCACGTGTTTCCACGGTTGCGTACGACATCGTGCTCGCGGCTCACGGTTGTCACGGCAACCTCAGCCTTTTCACCCGTGCGACCTCCATGTTCTCCTGCTAGGGTTCTTCCTCTGGGTTCTCCATGTTCTCCAGCTTAAGCCCCGCCCCCTCCCACCATCAGCTCAGATAGGCTCCGCCCCCTGCGACCCTGGTCCAGGATCAGGGTGGCCCAACCTCTCATGGAGCACCTGGACTTCTCTGGAGGACCTTCTGCGCCCAAGTTCTCCATGTTCCTCTGGAGAAGAGAGGTCCTCTACCTCCAGAGAAGCTCCTTGTTTGTTTTTGTCTCAGATATTTCCACACGGTCTAAGAATACCTTCAGGAAATGTGTGTGTGTGTGAATGTGTGTGTGTGTGTGAAGCCAGAAGAAACTTCACTAGCTGCTGCTCAGCTGTTTAATGGTCCTCTTCATCTCCTCCAGCTGTCTTGTGACAGCGATGGAGATGGAGATGTTTCTAATTAGCTTGTTGCTCCTCTGGTCCAAGCCTGTTATTACTGGACTGCAGGGAGGAGTCTCGTCTTTTTCCTGCACAAACGGAGGATGCAGCTGCGACACACACACACACACACACACACACACACACACTAGGAGGCCTACTGAATTTAGCATGGCACGTTTGTGTGTGTCTGGGGTCTCACGGTTCTTTCTAGAAGCTCACCAACGGGAACAGGAAGTGTTGGTTCCCCGGTGAACCTTGGAACTACAAAAATGGCGTCAGTCATCGGAGCCCAGAGAGGTTGATGGAACTGGAGCTTCGCAGACCAGGTTGGATTTGGACGTCCTGGTGCTAGGCTAACTGCTAGCTTGACAAGCCTCCTTGAATGCATTGCCACTTCACTTCAGCTCAAGTCCGGATTGGACATCTTGGTGCTAGGCTAACTGCTAGCTTGACATGCCTCCTTAAACGCATCACAACTCTTCTTCAGCTCAGGTTGGAAAGAGATGTCCTGGTGCAAGGTTAACTGCTAGCTTAGCAAGCCTCCTTGAACGCATCGCCACTTCACTTCAGGTCAGATTTGGACGTCCTGGTGCTAGGCTAACTGCAAGCTTGACAAGCCTCCTTGAATGCATTGCCATTTTATCTCAGCTCAAGTCCGGATTGGATATCCTGGTGCATTGCTAAGCGCTAGCTGAATGTATCACAACTCTTCTTCAGCTCAGGTTGGATAGAGATGTCCTGGTGCATTGCTAAGCGCTAGCTGAATGTATCACAACTCTTCTTCAGCTCAGGTTGGATAGAGATGTCCTGGTGCATTGCTAACCGCTAGCTGAATGAGTATCCTTGAATGCATTGTCAGTCTTTTTCAGCTCAGGTCGGATTTGGCCGTCCTGGTGCTAGGCTAACTGCTAGCTTAGCGAGCCTCCTTGAATGTATCACAACTCTTCTTCAGCTCAGGTTGGACAGAGTTGTCCTGGTGCATCGCTAACCACTAGCTTAGCCAGCCTCCGTGAACGCATGGCGTCAGCCCAGCTCGGCTCGGTTTCGGCTAACAGCTAGCTTAGCTGGCCCTTCTGAGCGCTGGGAACTGCAAACCGATTGGCCGCCGCTCAGGATTTAACTTTTGCTTTGAAGTGAAGTTTTGCAGGAGCTGAATGAGGTCACTGCAGTGTGATGGACTATGAATGGAGTGTGTGTGTGTGTGTGTGTGTGTGTGTGTGTGTGGATGACCCCCGGGCCCGTGTCACCTCCTGTTTAGCGTCACGCCGGGGTTATTTTTGCCGACATCGTGACATCATGTGACTGTGAGCTCAGTCTGCCCTGAAGTTCACCACCGCCGTTCTGAACACACACACTTTTATTTTATTATTTATTTCATATTTTATTTTATTTTTATTTATTTCATATTTTATTTCAATTTATTTATTTCATACTTTATTTTCATCATGTCATTATTTCATATTTTATTTTAGTTTTATTTATTTCATATTTTATTTTTACTACTTCATATTTCATTTTATTTTTATTACTTCATATTTCATTTTACTTTTATTACTTCATATTTCATTTTATTTTTATTTCATATTTTATTTTATTTGTATTTATTTCATGTTTTATTTTTATTATTTCTTATTTTATTTTCATTATTTCATTATGTCATATTTTATTTTGGTTTTATTTATTTCATATATTATTTTTATTATTTCATTATTTCATATTTTATTTTAGTTTTATTTATTTCATATCTTATTTTAGTTTTACTTATTTCATATATTATTTGTATTATTTCATTATTTCATGTTTTATTTCAATTTTATTTATTTCACATTTAATTTTTCTTATTTCATTATTTCATCTTTTACTTTTATGTATTTCATATTTTATTTCTATTATTTCATATTTTATTTTTCTTTATTTTATATTTTATTTTTATTATTTCAGTATTTCATATTTTATCTTATGTTTTATTATTTATTCTATTTGATTACAGCTGTTTTTATTTGATCAAAATTTAATTCAATTTGATCAAAATCAAGAGCCGCTGTCAGCAGGAAGCCACGAGACATTCAGGAGCCGCTGAAATCGTGGGAAATCTCAGCACTCAGTCTGGAGTCTGAATGTGACACAGACACACATCAATCTATCCATCTATTGATTATTGCTATTGATCATTGATCGGTGATTCCTCCTTCCACTTCCTGCTTTGGAGTCCGACGGATTTTACCACCGACTTTTTTTTGTTTGTTTTCTTTTAAACCGACGTGACGCCAATGGATCAGGTCACACACACACACACACACACACACACACACACACACACACACACACACCTCAGCAGTGTGTGTGTGTGTGTGTTGAGTCAGCCGGCTGCTCGCTGACTAAATGAAAGCCGTCTCTTTGTTTCTCGGCGGCGCAGTTTTAAATAGCACTTCCTGTGACCGTGTGACCTGTGACGCACCGCTAATCCACCCTGGGGGCGGAGCTTCCACAGGGGGGCGGAGCCAAACCGCCCCCCACCACCCCTCCTAGACGATACCAGGATGTAAAGTTCGAGATATAAATCTATAATCAATGAGACGTTCACTCGTCGCAGTCATTCATAGTGGAGGGGGCGGAGCCAATCCCTCTCTGCGGCGAGAGGCGGGGCTTAACCCGGATCGGTCGGCTGTCAATCACAGGGTTCAGAACGTGGGGAACCCGCTGACGAGTCCTGGATGGAACAAGGTAGGAGAACTTGGGAACATGGAGACTCCAGACATGGAGATTCCAGTGGGACTCTGAAGGTTCTCTTCATTCAATGTTCCAAAGAGAAGAACCCGGGTCACGGTGTGTCCAATGTGCTGGTTCCTCGGTTCTCCCTGGTTCTCCTTAAGTTCTCCTCAGGTTCTCCTGGTTCTCCCCTATGCTACTGGTACTTCTTTGCTTTGACCACAAACCCCCAAAAGAGTGTCTGGAAGTGGAGCCGAGAGCATACATGTTCAGTACCCAGTATCCTGCGCCACATCCTGATACTGTCCTCAAAGAGTAGACCTTGTTTTGAGGAAGTGGCCGTGGACCTTCTCCCAGGACTAACCTGGAGCTCCCTGTGCTCCTCAGACCTCTCCAAGAACCGCCTGGCCGACGTCCCCTCAGAGGTCTGCGGTCTGGTTGCCTTGGAGACGCTGAACCTCTATCACAACTGCATCAGGACCATCCCAGACAGCATCATCAGCCTGCAGTCCCTCACCTCACTCAACCTCAGGTACACACACACACACACACACACACACACACACACACACACACACACACACACACACACACACAAAGATATTTTACACATACAAGATACATATACAGATGCACATTCTTTGACTCTCTTTCTCACACACACACACACACACACAAATTCACAAAGCATCACATACACACCTGTGCTCTTTCTTTCACACACACACACACACACAGGTACAGACACACACACGCACTCAGAAAGGTATATGTTTACACAACCATTCACAGACACACACAGATATTGTCTCCCCTTTTTGTGTCACACACACACACACACACATCCCAATACAGACACACGTACACACACTCAGATTCACACACACGCTATACAATATACACACTCAGACACAATATGAACAGTACACACACACACAAAAGACATATAGTATACACACACGTAGAAAGTTACTCAAGTTACATACAATACACACACATGTACACTCGGATATAGGATACACACACACACACACACACACACATACAGTGATATATAGTCACACAATCGCAAAAAGACAGAAAAAGTTATAAAATATACACACACTAAAAACATTATATATGCAAACAATATCACACATAAATACACACACTACACAGTATGCATGGTGTGTGTGTGTGAGTGTGTGTGTGTGTTCAGTGGAAGCGGTCAGCTGACGTAATAAGCCCCGCCCCCTCTGAGCATCAGGAAGCGCCGCGGTTGGAAGTAGCGCCCCCTGCTGGACAGGCGAGGTAACAACGTCTGTGTGTGTGTGTGTGTGTGTGTGTGTCGCTTTTCCGACACACACGCACACACACACACGCACACTGACCTCATTATTTCACGTCTCTGAATCTTCAAAATCGACTCTTAACTGTCTGGATTCCTTTGATTTACAGAAAAAAGAGAATTAGCTAAAGACTAAATATACCCACACACACACACTCACACACACACACACACACACTCATCGTGCGTCAGAGTTCTCTCCAAATATAGCCTGCGTTTATTTTTAAAGTCTTTCACGCCAGAAAAGAAAAAAAAATTCCCGCAGACGCCGTTTCGAGATCTTTTATTTTTTTAAAACCATAAAAGGTCTTTTATTTTGGCGGGTCGACAGGAAGCTGTTAGCGTCGCCGCTTACATTTCAGTTCTCGCCTTTTTGTTAACGTATTTATAACCCTCATTGAGAAAAAAAACGGATAAACAGGACGGTGTGTTGTGTGTGTGTGTGTGTGTGTGTGTGTGTGTGTGTGTGTGTGTGTGTGTGTGTGTGTGTGTGTGTGTGTCCGCGCAGCTGAACAAATGAAACGCGTTTCCTCCTGTTATTTTCAGCGCTGAGTCAGAGGAGGGTTTCACAATTCAGTGGTGAGTGTTTGTCTGCGACCGTGTGTGTGTGTGTGAATGTTCAGCACATGTCAGCGTTTTGCATGTGTGTGTGTGTGTGTGTGTGTGTGTTTGTGTGTTTTCTCATCCCGACCTCATGCAGGCTCTTATTTTGAAAGCTTCTTTTGCGGCAGGAAGGAGACGAGACAGGAAGCGGCTTGAATTCGAAGAAGGCTCGTTTATGAGCGCATGAATCCACGTCCCCGGGACGCTGACGTGTGAATGAGAGGCTGAATGACTCGATGTCTATCTAATGTGTGAATGAGAGGGTGAATGAATGACCCTCATATGACAGGATCAATGCTTGTATGCCTCTATATGACGTGAATGACAGATATATAGTATGTCTTTGATTATGAATGAGTGAATGGTTGTGTCTATATGACGTGAATGAGAGGGTGAATGACTCGATGTCCATCTAACATTTGAATGAGAGGGTGAATGCTTGTATGTCTCTATCAAGGTAAGTAACAGATGAGAGGGTGAATGGCTATATATCCATATGATATGTGAATGAGAGGGTGAATGAATGTCCCATGGATGACAGGATGAATACTTGGACGTCTCTCGATGACATGAATGAGAGGCTGAATGACTTGATGTCTATCTAATGTGTGAATGAGAGGGTGAATGAACATTGGATATATGGTATGTCTATGATTATGAATGAGTGAATTGTTGTGTCCCTATGACATCAGTGAGAGGATGAATGACTATATGTCTATATGATATGTGAATGAGAGGGTGAATGCTTGTATGCCACGATCAAGGTAAGTAACATAGATGAGAGGGTGAATGACTTAATGTCCATATGATATGTGAATGAGAGGGTAAATGAATGACCCATGGATGACAGGATGAACACTTGGACGTCTCTATATGATGTGAATGAGAAGGTGAATGCTTTTGTGTCTCTATATGATGTGAATGACAAAGTGAGTGAACACTGGTATTAGATATATGGTATGTCTATGATTATGAATGAGTGAATGGTTGTGTCTCAATATAACGTGAATGAGAGGGTGAATGACTATATGTCCATATGATATGTGACTGAGAGGCTGAATGACTTGATGTCTAACATGTGAATGAGAGGGTGAATGGCTGAATGTCTATATGATGTGAAGGAATATTGGTTTTGGATATATGGTGTCTATATGAATTATGAATGAGTGAATGGTTGAATGTCTCTATATGACATGTGAATGAGAGGCTGAATGGCTGGACGCCTGCTAAAGCTGCGTCCATAATGATCACATTTATGAACCTCCCTCACTCGAACCTTCTCCTTGATGTATTCGTCCCTTCAGCAGCTCATCCCAGTTTGTCCCACGACTTGGAGAGTAATAAAAGTCAAGTGTTGTCACATCCCTCGCTCTGAACCCCCCGTCTTGTACCCTTTACCCCCCTCCCTTCTTTCCGACGCCTCCCTGACTGACGCCGTTGTTGTTGTTGTGTTTGCCCTCCGTCTGCAGTCGTAACCAGCTGGGCTCGCTGCCGGCCTGTCTGTGCGGTTTGCCCCTCCGAGTCCTGAACGCCAGCAACAACAAGCTGGTCAGCCTGCCGGAGGCCTTGGGCCAGCTGCACGGCCTCATGGAGCTGGTAAGACGCCCCCCTCCCGCACAGATAACATACCCTCATAACGGGAATACATGTTTAGTTCTAGCTAGCTAGCTGTTCGGGATACGTATTCCCTCAAAAAGAAGTCCAGAGGGAGACTGAAGAAGAGGACTAGACACTCCAGGGGGCGACTGGTAAGAGGACTGGACACTCCAAAGGGTGACTAGACACTCCAGGGGACGACTGAAGAAAATGACTAGACACTCCAGAGGGCGACTGAGGAAGAGGACTAGACACTCCAGAGGGCGACTGAGGAAGAAAACTAGACACTCCAAAGGGCGACTGAGGAAGAGGACTAGACACTCCAGAGGGCGACTGAAGAAGAGGACTAGACACTCCAGAGGGCGACTGAAGAAGAGGACTAGACACTCCAGGGGGCGACTGAAGAAAAGGACTAGACAGTCCAAAGGGTGACTAGACACTCCAGAGGGCGACTGGGGAAGAGGACTAGACACTCCAGGGGGCGACTGAAGAAGAAGACTAGACAGTCCAAAGGGCGACTGGTAAGAGGACTAGACACTCCAGAGGGCGACTGGTAAGAGGACTAGACACTCCAGAGGGCGACTGAAGAAGAGGACTAGACACTCCAAAGGGTGACTGGGATGAGGACTAGACACTCCAGAGGGCGACTGAAGAAACTGACGAGACACTCCAGAGGGCGACTGAGGAAGAGGACTAGACACTCCAGAGGGCGACTGGTAAGGGGACTAGACACTCCAGAGGGCGACTGGTAAGAGGACTAGATACTCCAAAGGGCGACTGAGGAAGAGGACTAGACATTCCCTGCTCCCGGCTAAGGAGTGCAGAGTCAGAGTCCCGGTAGATGGAGGCACTCACGGTTTACGGCAGGTCCGCAAGGAGGTTCAGCACCTGACTTGAAATGGCCCAGAGGTGCCGGTGTTAGGTGGCAATCTGATACCTAAGAACAGATGAATGAGAAGGTGAACTCCGAGGTAGCTCCGCTGCCGTTGGACCCCCAGAGGACGTCCCTCTGGAAACACCAGAGCAATGGACTCGGAGTCAACATGGCCTCCAGCCTGCCAGGAACGTCCTTGTCAGCCATGTCTTCTTCTCCGCAGGACATCAGTTGCAACGAGATCACGGCTCTTCCTCGTCAGATTGGGCGGCTGAGGTCGCTGCGGGAGCTCAACGTTCGCCGCAACCTTCTCTGCGTGCTACCAGAAGGTGAGTGTCCATAAACCTCCTTGGACCTTCTGCCCGGCAGTTCCAACCTAAGCCTCCTTCTACGTGGGCCTCCTACTCTGTCCATGTCCAAATCATCTCAGCCTGACTTCATCTCCCATTCCCATCCTGATCCTCTCCATCCTCTTCACTCCCAAAGGGGAACCTCCACATCTTCATCTCCACCTCCTGTTTCCAAATCGGACACCATGGCTGCTTCTCCACCTGCTTCTCTTCTATCACTCCTGACCCTTTTCTTCAACCTTTGCTCACATTTGTGTTCCTGGAATCAGTGGAGGCTCCAGAGTTGTACCTTGAAGGACTTCCTGTTTCCTCGGAAAGGAGTCGAATAGTTAGCGCTACTTCCTGTTCGCCGGGTGCGCCGGGCTTGATGGCGTACTTCAGCATTGCAGAAGGTGGGGTACTTTGGCTACTAACCTCCTCCTCCCACCTCTCACTGGACCTGAAGGTGTTAGCTGGACATGCATGTCCTGAATCCTCCATCTTTGTTTTATGGCGGTTTCCTGTTCCTGCATCGGTTAGAGCGTCAACCTCCCGGCCAGAAGGTCCCCGGACTTTGTTTGGAGTCTCAACGTTCTCCTGCATGGGGTTCCTCTGGACAATGGGGTCAAAACTCCATCAATGGGGTATTGAGGGTCTATACTTGTATGCTCCTCTTTGACCCTGTGGTTTTCTTGTCCCGTGGGAACTCTAGCTTAATGACAGGTGAGAAAGGTTCACCCGAGTGTCTTTCCGAGTGTCTGGAGTCCAAACCAGGTCTGTTTACAGTCCCATCAGGATGAAGAACGACTTCCTGGAAGGTTCTTGTTGTCCCTCCTCCTCCTCCTCCTCACCCCTTCACTCCCCCGAGTTCCCGACCGTCTGGCTCGCCGGCGGTATTTTGTTTTGCTCATCCAGGCCGAGCCAGCTTGCAACCTCCTGCCAGAAACTGAAACGCTCACAATGGTAACAAACAGAGTGTGTGTGTGTGTGTGTGTGAAGACCAGCCAGCTTCTCGGTGTGATCTCGGTAGCTCCACAGATCACCGGCAATTAGTCGGCATGTTCCTCGTTGCCCCGGTTGTCTAACAAACGTCCAGGTTCTCGCTGAGGTTCCTCAGGTGGTTCCCGGTGGGGAGCTGGTCCGGTATCAGCCAATGGGAACCCTCGCTGTGGAGAGGGGGCGGGGCTTCAGCTGTCAATCACAGGGACATTTTAACCCACTTGTTAATTTTTTGGGACTGAAGACGGAGAACCTTCAGAGATCCAGTCGCCCAACGGAGTAAAACTCATAAAGATGGCTGCCCTCGCTAACCCTGTGTGTGTGTGTGTGTGTGTGTGTGTGTGTGTGTGTGTGTGTGTGTGTGTGTGTGTGTGTGTGTGTGTGTGTGTGTGTGTGTGTGTGTGTGTGTGTGGCAGACCTGGCCGACCTTCCCCTGGTGAAGTTCGACTTCTCCTGCAACAAGGTGTCCACCATCCCGGTCTGCTACCGGAAGATGAGGCAGCTGCAGTCGCTGCAGCTGGAGAACAACCCTCTGCAGAGCCCGCCTGCACAGGTAGGACCTGCTATTGATTATCTACTGATTATTGGTGGGATTTTAATTCATTTTATTTTATTTGATCAAATTTATCTGTTGCATTTTATTATTTTTTTTCTTTTTCTTTTATTATTTTGTGATGGTTATTTATCTTGTTTACCACTCTTTTCATTTAATTTCATTTTAATTTATTTTAGCTATTTAAAAAAAATTCATTTTTATTTCATTTAATTCTTTTATTTCATTTTATTTTGTTTTGATCAAAGTTATCTTTTGCATTTTATTTTTATTTTATTTTTCTTTTATTGTTTTGTGATGGTGATTTGTCTTGTTTTTACCACGTTTTCTCATTTAATTTCATTTTACTTTATTTTAGCTATTTAAAAGAATTTAGATTTTTTTATTTCATCTTATTTCATTTAATTTTTTTATTTCATTTTATTTTGTTTGACCAAATGTATCTGTTGCATTTTATTTTTTTATTCTTCTTTTATTATTTTGTGATAGTGATTTATCTTGTTGATCACTTTTTTCATTTAATTTTATTTTACTTTAGTTATTTAAAAGAATTTAGTTTGTTTTATTTCATCTTATTTCATTTTATTGTTTTATTTCATTTTTTTTTAATCATTGAATTTTGTTTTATTTCAATTTTTCTCATTTTATGTTTTTTATTTTCATTGTACAGTATTTGTTCTGTTTATTTTTAAAAGTGTATTCCAATTATGTTCTTTTGTGTTTTATTAAATATTTTCATTTTGTTTTATGTTTTTATTTTTATTTCATTTTGTCATTTTATTTAGCTGGATTTTAGTTTATTGTATTTAATTACATATCATTATTTTTTTATTCTAATACATATTTTTGTTATTTTCTATATTCTGATTCAAGGTTATGTTTTTTTTTTTATTTTGTTTTATATTATGTTTTATATTTGGTTTTGCTCTAATTTTGGGAGGTTTAGTTATAAAGTTTTGTTTCATTATATTTAATTCATATTAACTTTCATCGCCAGATGAAGAGAAACATTTCCCCTGCTATGTTTTCCATTGACGCACTAGCTAACATCGCTAAGTCCCGCTAACGTGGACGTTTCTCCTCCTCAGATCTGCATAAAGGGCAAAGTCCACATCTTCAAGTACCTGAGCATGGAGGCGTGCCGCGGCGAGAAGATGCCCGACTCGCTCGACCTGCCCGTCATCGTAAGACTCAACCTCTCGCGACCCGCCGCCGGCAGGTCAGTCGCCGCGCTCCCTTTCACGGCGACCGTTTGGGTGTCCGGCGCTCCTTGGCTCCGCCTCTTTCTGCGGTGTCCAATGGGAGATGTTGATAGGGCCGTCTGCCGGTTGAGAGCTAGCGTGACTGTGCTAGCTGGTATCCCTTCCTTCTGGTATCGTGCAACTGCCCGTGTTACCATTGCTGGCTAGCTTGCTACTGTTGCTAATAGTGACCTTGGCAGCTAAGTAGCTAACACCTGCAAATAGCAACATTGCATTTTTATAGCCTCAACAACCTCATAACAAAGTTTGGGCTGAAGATCTACCAAGGGTTCAGCTGATGTGAGGACACCCATCTAGCCTCATCCACGTAGCCTCATCCACGTAGCCTCATCCACGTAGCCTCATCCATGTAGCTTCATCCATGTAGCTTCATCCATGTAGCCTCATCCACGTAGCCTCATCCATGTAGCTTCATCCATGTAGCCTCGTCCACTTAGCCTGATCCTTGTAGCTTCAGCCACGTAGCCTCATCCCCATAGCTTCATGCAAGTAGCCTCATCCAGGTAGCCTCATCACTTAGCCTCATCCCCATAGCTTCATGCACGTAGCCTTGCCCATGTAGCCTCATCCACTTAGCCTGATTCTTGTAGCTTCAGCCACGTAGCCTCATCCCCATAGCTTCATGCACGTAGCCTCGTCCACTTAGCCTGATCCATGTAGCTTCAGCCACGTAGCCTCATCCCCATAGCTTCATGCACGTAGCCTCGTCCACTTAGCCTGATCCTTGTAGCTTCATCCACGTAGCCTCATCCACGTAGCTGCATCCACAGCCTGCACATTTGTGGGTTTGTTTTGTTTGTTTTGGAAGCGTGTCTCACCAAATCCAAGACAATGCTAAGTGCTCTTGGACGGTGTTGGACCACATCTATGCTAGCAATCATCTACAACGTCTGAAGGAATCAATTTAGAGGAGTCCATTAAGATCTGCTGTTACAATGTCAGACTCCCGTTAGCCCCTCCTTCTGACGTCTAGGTAGCAGGTGTCGATAAGACAATGCTAAGTGTAGCGGGATAATGTTTGTCCTAATCTATGCTAACAATCATTTGCTACATCTGAAGAAAGAGCTCTTTAGGTGGAGTCCGTTGAGATCTGCCGCTATGATGTCAGACGTCCACTAGCCGTAGCTTGGCGGCATGCGAATCATGCTCAGTGCTAGCTCTTGTTTAGCCACGAAATACATTTGCTAGAATCCAGAAACCAATTCAGAAAATCCATCAAATGCAAAGTGCAGCTGGAATTAGCAAAACGTCTGCTAGCGCTCATTAAAAACTGCTAAAATGAACAGCAGCATCGGCGCTAACCGAACAAAACCGTGCTCTCGTCTCCACGGAAACGACCGGCCGGACGTCAACATGGACGTTCCCATCATCCGGCGCTACTTGGTTGTTAGTAAACACCCTGCGGTCCGGCTGGTTCCCCAGAACCGCCCATGTCGAAGGCTTTGTTTCCTCATAGCGCAAAGCTGCTGTTTCTAGAAGAGTAGCGGAAGCCAAATCCTCCACGAGTCCGCCAAGACCGATCTGCGTCCCAGCGCCCGTGTGTTATTCACGAGTGTGAGGCAGAGCCGTAAATGATGTAATAGGAGGAGGATTAGTACGGTTACCAGAACATTCCTGGGTTCTGACTGAAGGTTCAGGATTGGCCGCTCTGTCTGACCTGTTGATGAACTCCAGGAATCCACCTTCACCAAACCCGACCTCCAGGTGCATCCGTCTCCACCTTCGGGGCCGCCTTGCTAGCACTCATGCTACGTCCTTGTCCTAGCTAAGCGTCCACCACTTCATTGGGGTGGATGGATATTCACCTTTTGCCGCGTCACTGTTGCTAAATCTGACAAGCTTCCATAGGTGTGCGTCCTGTGGAGCTAAGCAGCTAATACCTGCTAACAGCAGTATCGCATTTTCATAGCCTTAAAAATCTTATGACAAAGCTGAGCTAAAGTAGCCGTATCTACAAAGGGTTCAGCTGATGTGAGGACATCCAAGTAGCCTCATCCACTTAGCCTCATCCATGTAGTTTCATTCAAGAAGCCTCATCCGCATAGCTTCTCTACATAGCTTCATCCACCTAGCGTCATTCATGTAGCCTCATCCATTTAGCCTGATCCTTGTAGCTTCAACCACAAAGGCTGATCCACGTAGCTTCATCCATGTAGCCTCATTCATATAGCCTCATCCGTGTATCCTCATCCACATAGCTTCATGCACGTAGCCTCGTCCATGTAGCCTCTTCCACTTAGCCTGATCCTCGTAGCTTCAGCCACGTAGCCTGATCCTTGTAGCTTCATGCACGTAGCCTCATCCCCATAGCTTCATGCACGTAGCCTTGTCCATGTAGCCTCATCCACTTAGCCTGATCCATGTAGCTTCATGCACGTAGCATCATCCCCATAGCCTCATGCACGTAGCCTCATCCAGGTAGCCTCATCCCCATAGCTTCATGCACGTAGCCTTGTCCATGTAGCCTCATCCACTTAGCCTGATCCATGTAGCTTCATGCACGTAGCATCATCCCCATAGCCTCATGCACGTAGCCTTGTCCATGTAGCCTCATCCAGGTAGCCTGATCCGCGTAGCTTCAGCCAATTCAAGATTGATGCAAACAGCCAGACAGAAAAGAAAAATAGTGGGGGAGTGTTAGGAGGAGGATTAGTACGGTTACCAGAACATTCCTGTGTTCTTACTGAAGCTTCAGGATTGGCCGCTCTGTCTGACCTGATGATGAACTCCAGGAATCCACCTTCACCTAAACCGACCTCCAGGTGCATCCGTCTCCACCTTGCTAGCACTCATGCTACGTCCCCACCTTAGCTACGGGTCATCCTCGCTAAGCTAGCTAACCCTAGTCCCAGATCGCAGCTCATGAAGTACATGTCCATATATGGACACGGTCGGCAAATTCACTCGTGCACCGAGGCTGCAGCCAATAACAGGCAGGGGGCGGGGCTTAAGTTGGACGATCCAGCTGTCAGTCAGTTTTTCTTCTTCTTTTTTCCTTTCTTGCTTCTCGCATCTATTTTTAGTCGCTCCACTTTAGCGGGACAGAAATACCTCAGCGGTGCGTTCGAGGGAAGATGGAAAAACGGGTAATAATGTGCGTCATCGCCATGGAAACCGTTCAGGCATTTCAGACAGTGAACGCATCATCGTGAGATGTTCTGATAGGCTGGTGGATTTCCTGGTTTCTCTCCATGTTCTCCTTATTTGGTTCTGTCAAAGTCCTCCTCCTAGGGTTCTCCAAATTTTCCTCCCTTGAGTTTCTCCATGTCCACGTTCTCCCGTCTCTCAATGTTCTCCTACCTTGGTTCTCCACGTTCTCTTACCTCACCTGGATTCTCTCCATCTCCATGTTCTCTCCACGCTGGAGACCAGACAACCTGGTGACCCGGTTCTCCTGGTGGTCCACCAGGTGGCTCCTCACCTCACCTGTAGCTCCGTTCCTCCTGACCTCTGAGAACCTTTGAGAACCTCTGAGAACCTCTGGAGGCGGCGCTCGCCGGATGAGCTCCGCCCGATTTAATTATCTCTGAGCTCTCACTCACCCTGGAGAGAGAGAGAACAAGGGAGGAGGACAGAGTTGGAGATTACACACACACACCTCCTGCCTGTGTGTGTGTGTGTGTGTCAGGTGTGTGTGTGACCCGTGCGCTGTGTGTCTGCAGTGTGGAGGACATGGAGCAGCAGAAGAAGCAGGACAGCGACTCGGGCGTCGGCAGCGACAACGGAGACAAGCGACTGTCCGCCACGGAGGTACGGCTCCACCCACACCTCCATCAGTCTCCAGGAGATGAACGCAGGATCTTCTCAGATGGAGACACGACTGGTTTTGATGGACCACTATTTTGAAAAAAGGGGAGAGGAGAACGTATCAACGTATCAACGCTCCTTAAATCAGTCGTTTTCTCTATGGAGTTCTGCTTGGAGTTCTGCTTGGAGTTCTCTACGTTCTTTAGTCGTTACCCAAATTTTGGTTCGGGCCCCCACCTCCACCTGCTTCCCTTCCCGCTGGGTCGTACCATGTCAGGACGGGGGGGGATTTTTACAATAAATACTCTTTTAGATGCTGGAGTTAACGTACCAAAGTACGGGGTTAGAGGGTACTTTAGTATAAATGAGGGATCTTTAAATCTGTCATTTTCTCTATGGAGTTCTGTATGATATTCAGCGGTCAGGCCAATCTTGGTTTGCCCCACCCCACCTGCTTTCCTGTCCGCTGGGTCGTACCATGTCAGGACGGGGGGGGGGGGGGGGGGGTTACAATAAATACCCAGTTTTAGATGCGGGAGTTAATGTGCCAAAGTACAGGGTCAGAGGGCACTTTACGATGAATGAGGGATCTTTCAATCTGTCAGTTTCTCTATGGAGTTCTGTATAATCTTCGGCGGTCGGCCTAATCTTGGTTTGCCCCACCCATCTGCTTTCCTGCCCGCTGGGTCGTACCATCTCAGGACAGGGCAGGGGGTTACAACAAATTTCTTTATTTCGGATGCTGGAGTCACTGCACCGGAGTACGGGGAGGGGGTGCTCTTAAAGTCAGTCATTTTCTCTATGGAGTTCTGTATGGTCTTAAGTCGCTATCCGCAACGTCCAATCTTGGTTTGGTCCCCGCTGCTTTGGCCCCCCCCCCGGGACGTACCATATCAGGATGCGGGGGGTTTACAATAAATACTTCACTGTCATTGCACCAGAGTACGAGGTTAAAGAGTACTTTAATGCTTTGTACTTAGTACTTTGGGAGGGGTTGGGGACAGACACCCCTTAAATCAGGCTTTTTCTCAATGGCGTCCTGTATAATGTTACGTCGCTACCGACAATGTTCAATCTTGGTTCGGTCCACTTTGTCGTGCGCGCACCCCGATATTTGGTTCCCCCCAGATATTTGGTCTCTCCCGTGGCGGCGGTGGACCCCCCCAGGACCACCAGGACTTTCCCCCGCTGCTGGGACATACCATATCAAGACAGCAGGGGGGGGGGGAAGGATTTTACAATTAATGGTTTATTCCAGATGTTGGAGTTAATCCACGGTACTTGAGTGTGTTTTGCTGTAATGTCTGGAGAAAACACACACGCTCGGTTCTCCTGCAGCCGTCGGACGAGGACAGCCTGAGCCTGAACGTCCCCATGAGCCACATCCGTGAGGAGGACGGCCTCAGCAAGGACGACTCCAGCGAGCACATCAGCGCGCTAACAGGTGAGCAACCTGTGAGTGTGTGTGTGTGTGTGTGTGGCTAAGCCCCGCCCCCGCGGCGCCCGGCGTCGCTAACGTCCGTCCGTCTTTCCGGTTGCAGCCGACTCGGACTCGGTGCGTCTGATCGAGGAGAGCCCGACGGAGGCCCTGCAGGAGCAGCTCAGCAGCCGCTTCATCAGCTACATCAAGGCAAGGAGGCTCGCCGTCGCCATGACGACAAAGATGACCGTCGCGTACTCAAACCCTCGACGCCACGGAGCGATGTGGCTAGCTTTTTTTACCTGTTGTTGCCACGGTAACTCTCATCTCGGCGGAGATGCTAACATTTGTTTACACCGGTTTAAGGTGCAGCTGCGTTACAACGGATGCTAAGGGTTAGCGTCGGAGTTAGCATCGGACTTAGCCTCCCGCGTGGTGCATCTTCTCCAGACGATGAGCTCCTTCTGGAACCCTGAGGTTCCACGAGGAACCGGTTGGAACAGCGTGGCCTCCTAACGTGTCCGGTTGTTGCTTCCCTCCGTCGCCATGACGTCAACGTAGCAACAGTGCCTCGTTGTTGCCTCTGCACACGCCACTGGCAGCGCCGCCGCCGCAGCTGGTGATGACCACGTGTGTGTGTGTGTGTGTGTGTGTGTGTGTGGTGCAGGGGAGGACGGCGGGGGAGTTCGACGAGCCCCTCAGGATAGAAGAGGACTCCCATTGGCCGACGGAGACTCGGTGAGTTCACCTGTCCGTCAGGCGGCCTCAGAGATGATGGGCTTCTTGAACCACATCAGCTTTGTGCTTCTGGGCGCCACAGGTCAAAGGTCGCGGGAGACGCTGAGCTCCACATCGACATGATCAACCAGCTGAAGGAGGCGGTGGAGCTCCTGCAGGATCCCAGCAGGTGACTCGACTCGAGCGTGACTCGCCATGGCAACCGACGGGGCATGCGGAGCGCTCGGTTGGCATGGAAACCGCGACTTCGGAAGTTAGCGCCCTTTGTCACGTGAAGGCGTAGGCTACCGTGGCGGAGCGTTTCCAAATGGGACCTACGAGTTTCTACGTTTCTGAGTGGTTGTTTTCTGTGCGTGTGTGTGTGTGTGTGTGTGTGTGTGTGTGTGTGTGTGTGTGTCTCAGAGTCTCCACGGAGCAGGATGACCTGTCCGGAGTCCAGCTCTACCCGGTGGAACTTGTCACAGTGGACGAGTCCATCAAGTAAGAGGCCCCTCGTGTCCCTTTTGTGCCTAACTTGGGTTTAAGCCTTCGCCATTGGTCGTCATTTTTGAGGTCGCTGATTGGACGGCAAACGACAAACAAGCCAATAAACAGCGAGACAACTAGGCTACTCTGATCCGGGTGTTAGCGAAAGTTCAAGGGTCCAAACACCATTGGTCCAACAGACCCATGACTGTTAGGCTACCTTCCAGGTGACCCTTTGCCAAGTGTCCCCACTCTACTAGTCACTGTTGCCAAAACAGCCACTAAGAGTTTTTCCAAAGGACGCTAGAAAAATATATTTTATATATAATGTATATATGTGAAGAAGCAAAGTTGCTAACTGCGGTGGTTGTGATCCACCCTGGGTCACGCAAGGACACAGAAGGACCAGGGGGGAAAAAAAAAGAACAAATCCCAAAGGGTTTGGGATTAATTAGCATGCTAATGTTAATTAGCGCCGTACCTCTGGGATGCAGTCGGGGCGTTTTAACGTAGACATTCAAGGGATTGATCTTCGAGCGAAGACAACTAGGGCTTCTTTCTCTTCCGGGGAGACGTCCTTGACATCTGTACGTTTGTCCTCGGACTTGTAGTTTTTGTAGTCCATGCAGCCGATTTCCATTCTCCTAAACCGGAATGTGATGATTCTGCGTTTCAAAATGCCAGTGAAAGTTAGAAGTACTCGGCTACAAACATACCGTACCCTTCTTCCAATATTCTTATTGCTCTATTTTAACTATTTCTCCCCAGTGGACAGGACAGCGACGATGGCGCCACAACCCCAAAGGTACAGTATGCCGAATTCCACAAAATTGGCGCTCCAGACCAGGTCGTCATTGATTTTAATCATTTAGGGCTCATTTATGCTCAACGTTAAAACCTCCTGCGTTCATTTACTACGCGATTTTGGCGGAGCTCGCAAACGCGTAGCCTAAAGGAGCGGTGCCACCTGAAGTCGTGGGAGGGGGCGGTGTTGTATGCTCAGGTGCGACCTTAAAGGGGACGGAGAAGACAACATGGTGTCCGCGGTACAACCAGGGAGAAAACGTCTCCGTTCACTTGCCGCCATTTTTTAAATGGTTGCGCAAACGACTTCCGCCGACCACTGCGAACTCTGCACCCTCTAAACCAGGGGTCGGCAACCTTTAACACCCAAAGAGCCATTTGGACCCGGTTTCCTCGGAAAAGAAAACACCGGGAGCCGCGATTACTTTTTGACGTCTAAAATAAAGGTACCACTGTATGTATTGCTTTTTATTACCTTTACACTTTGTATAAACAAGTGTGTTGCTTCTGAAATTCACAAAGAATTACGGAGAAAATTGAATTTTATTAATGTAATGAACTCATTTTGAGCTTTGGGCTTTCAGAGCGTGTAGCGGAGCCTTGACCTGAATTTTAAAAATAAATCGGGTAAAAAATCACTGTGTCAGTAAACAATAAAAAATAAATATTTGCAAAATATCTTCATAAATATTTATTTTACCTGGTTTATGGGACTTCTGCTGCTGACTTCTGCGCACAGCATCTGCAAATCGGGACTTTAATATAATGATAAATATAATTTTATTTAATATTTCAAGATCACAATGATCTCCCAAGCTAGAACTAAAAGTAAAAAAAAAAAAATGAACACAAATGAAATACACTTCAATTAAATATTTATCATTTATTTTCCCAAGACACTCGGAGCCGCCAGCTGATCTAGAGGGTGCAGTGACCATGTTGGTAACGGTCGTACCTGTTTATGTGCTTAACCTGAGCATACATGAGCCTTGAGGATCCATTTGTTTGTCGCGAAAGGGAGTTCGAAGGACTTAAAGTAAAGGTTTACGTTTTTCTTTGCCTTTTTAAAACAATGAATACTGCAAAACCTGCAAAACTTTTGGGGTTGGGAGTAAAGGATGTAGTCCATTTCTTTTCTTTTTCACGTCGTTTCTGTAAGTGTTGGCTAGAACACCAAGGGCTTCCCGTCTCAGGCAACAGATGATACCTCCGATAGATGCTTAGAACCAACTCCAAAAGTTGTAGTCCCTCAGAAATAGCATCAATTTAATGGTGTCGCGACTCTCCTGACACTCTTACGCCTCCGTCCAAAGAGCACTTCCATTCCCCGGTTAAAGTCCCACCCATCCTATCCAAGTGACGTTCTTGCATGCCGGAGCTCCAGCGCGTCTCCTCACATCGTAAAGCCTATAAGTTTTGTTTTGGACTTATTATGTGAAGTTATTATGATGCGTTCTGTAGCAGCACATGGCGGGAGGTGGCTATGAGTTCCAGAAGAAGAGACAGATGATTCTAGAGAAGGCCAGGTTTGAGGCCCAGCTTGCATGCCAGGAGTATGAGTGGCGTATGTCCATCAAGGTAAACATGGCGTTGGAAAGCCCTCGGATGTAGGCTCTGTCCCGAACTCGTCAGAGCGACACTCCGGAGCTTGCTCGTCTCCTAGGAAACCGACCTGTGTGTCCGTTTGCTGTGGGTTGTGTGTTGTTTGGTGTCCGACCCTCGTTGGGCTTTCACATGTGCTGTGGTTTACTAGCCGGCGTCAGGGTTCCACATGTGAAACCGATGGAAATGTGGCTTCCGACCGTTCTCCGGTCGCCCCGGGAAACCAAAATGGCACCTCTTTTGCTGGCGCACCTCATTGAACCCAACCTCGGAAATACGAGATGAATATAGGCATACTGTAGAGAAGAGAGCACTCAGCTCCGCCTCCAAAGGCTGCGAGAACAAGAACTCGGCTCTTCCTGGCCGCACCATCTCGTTCTTCGCAAGAAACTCAGCTGTAGAACTCTGGGAAAGGCCTCATGGGCCTTGACAGCGCTGGAGTTGACCTCCTCCCGCTGCTCTTCTTCATCTGTACACACCTTTTGGCTTTTGCCAATTCGTCTGGAAGGTGTTGCCATGTGTTGCAAGACTCGCTCCCATCCTAGGACATTGGTCTGGCACCTCTTTCCAAGGGTTGCTGGCTACCAGTCTCTATGCGCCTTGCTAGATGTTCCATAGATCTTCATACTTGAATTACCCAAAGTGCCCATCATGGTATGACCTTCAAATTTCTGACTAGTCGGGCAATATTTCTCAGAAGTCTTGCGGGAAAGACATTGTGCCCAGATGATACGCGGCGAACATACGCCGCCTTGCTCTCGCAGCCCGGGGACCTTCTCGTTGACGACTTCCGTGTGAAAATATGAGGCATCCGGAGCTTCTTGTAGCAGCTGGTACCCTTCAGAAAGACTCCGCTTATCCACCTCGGGTCATCGCCACCTCACAGGACGGTGAAGAGCGATGGTTCAGGCAAGTGATCGTCCTGTAGCCTTCAACAATACAAAGACCCCAAGCGCGCAGACTCGCATCTTCTGCAAAGCTGCGACCTCAGCTGTCTTTCGCCTCCGGCGTTTTCATGATCTAGATTAGAGTTTTGATCTCATTTCTAAAAGGCTGTTGACGGAGCCGTTGCAGGACGGGTTTCGTCCGACGCTATTTGATTGACTGTTTGAGGCGAAAGCAAGAGCCAACATGAAGCAAGTCCCGGTTATGTTCCTACTTTCTCTTTGTTCAAGAAAAAAGGGAAGGGAGAAGAAGGATACGTTCACAGGCCCGTCTTTAAATGTGTCACCATCACGCGGTAGAAATTGGCAACTCTTGTGGTTCAGCACGGCCCACGAAGGCATGTCTGCCGGCGCTACGTCTTCCTTTTTGGTGCTACAATCAGCGCGATGCTAAACAAAAACTGATCAAACTCCCTGGCTCTTAGCTGCAACACCTGGGTGTGTGTTTGGCTGTCCTTCGTATTTCTGTCCAGTCTCTTGTCAAGGCTCATTTATGCTCAACGTTAAATCCGCACATGGATGGAGCTTTCTGTAATTTCCTGCGACACCTTGTACATTTTCACGGACCTTGCGGTTGCGTAGCTAAATGTAGCAAACAGAGCAGTGCCAGTGCCAAAGTTGTTGCGCGGTATGCTCAAGTGCAACCAGCGAAAGGAACACAGAAGAAGGCAACATGGCGTTGGTATAACCAGCTCGTGTCCGTCCACATGTCGCCATGTAGTTAATGGCGGCGCATCTACTGCCCCGCCTCTTTCTTGTAGTGTATATTATCGCTAGCTCCTCCAGCTACACCACATTTGCCTTTGTCTGAAACAGAACCGCTGCCCTCTAGTGACATCTGACACTAGGGTACCCTGTTCAGGTAGCAACATTAGCATAAATGAGCCTTACGTCTGCGTGCAAAGCCGCTCCCTCCTGACAGAACACCAAACTCTCCCGGATTTACGGGCCAAAAACCTAAAACCTACCTTTCCTTTTCCGCCCCTGTTGCTGCAGCGCCTCGACAGATCCCCGACGGTTGGACTCCCAGCTCTTGCCGGCCCACCTTTCGGACTCAAGCCCCGCTCAGGTGAGTTGGCCCCGGCACCGGATCAACGGCGGCTCCGGTGGTGGTTTCCGGTCGTTTTTACCCGACAGGTACTAATGCTGTCAGTCAAGTGAAAGAACTGGAGGTATCTCTTGTCAGTCTAGCCGTTAGCTACCCTTATTAGCCGAACCTGTGAGGCTCATGGCGGGGCAGTGCTTGCGAAAGTTCATGAGGGTTGAATCACTGACAGCCTTCATTGTGATGCTAGAACGGGATCAGAAAATCCTCTGGTCTTTGTGTTTTGCCCTTCATGTACGGGACGGTCCGCACGGGAGCTTAGCACCACCGGCGGGCCGAGTTGTTTTAGCAAAAGCTTTTGATCCCAGGGTGGGAGAGCGAAGCCCCGAACGAAGCACCAAAGCTCCAAAAAGCCAAAGTTCCTGGTCAGGAAGTTCCTCCTCGTAGCGCCACGATGGGTTGACAAGGGTAGATTAAGCTTTGGTGGAGTTTCTGGGGCAAGACCAGTCCTTCAGCTCACGTAGTTCAGTTTTAATGAACTCTTAGCCGCCCCACTAGCGGGTTAGTATAGTTAGCGGTTAGCAATTAGCATGCTTCCTGGTCCCTGGATCACGGAAGCAAAAGTTTCCTTGGGGGGGTTAAACCACGCCTGGATTAGCATCCTTCTGAGCCTCTCGGACAGCCGTAGCATTCTCTGCCCCCTTGTGGCCAGAGTGAGGTATTACAGCATGACGGGAAATCGTTGATTTTTAGATAATTACTTTAAAAGCATGGCCAACTCTTATTACTTCAGACTTGTGTACTCGTACACCTAACGAAAATAACAGTAGTAGTGCTAACTTGAGGTACTTTATGTAGATGGAATGCTACGCAGCTAAATGCTAATAGAATGGCTAACCTGTACTTCAGTAGTCCTGCATCATCCCATGCGCTGGAACTAGCATCCGTCCGGCCTCCTGTTTCGCTAGCGGCCCGAGTGCGGAAGTCTCGCTGACGGTCGCTAACGTGATGCTAACATGCATGTCGGGAGTTGATTTGCCATGTTGAAAACGCCACTAATCTCGATTTTGTTTTTGTTTTTGTTTTTTTTTTCTGCTGTCTTGTCGTGTTACATGTTGTCACCACCCTCCATCCCCTACCCGCCCCTTCTTCACATGTTTTTGTTTTGGTTTTTTTCTCCACGTTTCACGGCTCCGCCCTCCACCGCATGCTCTTTTCACGTGGACCCATGAACTCGCCACCTGCCTGACTGTATCTCCTCTGGTTCCCTACCAATCAAATCTCTTCTCCACCTCCTCCTGATGGTGTTGTTTTTATTCATCTTGTTTTTCTCGGGGTGTATTTTCGTGGAATGCCTTGCTGGTCCCTTCCCTTCCCTCTACACTCGCCACTTCCCGGTCGTAGCCCCGCCCTCGCTGCCCTGCTCGCCACCTCCTTCCCGTCTCGCCCCCCCCTCCCTCCTCTCGCAGGCCACGCCCCTCCTTAGAGATACGCCTCGTAGCCATGACGACGGAGGCCCGAGCAACCGCGGTAGGTCCTGCTTTTGTTTTCCCCTCGCCGAAGAGGCGAGGCGTGACCTTTCCCCGCCTCTGCAGACGTCTCTTTGACTCAGTGTGATGTTTTGTTGTCGTTTGTTTCGACTTGCTAGCGGTTGCGCGGGAGCGTCTCCTCGCTAGGCTCACGTAGCCAAAGAGGCGACGCCTGACCTTTCCGACTTCAGATTGACTCAGGGCGCCGTGTTTCGGTGCTCTGCCGCCCCGACGGTTGGCGCCATTTTTGCTTCGGCTTTGTCATTTCGTTTGGCTAGTGGTCGCGTTAAAGGGTGCTGTTTTTGCTTCGGTTTTGTCATTTCGTTTGGCTAGCGGTTGCACGAAAGGGCGCCGTTTCGTTAGGCTAGCGGTTGCGCGAAAGGGCGCCATTTTTGCGTCGGCTTTGTCGTTTCGTTTGGCTAGCGGTTGCGCGACAGGGCGCCGTTTTTGCTTCGGCTTTGTCGTTTCGCTACGCTAGCAGTTGCGCGAAAGGGCGCTGTTTCGTTTGGCTAGCGGTTGCGCGAAAGGGCGCCATTTTTGCGTCGGCTTTGTCGTTTCGTTTGGCTAACAGTCGTGCGAAAGGGCACCATTTTTGCTTCGGCTTTGTCGTTTCCTTTGGCTAGCGGTCGCGCAAAAGGGCTTTGCTAACCTACCCTTTAGCTCCAAGAAGCTCATCTGCGCCAGTGGGCGGGGCTTAGCGGCGGAGCGCTGCCGATCCGCCGTCCAATCAGAACGCAGATTCTCCAGCTGATGATTGATTTAAATCTCTCTTTTTGCGTTTGCCGGCCTGTTGCCACGGTAACCCGGCGGGGGGCGGGGTTTCCGATGTCAGGTCAACCGCCGGCGTTATTTTGACTCGACTGCCAAAACGAAGAGTTTGCACCACTGTGGAGCTTTGAGACTGCCACTGCCCGTGTGTGTGTGTGTGTGTGTGTGTGTGTGTGTGTGTGTGTGTGTGTGTGTGTGCGCGTTTGCGCGCTACTCTTTCAAGGTTTCGGTGGTTTTGAATTCGTTTGGAGTTCAGGGTTAGGTTTCGAGGTTGAACTGACGAACATTCTCGCGGAGACAGCTCGTCTGTGCGTGTGTGTGTGTGTGTGTGTGCGTGTGTGCGTGTGTGCGCGTGTGCACGTGTGTGGTGGCAGCAGAGGTTGATCAAAGAGGAGCTTCACCACACCCCCGCTTTCATCTTCGGCTCTTCGTCTGCGAGGTGCATGTCGCAAGTGCATGTGGCAGCGGTTAGATGTGTGTGTGTGTGTGTGTGTGTGTGTGTGTGTGTGTGTTTGTGTGTGTGTGTGTGTGTGTGCGCGCATGTGTGTGTTTGTGTGTTAATTACAGTGGCAGTAGCACAGATGTGTGAGGAGCTACAATTCAGCAGGTCAACGACCCCTCAGAGACTTTCCAAGGGCTTCTTGATTTTGACCTTTGACCTCTTTGATTGGCGTTTGGAAGCAGGAAGTGACGGCTGCGAGTCGAACCTCCAGCCGAATGATTCCCCCTGAAAGGCTCCGCGCTGGAGGTTCTTGAGAACGTCCAGGTACCCTTGGGCTCCCTCCTGTTCCTGTCCTGGCATCGATCAGCTGCTCGCCCCCCCTTTAGCATCAAAATGCTAACATTTTGTGTGGCTAGCTAAAGCTCACGGGAAGCACGATAACTTCACCCCTGATTTTTAAGTAACATTTATCCGCTACCTTTTATACCCGCAAGATCCCGACATCTGGGTACCTCCTAGCTGGTCCATTCCCACGGCCAATCATCTGCCGGCTAGCATGAGTTCATGTAGCATGTTTAAGTTTAGCAGAAGCTGGAAGGGCTTTTTACATCAGGAAAAAAAACAAGGACCCGACTGTCGCTGTACAGAGGAGCTCAGTGAAACTAGCAAACCGACCCCTGCGCTAAGCTAACAGCAGCTAATCCCTTGCAAACAAGCCGCGACTGCGTAAAATAAACAACAGCTCCTCGTGTAACGTGCTAATAGAGGTAGCTTTCAGAGGTCGCTTCTTTTCTGTGATTTTCTTCACAGATGATGAGTTTCTCTGCGCCCAGAAGGTGTTTCGCTTTCGTCCGTGGAACAGACGAAGCGACGGCTAGCGGCGCGCGGCTAAGAAACGGCGCCCGCCGTCACCTGATCGTTCACTTCCTGTCGCGGCCCCGCTACTTTTCAAGGCATTCTTGAATAAGGAAAAGGAAAAACTTCGAAAGAAATACCGATTCCAGACAGTCTAGTGTGGCTTTTCGGACCGTGTGATGTTTTCCCGAGCGTTGCGTTACGACGCCGCGGGTTCCTGCCAGTACACACTCTGCACGTGCACGCGTATTTTTAGCATCTATATTTTTAGGGTTAGATAATGGTCCCTGAAGGAGTATCCCAGTTCCACCACAATAGAATCCAGGATTTTAGATGGATCACAGCCGTCGTGTGTGTGTGTGTGTGTGTGTGTGTGTGTGTGTGTGTGTGTGTGTGTGTGTGTGTGTGTGTGTGTGTGTGTGTGCGCAAGCTGTCCCCGGGGCGAGCGGTTTCAGATGGTCCATAAAAGGACTCTCATATGTTGCAGGAAGTTACAAGCTACCCTCAGCCGATTTAACTGCTCACACACTCCAGTCCGTCAACCGAACACACACACACACACACACATACACACCTTGCAGCTGGTTTTTCTGACCTTTGACCTTCAGAGGAAGGGCTCATCTGTCCTCAACGTTACATCCTCAAGCTCCCTTACGTTCCCTCCCTTCGCAGTCCAGTATGGTCTCAGGAAACTGCAGTACCACCTGGTGCCAACAGGGGGCGCTGTTGCGCACGGTATGCTCAAATGTGACCGATGAAGGGAACGAAAAAGAAGACAACATTGCGTCGGTAGAAAACAGGGAGAAGAGTTGGGTGAGCACTACGGAATCATCTACTGCTACCTCTTTCTTCGAGCATACCGTACCACCAGCTCCGGTGTACTTGGAAGGGAACTCTGCACTTCCCCTTAGTCGATGTACCGCTTCGCCGATGTAAAGCACGCACGGGAAGTATGTGGACGTTTGACGACGTTCCGTCCGATCTTTAGCTTTAGCGAGGAGCAGCGCTAGCCGTGACCCCGAGTTCTGGATAGCTTATGTCTGGTATGCTTATTTTGGGCGACTTTGGCTCATCTTGCATCAAAGATGACCCTCTTTGGGATTTACTTGTCCGTTCACAGACACTGATAGCCCAACGGCGCTAGTTTGCAAAGCCTGCTTCAGAATTAGCTTATGTTGGCACACTAGTGTGAACGAGCGTCTGAGCGCCATGTGAACGGGAGGCCGAAATGCTAACGTAGAGGCTGTAACCCAAGTCTTATGAAAAGCCTTAAAACGCGGTAATTGCATGAAGCTACACGTTTGTTTTAGCAACAATGCTAGGATAATCTTGGGTTCGCTAAAGGCTCCCACTGAGCATCTGTTGACCGCACACAGCTAAATGCTGGCTGAGCGGGCGACTGTGTCGCTAAGAGCAACTGCGATTCATCAGCTAAGAATAGCGAGTTAGCCTGGATGTATTCTGCATAACTAGCACATTAGCCTGGAGTTGCTTGGCATATCTGTCTGGTTAGTCTGGAGTTGCTTGACATTACTAGCATGTTAGGAGATTTTTGGCCTAGTTATCAAGTTATTCTGCAGCTGCTTGGCTGAACTAGCATGTTAGCCAGGAGATGCTCGACATTACTAGCATGTTAGCCAGGGGGATGCTTTGCAAAACTATCAGATTAGCCTGGAGATGCTTGATATTGCAAGAAGGTTAGCCTGGTGGCTCTTGACGCTATTAGCACGTTTGCACTGAGACCCTTGGCATAGCTTTAGGGTTAGTCTGGAGCTGCTTGTCTTAACTAGCAGGTTAGCCTGGAGATGCATGAAAAACTAGCAGGTGAGCCTGGATGCACAAGCGCTTTCCAACTAATAGTCTGTCAGCCAAAATCAAGATGGCGGCTTGTCGCTAAACTGTTTGTCATGGAAGCTCGTCAACGTCTTGTGTTAAGGATTTTTTTTTCAGGGAGAAACAACATTGCTAACTAAGCTAACAAGCTAGTGTGGCTATAGCTATTGTGGGGGAGGACAATAACATTGGTTAACTAATTGTTGTGATTAAGACGTCTAAAAGAAAGAAGTTGAGTGATTTTCATGCCAACGCTTTATTGTCCATCCTGGCAGTAGGTGGCCACACACACACACACACACACACACACACACACACACACACACACACACTTCGTAACCCAGTAAACGAAACTCCTTCCTAGTCTCGCCTTCCAGGCCTGTTTTTTTTTCTTTAACCTGTTTTTTTCTGTAAACTGGAGACGCCAGAGTGTGTGTGTGAGTGTGAGTGTGTGTGTGTGTGTGTGTGTGTGTATGTTTCCGCATGAGGAGGTTTATATGTTAGTGTGATAAGATTATGACTAATGGACTATAATGGGTTCAGGCCTCGGGGACGATGACATCATCAGGATCTGACACGCTCGCATCATCGCCGCTCCTGACCTCATTAACAGCCAATCATCACCCTGCGTGGGTGTGTGTGTGTGTGTGTGTGTGTGTGTGTGTGTGTGCGTGTGTTCGCGCATCTCTACGGGCTAGAATGATGAGCTGTGTGATGTGCGATCATGGGTCTGTGTGTGTGTGAGTGATGTTACTTGCGCATGTACATGTACTTGTACACCAATCTGTGTGTGTGTGCGTGTGTATGTGTGTGTGTGCGTGCGTGTGTGCATGCATGGTTGTGTATGTGTGTGTGTATGTTTTACCCCAGTTAGAGGTTCAGCTTAGGTTAAGAGACCATGGAGGGTTATACTTTGTGTGTGTGTGTGTGTGTGTGTGTGTGTGTGTGTGTGTGTGTGTGGTGTGTGTGCGTGTCTGTGTGTGTGTGCGTGCGTGCGTGTGGTGTGTGTGTGTGTGTATGTGTGATATGTTACTCGCGTATACTTCTTCATGTACTACAAATATACATAATTGTTCCATTGTGTGTGTGTGTCTGTAAGGGAGAGTGTGTGTGTGTGTGTGTCTATGTGTGTGTGTGTGTGTGTGTATGTAAGTTTCACCCCAGTTTGAGGTTCAGTTTAGGTTAAGAGACCATGAAGGGTTGTACTTTTTTTATGTGTGTGTGTGTGTTTGTGTGCATGCGTGTGTGTGTGTGTGTGTGTGTGTGTGTGTTTGTGTGTGTGCGCATCTCCATGCGGTAGAATGATGTGTGTGTGTATATGTGTGTGATATGTTACTCGCGTATGTACTTCTACATCTACTACAAATATACATACATTTATATACAAATATACATTTTAGATGGATCACAGCCATCGTGTGTGTGTGTGTGTGCGTGTGTGTGTGTGTGAGTGTGTGTGTGTGATATGTAACTATATCTCCACATTGCAGTTAAATGATAGATTAAATAAAAATTGAGCGGATGTAATGAACAGCCTTCATCACCAGTTTCATAACGTGATCCCATCTCAGATGTGGAGTTTTATATCGCTAACTTTCTTTACAGACTAGCATCGCTAGCCCGCTTTGCTAACTAGCCAAGGCCGTCCGTTCTAATCCCGGGGATTTTAATCCAGCGGTGTCAGTTGCATCCGTGCTTTTGTCCCAGGCTAATTAAAAAAAAACTCACTCCTTTTACCTGTAACTTTCTCTCGATGTTAGGTGACATCTTTTCAATCCGTTAGCCTGGCGCTAAGACCCAGGCTAACGTTGGCTAACTCGCTTTTTCTCGGGACACATTTTCTCCACCATTTTCATCGCACGGTCTTTAATAAAGTCACCCTCGCTAAAAGGTTTGCGGTGCTTTGTTGATTTTAGCCGCTGTGCTAACAAAACAACTTCTGGTTGCTTTAATTTTCAGCGCGTTTGTTCGCCGTTAGCTTGTTTTCGTTAGCATGTTTCGTCTATTGGCGCCTCTTAATATTGAACTCTTTGAAAACAGTTGTTTCGTACATCACTAGTCCTGCAAACGGTGGCCTTCGCTGTCAACGTGTCTCTTTTTAGTTCAGCTCGCCATTTTAGAAATGGGCTAAAAGTTAGCATGGGATGACAGTTCACACAGGGGTCACATGACCAGAGTGCAGCCACAGGTCTACTGTCACCTTCTGGTGAAATATAAAAGTGTTTTTTACATGAGGTCTTCCTCCCGTGGCGCTTAACGACAGGAGGGGTGGTTGACCTTCAGGCGGTCGCCATGGTAACAGAAAGGCAACCCAGTTGTATTGGTTCTCCTTGGTTCCCTCCAAGGTTCTCCATGTTCCTCCCGTCCCTGAGACTCCAAACTGGTCCGAACGACAGCTGACCTGTCCAGGTTAAGCCCCGCCCCTCGCCCAAGCGCCCACCGGGATTGGCTCGGTGGCTGTAGGGGAGCTTTGAGTGACGGATGAAGCCCCGCCTCCAAGCGAGAGCGTCAGCTGGGATTGGCTGAGCCAGCGGAGATGATGAATGAATGAGTGGATGAATAAGAGAATAATGAGTGAATGATTAATGAATGAATGAGTGAAAGAATGAATGAATGAGTGAATAATTAGCGAATGATTAATGAATGAATGAGTGAAAGAATGAATGAATGAGTGGATGAATGAATGAATGATTGATTGGATGAATAAGTGAATGATTAATGAATGAATGAGTGAATGAATGAATGAATAAGTGAATATGAGCAAATGATTAGTTAATGAATGAGTGAAAAAATGAATGACTGAGTGAATGAATGGATGAATAATTGAATGATTAATGAATGAATGAGTGAAAGAATGGATGAATGAGTGGATGAATAAGCGCATTGATGAATGGATGATTACTAAATGAATGAATAAGTGAATAATGAGCGAATGATTAGTTGATGAATGAGTGAATGATGAGCGAATGATCGATTTGAATGATGAATGAATGAATGAAAGAATGAATAAGTGGATGATTAACAAATGAATGGATGAAAGAGGGAATAATGAGCAAATGATTAGTTAATGAATGAGTGAAGAGTGAATGAATGACTGGATGATGAACGAATGAAGATTGGATGAATAAGTGAAGTGATGAGTGGATGATTAACAAATGAATGGATGATTAATAAGTGAATAATGAGGGAATGATTAATGAATGAATGATAGAATGATGAATGGATAATTTATAAATGAATGAATTAATAAGTGAATTGATGAGTGGATGCTTAATGAATGAATGAGTGAAAGAATAGATGAATGAGTGGATGAATGAATGAAATAATGAAACTAGCACTAGCATGCTAGCTTCCTCGTCCAGAGCCTTTCAGGAAAACGCTCTGCCACTCTGTGGCCCCCTTGTGGCAGAACACGGGTACTACACTCCAAGATTTTTATTTTTTTTTATTTTTTATTTATTTATTTATTTTTTTATTTAATTTTATTTTTTATTTTATTTTTTAGAAATGAATAAATGAATGCTCCATCCTCTCGGGCGTGGGTGGAAATTTCTTGTTGTTGCCACGGTTACCCACATGAGATTTCTTTCCCTTTTTTTTTTTTGGGTTGAATCGCCGGTGAAAAAAGCGAACTTTTTTTTTTTTTATCCTCGTCACCGACCATCTTCTCCTGGTCCGTCGTATCTCCTTGCAGTTTTCCTGAGGAGCCACAAGAGCCTGGAGTCGGTGGACCCCCAGTTCACCATGAGGAGGAAGATGGAGCAGCTGCGAGAGGAGCTGGAGCTGATGGAGCAGCTGAGAGACGTGAGTGACGCCGCCGAGGAGAAAGAACCCGGAGATGTTCGGAGGTCAAAGTTCACCCGGATCCTCCTCGCAGAGCATCGAGAGCCGGCTGAAGGTGGCGCTTCCGGAGGACCTGGGCTCCTCGCTGATGGACGGCGTGGTCCTCTGCCACCTGGCCAACCACGTTCGTCCTCGCTCGGTCGCTAGCATCCACGTGCCCTCGCCCGCGGTGGTACGGCCCGACCTCCCCGCGACCTTTGACCCCTCCCGCCGAGGTCCACCGACGTCGTCAGCGACCTCGTTCTCCTGTGTGTCCGCAGCCCAAGCTCAGCATGGCGAAGTGCAGGCGGAACGTCGAGAACTTCCTGGACGCCTGCAGGAAGATCGGCGTGCCGGAGGTAAGAAGAACACCGACCCCACCTGGACTGGGATGTTTACAAGTTTTTTTTAATTAGCTTAAAATCGAAAGCACCTGATTGGGTGGAGATGAGTTGTACCCGGACCTGAGCGCCTGGTTGGGCGGAAATTCGCAAAATTTATTTTATTTATTCGTCTTATCATCGTATTTATTTAACCCTTGTGTTGTCTTGCGGGTCAAAAGTGACCCAATACCAAGTTTAGCTGTAGAAAAAACACCTTAACCTATTTTTTTCAAACTTGAAATTTGATGACTTTTCCTAAAGAGACCCCAGAATTAGAAAAAGTGATACTTCTTTTTTGTTTATGTTATTTTGGGGAGTAAACACAATGTTAAGATCGCACAAGGGTTAAAAACTGGGGTGTCGCCTCCTGAAAACCCCCGACTTCGGATCCGTCAGAGACGTTCAGGTCCGGGTTAAGAATCGGTTTCTTTAAAAAGACGATCAATCAATATTTTGTTTTCCAATATTTCTTAAAATGAAAACCTGAAAACACCCCAGTCCGGCCGAGGGAGGCTCCGCCCCTTCCTCCCTCCGTCGAGCCGAAGCCGCACCTCCTCGGTTCTCCATATTTCCTGAAAGGGGCGGGGCTTGTTGGAAAGGGGTGGGGCTAATGGAGAAGGGGCGGGGCTAATATGGGAGTGGGCGGAGTCAGGAGACGGGAGGAGGAGCGTGCGCTTCGGCGTGCCGGTCCGTCCCCGGGAGGACGCCGAGGTCGACCCCAAAATGGGTTTTTCTGGGCCGACAGGAAGAGGAAGTGAAAGAAGGGGCGTGTCACTTCCTGTTCCTGAAGGGGCGGAGCTCTCGGCCTCCTCTCAGGGCCGCCTGACGTTCCCCTGCAGCCGCGGCTTCCAACCCCCAACTCCCGTCCCGATTCGCGCAACGCCGACTCATCGCTGCCATCATGGCCGCCTGCGGCAACCGGCTTCCTCCATTCCGACCCCCGCTAGCCCCATCACAGCTGTGTATGTGTGTGTGTGTGTGTGTGTGTTAAAATCCAACCCAAGCTGTGTGTGTGTGTGTGTGTGTGTGTGTGTGTGTGTGTGTGTGCGTACTGAACCCATGCGGGTTCCATGTTGTGTTCCCGAAGTCGTATTTTTCGATCGGACGCCGCTCCCTCGTGTAGCACAAGTACTCCCAGCGCTGCTAAATGCTACTCCAGGTAGCTAGCTTGACGCTACTAAAATAAAAAGCACATTAATGTGTAATTTTTCCCTTTTTTCGCAGTATTTTATCGTACCCGAGCATTCGAGGTACTTCTTTGAGGTACCGCGGGAAAACAACACATTCTATTATTTACTGATTAGTATTGATAACGAAGGTAAAAGCTGATTAGCGGTCATGCTTGTTGGATTTAAAGTGGTTTTATGTATTTGTGTTTTATCAATACTTTAATGGTCCATCCCACCCCCACAACAATGGTATGTTCCCATTTGAGGACATTGGGACTTCATCTTGGAACAGCCTCCTCTATCTAATGTAAGCTCTGTATCCCAAATATTAAGCTAGAGGGGGCAACAAGTTGACAAGAGTCAATGAAGACTTGATGAGTAGAAGGTGGGGCAGTGAAAGGTGAGGAGCAACATCTTGAAGTTGCCAAAGGAATGGGGGGCACTAAGGAAGGGGTCCCAGGTATGATACCAGCTGAAGAACTCTGGAGGAGCTGGAGTTTGTGGAGGGATTTGTTTGGGAGACAGAAAAGAGGGGAGTAGCAGTGCTCAAGAAGGTGAGGAGGCCATGGATGGCATGAAGAAAGGGTGGAGCTTAATGGACCAGTTGACTGGTGAGACAATGTACCATCTAGGATGATACCCTGAGTGGAGGTAAGGTCTGAGGAGCTTCCGGTGTTGATGCAGAAACCAGGATGGAGGCTGCACCGACAAGGAGAACTTGAGTTTTGTTGCTATCAAGCTTGAAAAGGTCAGCGTAGAACCTTGATTTGGAGGTACTGGACCCTTCACGGAAACACAGCTAGTCACTCCCTTGTTCTTATCAAGACTTGAGAAAGGTGGAAGCAGCACAGCTGAGGAGAACTTGTCATAGGAGAACCATGACTTGTGAACTCTGAGGTAGTCAGAAATGGAGGAGGGTGGAATTGGGCTTGGAGATGTAGAGCTCGGTGAGCATGCAGATGATGAATGGAAGGGACACCAGAACTGATCCCTGAGGGCCGCCAAGGAATGGGAGGACTGGAACTGAAGTTGGAGGGACTGAGCAGAGATATGGAGGCGATCGGGCGAGGGGAGGGTAGCGGATGCCGATGGTTGTCAGAGACAGGGAGGGTGACAGTGATGTACGCCGGAGAAGACTACATGTCTGGTATCTTCTGACCAAGTGGAGAAAAAAACCTGAGTTTGTTCTTGTTCCAACTGGTTTCGGGAGTACATGTCCAGACCTGCCCCCCACAGCACCACAGAGACCATTAAAGATGCTATCCCTCCTTCCTCCCTTCCTTTCCTTCCTTTGTCTTTCCTTCCCTTTGGCAGAAACAGGAAACCCTTTGGACTCTGTATTCCCCTTGCCGTCGTCCATGGTTGTGCCAATAAAGGTCGTTCGGATTTGAAGGAACTTTTTTATTCATCCATTCGTCGTCCGTACCGCCTACCCTGCAGGGGCTGTAGCCTATCCCGGCTGTGCTTGTGCAAGAGGCGGGGTTTACCCTGGATCGGTCCATCCCAGGGATACATGTTGAAGCATACAAGTATTCACAAGTAACAGAACGACACACAATATTCAGTGGTCCGTTCAGACCTCGTCCGATGACGGTCGGGATAGGCTCCGCCCCTCCCTCAAGCGCAGGCCAGACGGCACAGACGATGAACGAATGAATTTGTCTATGTCCTGGAGCTGTGAGCGTGCAGAGTGCAAAGGCGTTGAGCTTCATTGACCCCGTCTTCTGTCTCCACCCCGAGCTACTCTTCTGACCTTCGACCTCCACCCTGCTGCTTGCTAACTGGTTCCCACCCCCGCTAACGCAGATGCTACCGCCCGCCGGCTTCCTCGCCACAAGCTAACATGCTATTAGCTTCTGTGCTATCGTGCTAGCCTGCTGCGCCTGACCGCGCCGGCACTCCTGCCCTCCTCCCTCATCCCTCCATCACCTCCTGAGCAGTGAGGAGAAAGAGAGGAGAGGTGAGGTCCCTTCATCCATCCATCCGTTAATTTCTCATCATCCCAGTTAGCGCTTCCCCGCTCGTTGCTATGGTAACCATCTCTGCCTCGCCACCGGCTCTGTGACCTCCCGCGGCCTCTTGGTGTTCACCGTTTAACCTCCTGCCTTTTTCTTTCTCTTCCTTTCACCTTCCGGCTGGAATCGCACCTCGGCCTCCTCTTCCTCCTTCTCTTTCACCCTTTTTTTTTGGTCATCCCCCATTTTTTTTCCCAAAAAAATATATTGCCCTCCCTTTCTATCTTCTCTCCTTCCTTTCTTTTACCACTCTCCCCTTCCCAACTTTGTTTTTTTTCTGTTCCTCCCTTCGCCTTCCGGGGGGGCGGCAGTCTACCCTTTGCTCCCCCTACGACATCATCCAGTGCCGCCTACCGCCGGTTTGCGCCACTGTTCGGACGCTGGTCGCCCTGAAGGCGGCGTCTTCGGACAGGAAGCAGGAAGAGGCGACCCCGCCCGCAAACCCCGCCCCCTCCGGGGCATCTCAGACTCCCTTATTGGTCTCCGTTACCACTCAAACCCCGCCTCCGGCTTGGCAGATCTGGGACCTGGTTGGCTCCAGCCTGGTTCACATCCTCTGCCTGGTCCTGCTCTTCGTGGCCTATACTTGGAGCGAGTTGACGTAACTGTCTCCTCCGCCAACGAAGCCCCTCCCCCTTTCACGCACAGGCTCCGCCCCCTTACTTAAGCATACATGTCACGTTTTGATATCGCTTGTGACGTCGACATGTGTCAATAAAGGGAAACTACACCCGGATAGTACTTATTAGTGGGAAACCTTTTGTTTATTTTACCCCGCGGATCGTAACCATGGTGACTAAAATGTTCTCGTAAAAAAATGCTACGACGTTAGCTTCCAGGGGCTTCAGTACTGTTCAACGCGTGGATCCTGGCGCGACGCTCGATCCGTCCGGGAACTGACTCGGCCACACCGTCCGCCTCGCTAGCCTCGCAGAAATCAAATAGCTAAACGCTATTTAGCCGTGATGCTAAAGTTGTTGTTTGGACAAGCTAACGAGACGCGCAGAAAGGCCAGATGTTCCTCAGATAATGGGACCCCGCTCCAAGGAGAACCAGAAAACAAACATTTAAGAGCCTCTTAAGAGAAAAAGGGGAATGAGACCTAAATGTTAGCATGCCAAGCTAATTTCTCCGTCCCATCTGATAGCTTCTTCACCTCCGCACTATCGCTTTAAAACCTCCACTCCAGCATTGTCTTCTTCAGCGAACGAGCCCACAAGGAGGGGAGGTTCTGCACCTGCTTCCAGCTTCCTTCCCCAAACCCAAAAATCTTCCCCAAAATCTCTTTTTCCGACAATCTACACTCGGAAAACCGGAAGGTTGGGTTTGTCGTTTGCACTAAACGGACGTCTGATGCAAGCCAGGAACAAGGCGCGGCAGGAAGTCGCCAGGACCTCGGGAGATCCTGGAAGTGTAGGTTCAGGATCTATTCTTGTTTTTTTGTTCTCTCCTGACTTTGGTGCCCACGTTTTTCTCCGCCATCTTGGAACGAATCGAAAAGATGGCATTGTTTACCTTGTTACACCGCCTCCAGAAACGTAGTCAGGTCAGGTTTTATTTGTTTCTGGCGCCAAATCGCAACACAGTCACCTGAAGACACCTTCAGAGCTTGTCTGGACCTCGCCCTTCAGAGACGCAACATGCTGGAAACAACTGCCTTTTACCGGCGCAGAAACCTTGGATGGACCACAACTCCATGTGGGAGGCCTCTTGCTTCAACCAGGAGATAGAAGGACAGTGAAATGGAAGGCAAGAATGCGATAGAGACAGTAGGGTATGAGGGTTAGGAGGTACTAATTATCTAATACAAGTAGTGCTAACACTTACATGCTAATGACTCATATGATACATTGATACCTTTAGTATACATAAAAAAGATAACAATAGTGGATGACTGGCGGGACACTGCAGTAGATCAAGCCACGCCCAGGATATGATGGGTTATCCCCAAGCAGAGTAAGCCTATCGCAGCTTAACTGGGGGCTAGCCAAGTGCTAACTGTATGCTTTCTTAGAAAGGAAGGTTTCAGGGAAAGTACCCTGTGCTTCTTTAGGAATTGGTACCCGGTACCCCTTTAGTTCCTGGTACTTGGTACTGTTTTAATACCTGGCACCCGGTACCTCTTGAGTTACTTATACTGTTTTAGTACCTGGCACCCGGTACCTCTCAAGTTACTGGTACCCAGTACTTTTTTGGTACCTGGTACCCGGTACCTCTAGTTCCTGGTACCCGGTAACCCTTTAGTTCCTGGTCCTTGGTACTGTTTTAATACCTGGCACCCGGTACCTCTTCAGTTCCTGATACCTGGTACTGTTTTAGTACCTGGCACCCGGTACCTCTTAAGTTACTGGTGCCCAGCACTTTTTTAGTACTTGGTACCCGGTACCTTTTTAGCTCCTGGTATCCGGTAACTCTTTAGTTTATGGCACCCAGTACTGTTTTAGTACCTAGTACCTCTTTAGCTTGTGGTACCTGGTACTTTTTTGATACCTGGCACCCGGTACCTCTTTAGTTTCTGGTGTCCAGTACTGTAATTGTACCTGGTACCCGGTACCTCTTAAGTTTGTGATACCTGGTACTGTTTTAGTGCCTGGCACCTGGTACTTTTTTAGTACCTGGTACCTGGTACCTCTTTAGTTCCTCGTATCAGTAAAGTAACTCTTTACTTTATGGCATCCAGTACTGTTTTAGTATCTGGTACTGTTTTAGTACCTGGTACCCGGTACCTCTTTAGTTCCTAGAACCTGATACTGTTTTAGTACCTGTTCCAGAGCAGTGAGGGAGCCATGAGCACAGACGTGATCGAAGAAGAGAGAAGCTTTCATTGCACTTTAAAGAGGTAAATAAGGAAGTAGGTCAATCAGTCTGTGTTTTAGTGCTTGATCCTCTTCAAACTTTAATGTAAACATTGGACACATTAGACTCCGCAGACGTCATCGTCGGCCAAATCAGAGTGAGTCCCAAAATACCAACGTTCTTTTACACGGAACCAACTTGTTAGCATGCCTGTACTTTTGCTTTAAATGCTAAAACTAGTATATATAGATTTTATTTCGCATCAGTTTACATATATGAGACGTGCAGAGACTGAAGATCGGCTTTGGCAACGGCGGCAGCTTAAACATGGTGATCTAGTGCGCAAGCTAACGCTCCGTGAACGTAAGCGGAGCGACCGTTTGTTTTCCGTGACACTCTCAGCACCAAACACCACCTTGGCGCCTTCTCCACGAGCAGGTGGGGTACGTTCCAGCAAGCACAGCATTCCTGCTAATAGCAGGAAGCCACATTTGAAGACACTTCCTCCCATTTCCTTCTTCTGTTTGTTGATTTTCCCGCTGCTGTCTCCTCGTATCCTGATATGCAACAGGACTGTTCTCTCTGCGGGGAGTACCCGAAGGGCTACGGACAACCAGAGGACTTTAAGGAGTACAAGTACACGTTAGTACTCCAGCTGTTTACTGTAGAGGGTCTTAGAGGGTTAGAATAGTACTGTATACCACGCAGAGGTAGATAAAATAAGGAACGTTGGATGTTCTAACACAAAGAGATGTTTTGTGGTTATTCGGTGTCTGATTAAATGAATGAATGAGTGAACGAGTGTGAGGCTACCCGCCGTGAGCATGAAAGCACTCCCTTGTGCAAATGTACCCAATGTCTGTGGAGGTTCTCAGTCACCCAGGTCATAGTGAATTGTCAAACTCTTCTTGTCTTGGCAACTGGACTTGAGTTTCTTCACCTGGTTCACCCCTCATCCGATCTTCAAAACCCTGGCAGTTCTATTTGGAAACTCCCTAGGGTCATTAGAAGGGAGGTAGCCTCAGGTGAAGAAAGCCTCTCTGATGAGGGGTGAACCGTCCACAGGTGAAGAAACTCAACTCCAGTTGCCAAGACAAGAACAGTTGGGCAAAAATAATGTACCTAATGATATCCCGTGGGAGTGGGCGTTCCCCTTTTTGGTTTAACTTGAATCCACCATTGAGGGATTACTGGGTCTGCAGAGGGGGCGGAGTTTGTAGGCCTTAATGTCTCCATACACTATATATAGCTCATTTTTAGCAATGTGGGATGGTATGGTTGCGCAGTGGTTAGCATTCCGGGTTCCTCCCACAGTCCAAACACATGTAGAAGCTTCATTGGAGACCCCATGAGAGGGGCGAGAGTTGTATGTCTCCAGATGGATCCACGGTGAACCCCGCCTCTCGCCCAATCACAGCCTCCGTAGGCTACCTCCCCTCCCCGCAAGCCCGAGTCCAGGTTACGCCAGGTTATTTTGAAACGTCTGCAGTGTCCTACTTCCTGTTGTGATTAGAACACTGCTACCGTCATTTCTGGACTATTAGCCGCTAAGTTTTTCACAGGTTTAAACAATCATGTGGCTAATTTGTGGATTTATATGGGCTAACGAACTTCACAACGCCGAAATATTAATCCCGGTCACATCAAGCCAATGAGAGTTTAACTTCAATTAACTTTCGTAAAAAAGAATAGAAAAAAATTTAGAAAAAAAAACTGAAAGACAGAAAAGCCACATTAACATTTTTATTATGTAAACCAACTTGAACATTTCAAACTTATTTGATTTCTTATTCGTTGACCAGGCATTTTAATACTTTGATATCAATTTCTTTTTTTTTTTTTTGGTTGTTTTTTTTTGATACATTTTCAGGCAAAATTTTAACTGAATTTTGGAGAAAAAAAAAATCCTAATTTCTTTTTATTATTTATTTGTCACTGATTTTATCACATTTAATTTTATTTTTTTTTACACAGATTTGTAAGGTAGAGGCAACATTTGAAAGAAAAATAAAATAAAAGAAAAGAAACATCTGAATTCATAACAAAACAAAATGGCCAGAAAAATCTAAAAAATCCATTTGTTTTGTTTTTTTGTTGTTTATTTTTTAATACATTTTTGCGTGAATTTTTAAAATGAATTTTTTTGGGGGGAAATGCTTTTTTTTTTTTGCTATTTTTGATTGAATTTAATTTTCTCGTCATTATTTAACAAAGGTATAAAGAAATGAAAAAGAAACTGGAAAATAAGTCTCCAAATTTGTAATAAATTACCTGAAATTAGGAAAATATTTTTTTTATCTCACCCTCAAAAGCAACCATTTTTTAATTATTAAAAATATAAAGATCTGATCGATAAAAAGGCCACGTTTGAAAAAAATTGCCAAATTAAGGAAAAACAATAAAAAATTCAATCAAGAAATTATCAACCAAAAAATTTAAGAACTATTTTCAAATACAGATTTCAAACTGATCTGATTAATCGATTATTGACCCACCAGGAATTTTGATACTTTAAGGCCCTTTTTATTTTAGGATTATTTCCTTGTTTTTTGAAAAAAAAAAAATATTCGGGCAACTTTTCAAACATATTTGGGTAAAATAAACCCTGCTATTTTTTTCAATTAATTTGTGGATTTTTACAGGCTAACGAATTTCACTGGAAAAATATTTGGAAGAAATTCTGTCCAATTCCGACACCGAAAAAGACGACTTTAGCAGTTTTAGCTACTGGGTTTTTAATTTTTTTAAACCAGTGTTACAGCCCCTATTTGGGGGAAAAAACAATTTATAGTACGTATTTATTTAAAAGTAAAAAAAATCCTTCTGGTCGTTACAAACACTCTTTTTTTTTTTTTTCTTTTTTTTCAAATTTCAGCTAATATTCAGGTGCGCTAAATAGTCTGAAAATGACGGCGCTACTACAAGATGCTACTCGGGTACTAGTTTAGGATCGGGGTGGATTAAACCCAAAGTGATCTTAAACGTCACCTAGCAGTCGCTAACTCACGCTCGCCGTCTAAATCCTCTGTCGCCGTTTGTTTTTGTTTGTTTTTTTTCTTCTTCTTTTGTCCTTCTGCTTCTGCGCCTTCCTTCGCCATCCTAGGACAAGCTGTGCCTCCCCCACCACATCCTAGAGGAGAAAGGCCTGGTGAAGGTGGGCATCACCGTCCAGGCGTTGGTGGACGAGGCCTCGCCGAAGCACGGCCCGCTGACGTGAACCCGAGCTCGACCCCCCCCCTACCCTCCCCGACGGACGGACGGACGGACGCACGGGATTGGTCAAATCGCTCCGCCGCCGCCGCCACCTTTTTCCACATGTTTTTTATTTTCTTTTTTTTTAATGTTTCTTATCTAAATGTAACCTGCCATGAAAAGCAGGAACCTGGGGGGGGGGGGGGGGGGGGGGGGGTTCATGGGTGATACCAAGTTTCCACGGGGGGGGGGGGTTCCAACACCGCCATTTTTTCCAGGAAAGACCAAAACGAGGCACAGTCATACGGCTACTCACATTTTGGCCCTCATTTATATATATAATATATATATATATATATAACAAATCATTTATATATACATATATAATTTGTAATTATATATATATATATAAATGCATATATAATTTATATATGAACATACATTTTATATATATTATATAGTTTATCTATATAATATATATAATAAATGGAATCATTTAGTTACATAAATTTAATTTCTGTATGAATAGAAATTATGTCTATATTATATACATTTTTATATATAATATATATATATATTTACTTATATATATCTTACATATGATAAAGTATATATACTGAGCTATATATAGTTTAAATATAAATTATATACATCAAAATCTATGTATATAATTTGTTTTTATGATTTATATATAAGTGTGATTTATATATACTAATTGTATATAATATATATAATTTATTTTATATCTTTATATATATTATATATGATAAAGTGTATAATTTGTTCCGTGTATAATTTTAATATAAATTATATATGGAAAAATTTTATACATAATTTATATATAAATGATTTAAAAATAAATTTTAATTGTATATGATATATATAAGTATGTTATATATATTATATATGATAAATGTTATATATATAATTTAACTATAAATTATGTATATATAATATATATAGAAATACATACTACATGTATATCTATATATAGTATATATATATGATAAATTATATATATATATAATTTATATTTAAGTGTAATTTATATATATAGGTATGTATATATATATATATATAAATGAGGGAAGCTACGTGCTAAAAGAAAGGGAGGATTGGAGGAAGAGAAACGTGTGAAATATTTCGATTCGTTGAAGATAAAGGTCTAAAACTGGGAGGGGATGTTTTTTAGCCTCCGGGTTGCTAACCGAGTTAGCTTTTAGCTTTTTGTTTGTTTTGGGAAAGTTTCAATGTAACGTCGGCCCCCCAACGCTTCCACATTTGTTAACGCTGTTTAATAAAGTCACTCAAAGTCGGGGTTTGAACCTCCGGTCGCCATGGAAACCACCTGGAATATTTTTTTTTTTAGCATTTTAACCCCCCTTTCCATTTCCTCCCGTCCTGGTCATGTGATGCGTGATTGGACGCGGCATTTTTATTTTATTTTAATTTTTTAGCGCTCCTGGGAGGGGGGGGGGGGTTATTGGGTAGGCAGGGCTTTTCACAGCTATTTGTATTTAAAATATATTTATAATATAAAGAGAATCAAACTTTGGGTTGTTGTACACATTGGAAAATGAAATATTCCAAGTGAAAAAAAAACAAAAACAAAAAAGTATTTTTCTCTAATATATTTTAGGTATAACTGCGTTTTTATAAAGTGTGTGTCTGTATGTGAGCGTGTGTGTGAGTGTGTGTGTGTCCAAGCGTTTCTTTCTCCTGTTGGGGGGGGGGGTTACTTCAAAAAAAAAATAAAAAGGTTTTATTTTCTAAAATGGTGCCAAAACCCTAATCAATGCTAGGAAAGACCAGAGGTCAAAGGTCAGCGCAGGCTTCCTTTAATGTGTGTGAGGGAGTAAATGTCGCCCCCTACTGGTGGCTTCTGGAACTGCAGCCTCCTTTATAACTATACACCCTTTTAGAATTATTATTTAAATTCATGTTACTGTAATTTAAATATTTTTTGTCGACGTGCATAGGATCTACACTTTAATATTCAACCAAACTGCATTAATAGATTTAATATTTTAACCCAGCAGAGTCTCAGCAGAGGAGACGCACTCTCAAACCCCCCATATATAAGTATGAATTATATATATATATATATATACATGTTTTTAAAGTCTTGAGTGAAATTCAAGTAAAGAAATATGAAGAAGAATCTAGTAAAAAAATAAAATATAGGCTTCCAGAGAGGTTGGACAGTTCCCAAAATATTTGTAATTTTTTTTGATGAAATAATCCTGATAAAGTATAATGACGGCCCCCCAGAACTGATCTCAGATATGTAGAGATTTCATTTAATTTTATTGTTTGATTTGATCTCTTTTTATTTTATTTATTTTTGATTTTTGGATTTTGTTTTGTTTAATTTTCATTTCATCCAAGTTTTTATTTTCTTGTTTGTTTGTTTTTTTCTGTTTTTCACCTGATTTTATTTTGCATTGTATCTCATTTTATTTATTTTTTTATATTTTATTGTGTTTCTTTCACCTTTGTTTGTATTTTCTTATATTTTTTTGTTTATTTTTGTTAAATCCCATTCATTTTATTGTTACTTCATCTTTATTTTCCCCCGTTTTTAATTTTTTCTATCTCATTTCATCTCATTTTATTTCATTTTTCAATCTCATTCAATTTTGTTTTATTTTTGCTTTATCTCAGCTTTAATGTTCTAGCAGTTTTTTTTTTTTTGTTTGTTTTTTTTAATCTAAATTCACCTTCCATTATTTTATATCTCTTTAATTCTACTTTATTTTATTTGATTTATTTTACAGCCCAACAGTTCTGGAAGAGGGAAAACAAACAAAACAAAATAATGGTGTAATGCTCGGTTTGTCCAGCAGGGGGCGCCAAAAACAAATCGACTCAAACATGCACTTCTTCTTTAAATAATAGATAAGATCAGATTTAGAAGGTAATAAACACTAGCACTCCATTAATATGAAACATATATATATATACACATATAATTTTAATACTTCTACCTTCATCAACAGAAGCAGAGTCTGCACTTTAACACTTTTTATTTGATTGAGCGACTCTTCCCCCCCTTGTTCTTCTTCTCCACCTGCTGAACATTTGACTTTCTTCACATCTTTCACCTCTAAATGTTTATCTGTACATTGATAAATAACCCCCTCCCCCATTGAACTGATAATTTTTTATTTTAATTTTTTGGGGGGGGTTTAACTTAAGGTTGGTGTCAGTTTTTTTTGTACAGCAGCATGCCCCCCCCCCCCCCACACACACACACACACACACACATACACACCCCATGTCGCCTTAACTGCTGTGAATAGTGTTTATACTGTACCTTCATCCACCCTGTCAGTAAAGACCTCACTTGTCCACCAACACCTGGCCTCCTGGTGCATTTTTTTGGGTCTGTGACATCATCTACAGGAACTCCTCAAGAAGGTCCCTGGTTGGATTCCCACAGGTGGGGGTGGCAGGGGTTCCTCCGGGTTCCTCAACACAAGTCCAAACACATCCGGGAGCTTCGGTGGAGACTAAACTGTCCAAATATGTGAATAGTTGTATGCCCTGGGACGAAAGGGACATCAGGACAGGTGCAGCAAGGGCGTGGAGTGCAGGACAACCGGTATGGAGCAAGGCATCACTTGTAGAAACGAGGAAGAGAAGGTAAGAGAATACTTTGTTGATCCCCATTTGGGGAAATTTGAAGAGTACATCGGCAAGAGGAGGCAGTAACAAGACAGGACAGGGGGCGAACTGGGACAAAGTCAAAGTGGGGAGGGTTGTGGAGGCTACTTTTGATGTGCTACCTTCTCCTAAGAACCTCTTGGGTAAGGATGCTGCCTGCTCATTGTGTTCTGATATGCACTCACTTAGGCATACATGTTCAGGACCCAAGATTAGTCTTTCCAGGGGTAATACACTCGGCGTTGTAACTGGATTTTGAAAAGGTCGGCCGCCGCAGTTGAGGAAGACAGTCTAAAGGTAAGCTAGTTGCTAGCCAAGAGGCAGGTTAAATTTGTACTCAAGGCAGGAAAGGTTACACCATTTACCCTCAGGCACAACTCAGGGCAGCTAAGTGGGTCTTGGGAGTTGATGGTGGACCTGAATGAGCTGCTGGTTGCCCAAACATACATAGCTTGTACCCGGCTAAGGCTTCACATGTGCCTCCGGTCTGGAGTTCAGAAGGTCGTCTTTGTTATGGAACTCGTGGTCCCCTGCAAGGATCTGGCCGAGGAGGCTTGTGAGCGTAAGAAGCTAGCTTTGCTGATAGGGCAGCAAAGTTGGAGGCCTCTGGTGCAGCCTGTACAGGTCAGCGGCTGTGGGTCTGGAGCAAAGTCCATCATCCAGAGCCTGAAATCTGGCAACAGAGTGAATGCTTGTGCTGAAAGAGGAAGCATACTAGCTGGAGATGAGCTAAGGTAGGATCATTTGCTTGTAGGCTATGAAGGTTAAGCCTTCTCCAGATGTCTTGGACCAAGGAAGGGCCTCACACTGCTTCACACTGCTGTTGGCTAGGCTACAGAGCTAGTGATGGTGGATTGTTTGTTTATTTGTTAGCTTCTTTGTCTGTTGTAGTGCTTCTTAGTTTCTGTCTCATCTGAATTGGGCCTTTAGGTGTGTTGGATTTTAGTGGCAGTAACATCTTGTCTGGGGCAAGAAAAATTTCAAAGTTATCTGATTTGTTATTTATCAACCAGGAATCTTCATACATTGTTTCCTCTCTTTTATTATGTTTTTATTTTTCTTTACATAAAAATTTTGGATTTTTCCAAAATTAATTTCCCACTGATTTTATCAAATTTAACTTTCTTTAAATTAAAAAAAAGAAAAGAAATTATGTGACAAATTGGAAGGTAAGAATCTCAAAATGTTCTTATTCTTATTTTTATAAAAACAAAAAAAAACACAATTAAAAATCTTGATTCTTGACGTGTAATAAATTACCTAATTCCCCCCCCCCATTTTTTTAAAATGCATTTATTAAAAAAATACAAAGAGTTGAACAATAGAAAAGTCCCATCTGGAAAAATGCAAAAAAGTTACAAAATAAAGAAAAAAATATTTTAATACTGTATTATTTTCATTATTTTCATCTTAATAATAAATGACTTTTCAAATAAAAAATCTGCTATTTTTGAAAACAATTATAACAATTTTATAATTGTTTATTTCTTTTTTTTGATAGAAGCAGATAGCTGATGTAAAAAGATGGAAAATTAAAAACTTAAAATTTGTAGTAAATTACCTGAAATTCAGAAAATTATTTCTATTTTCTCCCAGAAAGTACAACTATCCCAATTGACTTACTTGAAAAAACTAAAGGAAAAAAAATATGAGACTGAAAAGTGAGATTAATACATATATACAATATTATTAATATAGTAAAATTTTTAAAAATTACAAACAAAAATAAAATAAAACAATTGAAAAAGTCCGTTCTTCTCGCTGATTTTCAGGAAAATTATCTGATTTATCTATTTATTATCTTTATCTATTTATTGACCAGGACATTTATACTTTGAAGTCAATTTGAAATCCTGCTTTTTATTTGTCGCTGATTTTATCCAAAAATATTTAATTTAGTATTTTATTTGTGACAAGAAATCAAAATCAAACCGGTCTGAAAGGTAGAAAGGCAATGTTTGAAAAAAAAAATACAGAAAATAAAATAATTATCCTAATTAATGAATCAAAATGACTAGAAAAAGCAAAGAATCCACTGCCTGATTTAAAATGGATTAAAACTTCTCTGTATGAATGCATATTTTTAATCTCTATTTTATTTAATTTACAGTGAATGTATTTTTTAGGATTATAATTTTTTTTTAGACATTTTTGGGTGATTTTTCTTTTAATTAGTTTTTGGAAAAAAAATGTCTACATATATACAAATGCATATACGTACATACATACATATATATACATATATACATGAAAAATATATGCATACATACTTACGTACAGACATAAATACATACCTATATATACATACAAAAATATTCGTACATACATAAATACACAGACATACATACATATGTATGCATATATATGCATATGTAGAAATGCATATATACATATGTATGCATATATATATATATCACACCAACTACCTTCATAGCCTCTCTCACTACGTCCATAAATCTTCTCTTTGGTCTTCCTCTAAACCTCATATTCCAGGATCCATCCAGGATCCACATATATACATATATGTATGAATACACATGTACATACATATGTACATAAATACACATACATTTAAATACATAGATAATTATATACACACATATACATACATATATTCATACATATATATATTTACATATATACACATAAACATACATATATATAAACAAAATGAAAAAAATATTTACATACATATATACATACAAACATAGATACATGAATACATATACATATATACATGTTTATATATATACATAACTGTATACATATGTACATATATAATATATATACATATGTATATACATACATGTATACATACACACACACATATATATATACATACATTATAAATACATACATACATACAATATATACATAGATACTTACATATAAACATATATACATACATATATATACATACATACATGCATAAACATACATATGTACAGATATGTTCAAACATACACATAAATATATACATATATATATACATACTTACATATATTTACATACAAACATACATACATGAATACATATACATATATAAATACATACGTATACATACATGCATATATACATAAACATACACATACATACATACATATAAATACATATACATTCATATACATATATACATATGCTCATTCATACTTATATACATACTTTCATACATTCATACGTACACATAGATAAATATGTATTTATACATATATGTATATATATATACATATATATATATATGGGTTTATGCATATGTATGAAGAAATCTATTTCTTCATAGAATACCTACAAATCTATTTGTAGGTATATATGTATGTATTGATCTATATATGTACATATATGTATAGATGTAGGTATGCATATATTAGATACATATTATATTAGATACAATAGCTATGTATATACATGTGTATGTATACATATATGAATATATATATGAATATATATATGAATATATATGTATATATACGTAGGTATATTTATATGTATGTTTATATTTATGTCTGTATATCTATGTATGAATATATATGTATGTATGTATGTATATAGGCATACGTTTGCATGTATATTTGCATACGTATGTATGTATATATGAAATATATGGATACGTATGGATGTTAATATTCATGTCTATATAAGTATGTACGTATGAAAATATATGAATATATATGTATATTTTGTATGCATGTATATATGTATACCCATGTATGTATATATGTAAGTCTTTATATGTATGTATGTATGAATATGTATGTATGTATGTATATGTATATATATTTAGTTGTATGTATGTATGTATGTAAATGTATATAAATGTATGCATTTTGTATGCATGTATATAATATGTATGTCTATATGTATGTCTGTGTTTGTATGTATGAATATATATATGTATAAATGAATTTATATATATATACATATATATATCTGCATGTGTGTATACGTATATGTATGTATACATATATATGAATCAACGTATATCTTTATATGTGTGTATGTATGTATCTATATATATAAGTATAGATATGTATGTCTATTTATTATGTATAATTATGTACCTATAAATTTATACCTATATATGTAGGTATACATATGTGTGTATATATGTATGTCTGTATATGTTTGTATGTATGTATATATGTATATATGTATACATTTTGTATGTATGTGTATATATGTTTACATTTGTCTACATGTATGTCTGTATGAATGAATATATATGTATATATATATATTTATATATGTTTACTTATTTATGTCTAAGTATTTATGAATGTATGTATACATATATATGTATGTATAGACATGTATGTATACATGTATGTCTCTATGTATATGCATGTATATGTATGTTTTGTTGTATATATGTGTATGTATACATATGCATGTCTATATGTAAACTTATGTATATATACTTATGTATGCATGTTTGTATACATGTTTATATATATATACATATGTATGCCAATATATTTATGTATGTATGAATATGTATTTGTATATATACATACTTATATATGTCTGTATCTATTTATTTATATATGTATGTATGGTTCCATATGTATGTATACCTATTCATGCATTTTGGTATATATGTTTATGTATGCATGTCTATATGTATTATGTATACTTCTATATGTAAGAAAATATACGAATGTATATACCTATGTATGTTAGTATATACATGTTTATATATATATATATATATGCATATGTACATATATTTTTATAAATGTACATATGCATAAATGTACACTTATGTATGTATGTATATATGTATGTATTTTGTACACATTAATATATAAATATACATATTTATGTCTTATATTTATGTATGTATGAATATACATATTTGTATATTTATATATATGTATATATACACATATGCATCTATAGATTTATACCTAAATATGTACGTATACATATTTTGTATATGTGTGTGTATATTTATCTATGTAAGAATATTAATGCATATATATGTATGTATATGTTTGCTTGTATATTTGTATATGAATGTATGAATATATATTTATGTATGAGTATATGTATGTACAGGCATATATATGTATTTACCTTTGTATGTATATGTATATATGTATACATTTTTGTTTATATGAATAAATATGTCTCTGTATGTCTGTATATATATGGATGAAGGATGAATGAATATATATATATGTATATATACATGTATGTATGTATATATTTATACATATGTATGTCTGTTTAGTGTTTATAAGAACAGGTATGAATGCATACATTTATACCTATATGTTTGTATACATAAGCATGTATATGAGATGAGATGAGAACAACTTTATTTATCCCAAAGGAAATTGTTGCGCCAGAGTTCAAAGTAAAAACATAACAGTAATAGATAATAGTGGAGAGGAGGAAGAATAAGAAATACAATGAAATATCAATTGTCTTAACTGTTTTAAGGTCTTAAGTACAAAGATTTTGAGATTCCCTGCGGCTGAAGGGAGAGGAATTAAAAAGTCTGATAGCCTCAGGAAGGAAAGACCTCCTGTGGCGTTCAGTGGAGCTCCTTGGTGGTATCAGTCTACGACTGAAAGAGCTCTGACAGGATGTCAACGTAGCATGCAGGGGGTGATGGACGTTGTCCATGATGCTGAGGAGCTTCTCTGACACCTGCACCACAGACTCCAGCTCCACACCCAGGACAGATCCAGCTCTCCTGACGAGCTTGTTGAGTCTGTTAGCGTCAGCTGTCTTGATGCTGCTGCCCAGCATACAACAGTGTAGAAGATGACGCTGGACACCACCGTATATACATATACGTACGTCTTTATATGTATGTATGGTGTGTTTGTATGTATGTAAGCCTGCATTTTGTATGATGTATATATGTATGTATTTTGTATGTATGGATACCTATGTATACATACATTTGTCTACATATGTATGAATATATATGTATGTTTGTTTGCTTACATATGTATGTATGTTTATATATATATATATATATAAATGTGTACATTTATGTATGTATATATGTAAGTTTTTGTGCATATATATATATTTGTATGTATACGTTTGTATTTGCATGTATGCATGTTATTATATACGTTTGTGTGTGTATCTATATGTATGTTTGTGCATGTATGTATTTGTGTGTATGCGCACACATATATATATATATAAAAAATAAACAGTATAATATACATCGAAAAATAATTTGTACTCCAATTGAATCATTCTGTTTGATGTTTCAATGAATCCGGAAACAGTGAAGTGGGAGGCTTTTATTGTGAAACCTCAACAGGAAGTGAAACAACTTGTCCGCAAACGCCAGCTTGACGCCTGTCGGTCTCCTTCCTGGTTGGTGTTTCAGGCGTTGAGATACTTGGCGTGGTGCTTGATGTGGTCCTCCATGAACGAGTAGATGAAGAAGTAGCTGTGGTCGTATCCCTGCAGGCAAGAGAGAGAAAAAAAAATCAGAAAATATAAATATTCTATCGTCGAAATATTTGAATATGTAGTGCATCATATTTCTAATAAAAAAATGTCCCTACAATTTTTTTTCAAATTTTTATATACAATTTGTCACTGATTTTTTTTTATAAATCCCCTTCCTGATGATAAAAAATGAAAAAAAATAAAATAAATAATAATCACAGGGTCTTCTATATATTAACTGAAATTGAGAGAATTGTCTCAAGAAAAAAAACATTTTATATTAAAATATTATACAATAGACTTATGAATATAAATGTAAATCTGAACATATTTTTTTTTAATAAAATAGATAAAAGATTGCACACCATTTTATATATATGTACACATATATGACATTATAAATATTAGCAGTATATTTTAATTATAAAATTATGGATTTAAAAAAATTCAGACCATTTTATTTATATATACAAATACAAATGTAATGACGTTTTTGTTATGAAATCATAAATTTACGTAAAATATTTCAGAAAACAACATTTGCATTCAAGGCATTTTGAAAATATGACTTATTTCAATTTTCACTGATATTTTCCTTTTTTTGATGATCAATTTAACCTGATTTCTTAAGAAATTTAAATTTATTTTGTTGAAAATTGCAAAAAAAGATTAACACAATTTCCTCTAAGTATTTCTGGAAAAAAAAATTACTTGAAAAAAGAAAATCACAAGAAACATATCTAAATGTTTCAACATTTAGATATAAATCAACAAAAAAAAATTACAAAAAAAACAAAGGATAAAGGAGTTTAAAAAAGTAAAAAAATAGATTTCAAATTTCATACATAGTATAAAAATAAATAAAAAAACAATACATGGAAAAAAAAACCTCAAGAAATACAGGAAAATATATGACCTACAAAAAAAAACTAAAACAAACAAAAAAAAATTGAAATATTATTTATATATGACCTGACAAATTCCATATTATGTTACAATTACCAAAAAAATTAAATAAATACCTGGACAATAAAAAATCTATAAGAAAATACATTCACTGAAAAAGTACAAATAATAACTAATAATTCTTTGACATGTGCAAACAAAGAAAAAAAAACTTGGAAAAATACCAAAAATGTAATATAACATTATATATAAACATACGAAAAAATAAATGACCCGCAAAAATCACTTTGAATCATCGACATTTATATTTTTTAACACATTTTGTTAAAAAATGTGAAAATAAAACTTACAATTTACAATTTCAATAAAGTATTTCTAAAAAAAATAAATAAATAAAATCTAAAACACAGAAAAATATATATAAACTTCCTAAAAGGTTAAAGAAATGACAAACAAATACCTGAAAAATATAGAATCAAAATCATAATACTTTCTTGCAAAATACAAAAAAACAAATGACCTAAAAAAAAATTACATAGTTACATAAATGTAAAAGTAGAAGAATAATTTTGAATAATCGACATTCACATTTTTCAACAAAATGTTTTGTTGAAAAATGTGAAAATAAGATTTACACAATTTCCTCTGGGATTAATTATTTCTGAAGAAAAAAATAATAATCTAGAACAAAAAATAGAACAAAATATATAAAAATTTCCTAAAGGGTTCAAAAATGATGAACAGATACCTGAAAAATTTAGAATCAAAAACATAATAATTTCTTGAAAAATACAAAAAAATAAATGAGAATAAATAAATAAACAAAATGATTTGTTGAAAAATGTGAAAATAAGATTTACACAATTTCCTCTGGGGTTATTTCTGAAGAAAAAAAAAATCTAGAACATAATATAGAACAAAATATAGAACAAAAGATATAAAAATTTCCTAAAGGCTTCAAAAATGATGAACAGATACCTGAAAAATATAGAATCAAAACCACAATAATTTCTTGAAAAATACAAAAAAATAATAAATAAATAAATAAAATGATTTGTTGAAAAATGTGAAAATAAGATTTATACAATTTTCTCTGGGATCAATTAAATATTTCTGGGGGAAAAAAAAAACCTAACACACAGAAAAATATATAACATTTCCTAAAGGGTTCAAAAATGATGAACAAATACCTAGAAAAATATAGAATCAAAATCATAATAATTTCTTGAAAAATACAAGAAAATAAATGAGAATAAATAAATAAACAAAATGATTTGTTGAAAAATGTGAAAATAAGATTTATACAATTTTCTCTGGGATCAATTAAGCATTTCTAGAGGGAAAAAAAAAATCTTAAACATAGAAAAATATATAAAAATTTCCTACAGGGTTAAAAAATGAGGAACAAATACCTGAAAAATACAGAATCAAAATCATAATAATTTCTTGAAAAATACAAAAAAAAAATAAATGAAAATAAATAAATAAACAAAATGATTTGTTGAAAAATGTGAAAATAAGATTTATACAATTTTCTCTGGGATCAATTAAATATTTCTGGGGAAAAAAAAAACCTAACACACAGAAAAATATATAAAATTTCCTAAAGAGTTACAAAAATGATGAACAAATACCTAAAAAAAATATAGAATCAAAATCATAATAATTTCTTGAAAAATACAAGAAAATAAATGAGAATAAATAAATAAACAAAATGATTTGTAGAAAAATGTGAAAATAAGATTTATGCAATTTTTTCTGGGATCAATTAAGCATTTCTAGAGGGAAAAAAAAAATCTTAAACATAGAAAAATTTCCTACAGGGTTAAAAAATGAGGAACAAATACCTGAAAAATACAGAATCAAAATCATAATAATTTCTTGAAAAATACAAAAAAAAAAATAAATGAGAATAAATAAATAAACAAAATGATTTGTTGAAAAATGTGAAAATAAGATTTACACAATTTCCACTGGGATCAAAAATATATTTCTGGAAAAAAAAAAAAAAAAAAAAAAAAAACATAGAAAAATGTATAAAAAATGTGTAAGGATAAAAAAAAAAAAAAAAAAGACTGAATAAAAATCGTAATTTCCTGAAAAAAAAAAAAAAAAAAAAAAGCCACAAAAAAATGCCATGAATAATGTAAAAGCGGAAGAATCATTCTGCTAAATATCTGTAAAACGGAGGTAAAATAGAGTTTCTGACCGGCTGCAGCCTGAAGACCACGGGGATCTTCTCCTGGGAGCAGACGGCCAGCAGGTTGTCGGGCAGCAGCTGGCCGGCCGACAGGAACTGGTCGTCGCGGCCCTGATCGATCAGCACGTCCAGCCGAGGGCCGGAGTAGGAGGCGGCCAGGGAGCGGGCGTCGTACGCCTGCGCACACACACACACACGACACACTCGTACGCATTCGACGTGGAAAAATTCAACATGGGAGAGTGTGTAAAAAATGTGTAAGGGTTCATAAAAAAAAAAAATGACTGAATCAAAATCATTATTTCCTGAAAAATACAAAAAAAAAGACATAAATGATGTAAACGCAGAAGAATAATTTTCTATGTATCTGTTTTTCTATGTATGTCTGTATACATATATAAGTAAATCTGTATGTATGAATATATATGTATGTATACATGTATGTGTAAGTGTATATAAATGTATACATTTTGTATGTATGTATATACATATGTAAACACATGTATGTCTATGTTTGTACGTATGAATATATATATATATATGTATGAATTTTTATATATATATACATATGTATGTCTGCATGTATATATACGTATAAATACATATGTATGTATATCTGTGTATGAATGTATGTATGTATGTATGAATATATGTGTATGTATGTACATATATATTTATGTATGCATACATGTATACATATGTATGTCTTTATAGTATGTATAAATCTATACCCATATATGTAGGTATACATATGGATGTATATATGTATGTATGTCTGTATGTATAAATATATATGTATGTGTATGTATGTATGCATGTTGTATGTATGTGTATGTATATGTATGCCTACATGTATGTTTATATGTATGAATGAATATATCTATATATGTATGAATTTATGTTTACATTATGTCTGTATGTATATATATACACATGTATGTCTATATGTGTATGCATGTATATATGTATGTTTTGTAGTATAAATGTGTATGAATACGTATGTATGTCTATATGTAAACATATATTTCAGTTTGTTTATTTGTCTCTTACTGCTCCAATAAGTTCATATTTTTCCTTTTTTCTCTTATTGTTTTTTTTCCTAATAATTTCATTTATGCTCTTATTGTAGGTGTTTTTCTTCATTAGTTTTGTCGGTTATTTTTTTCATTTATTTCACTGATCCTTTTACTTATTTACTTATTTTTTCATTTCATTGTTTTTTTCCCCATCTTTTCCTCTTATTGTAGGTTTTTTTCATTTATATCTTTTCCTCACACTTTTTTTCATTTACTTTCTCCTCTATTCATTGGCTTTTCCCATTGTTTTTCTTATTGTTGGGATTTTTCATTTTTCTATTTTTTTTCTTATTATTGATGTTTTTTTCATTTATGTATTGTTTAACTTATTATTGGTGTTTTTTCATTGATCCACATTTTTTCCTTATTGTTGATGTCTTTCATTTATCGATTTCTTTCTTATTGTTGGTGTTTTTCATTTACCTATATTTTTTCTCAATGGAGATTTTCATTTTTTTGCTCGTTATTGGTGTTTTTCAATTATCTATTTTTTCCATATTTTAGGTGTTTTTCATTAATCTCTTTCTTTCATATTGTAGGTGTTTTTTTTCATTTCTTTTTCTCGTACTTTTTTCCAATTATATTTCCTCTAATTGTACATTTTTTCACATTTTTCTCTTAGTATTGGTGGTCTCTTATTCTTGATCTATCTTTTCTTTATTGTTGGTATTTTTCATTTTTCTATATTTTCTTATTATTGGTGTTGTTTTCATTCATCTATTTTTCTTTTTATTGTTGTTTTTTTACTTATCTATTGTTTTTCTTATTATTGGTGTTTTTTCATTGATCTATTTTTTTCTTTAATATTGGTGTTTCTCATTTTTCTATTTTTTTTTTGGTTATTCATTTATCTATTTTTTATTATTGGTGCTTTTTCATTTACCCATATTTTTTCTGATTGGAGATTTTCATTTATATTTTTTTCATTATTGGTGTTTTTCAATTATCTCTTTTTTTCTTATTGTAGGTTTTTTACATTAATTTCTTTTTCTCATACTTTTTTCCACTTATTTTTTTCTACTTACTGCACTTTTTTTTCCCATTTACTTATATTTTTTCTTTTTTTTTTATTATTATTACCAACTACTTCTAACCATGACTGGATCCCTTTTCTCAGGACCTTCCTGCTCCTGCAGGTTCTGGTTCCTGACCTTCACTCGAAACCCTGCTTGTCCCACTAGTGGATCATCTTGTCTACTTTGAGTTTCTCCTCCAGTGATCTGATGGATTCCCTTTCCAGATGAAGCTCCTGAGCTTCTGAGAGCTTCTGAGAGCTTCTGAGAGCTTCTGAGAGCTTCTCACCTCCCAGGTGCTGCGGTCGGAGCCCAGGTACCCGGAGAAGGCCTTCTGGCCCCACGGACACTGGATGGGGTTGCAGATGGGAGCGAACGCTGACACCGCCTGAGGACGCACACACACACTGATGCAGCAACAACACACACACACACGTGTGCACACACACACACACACACACACACATACCTTGTACTTGCCAGGGTTCTTCAGAGCGCAGATGAGGGCGCCGTGGCCGCCCATGGAGTGACCAGAGATGGACATCCTGGAGGAATCCACTGGGAAGCTGGAGGAGACCAGGGAAGGAAGCTGCAGGGGAGGAAGGAAGGAAGGAAGGAAGGAAGGAGGGAAGGAAGGAAGGAGGGAGGGAAGGAAGGAGGGAAGGAAGGAAGGAAGGAAGGAGGGAAGGAAGGAAGGAGGGAGGGAAGGAAGGAGGGAAGGAAGGAAGGAAGGAAGGAGGGAAGGAAGGAGGGAAGGAAGGAAGGAAGGAGGGAAGGAAGGAGGGAAGGAAGGAGGGAAGGAAGGAAGGAGGGAAGGAAGGAAGGAGGGAAGGAAGGAGGGAAGGAAGGAAGGAGGGAAGGAAGGAAGGAAGGAAGGAAGGAGGGAAGGAAGGAGGGAAGGAAGGAAGGAGGGAAGGAAGGAAGGAAGGAAGGAAGGAAGGAGGGAAGGAAGGAAGGAAGGAGGGAAGGAAGGAGGGAAGGAAGGAGGGAAGGAAGGAAGGAAGGAAGGAAGGAAGGAAGGAGGGAAGGAAGGAGGGAAGGAAGGAAGGAAGGAAGGAGGGAAGGAAGGAAGGAAGGAAGGAAGGAAGGAAGGAAAGACAGAAGGAGAGAGGATTAAGGCAGGAAAGGAGGGATGAAGACGGAGGTAGAGACAGATGGATCACATGTGTGGGTCCAAGCGCTCCCATTGGCCGAGCCCCATAAGCCCCGCCCACCTCCTTGCTGACATAGGAGTACATGCGGTAGTTGTTCTTCCAGGGTTCCTCGGTGGCGTCCACGTAGAACCCGGCGCCGGTTCCGAAGTCCCAGCTCTCGTCCTCGCCCTCCACGCCGCAGCCGCCTGCGCGACACGCCGTTAGCGTTAGCTTAGCATGAACTTTAGCATTAGCATTAGCATCGGCGCGTCCCTACGGGGGCTGGTGTCCGGAGCCACCACCACGATGCCGTGCTGGGCGGCGGCCAGCTGGCTTCCCGCCTTGGTGATGAAGTTCTGCTCGGTGCAGGTCAGACCTGGAGGTCCCACCAGGGGTTGGAGATACGTCAGAACGTTAGGACCTCGCCCATCAGATCCAACCTTCTAGAAAGATCCGGAGACACTCGCCGGAGAGCCAGTAGAGGACGGGGCACTTCTCCGTCTCCGCCTTCGGGGGAAGGAAGATGGAGAACTTCATCTTGCACTTCAGCTCCAAGCTGGAAGAAGAAGAAGAAGAAGAAGAGGGTGAAGACCTCCAGAAGGTATCATGATCCGCTTCCCTGGACCTTCAGCTGCTCACCTGTCGTGCTCAAAGACCTTCTGGAAACCGCCGGCGCATTTGCTGGAGGACACCTGCTTCAGGGACATGATCTGGGAGGAACGAAGGGAGATGTTTGAACGGTTCCTGATCTCCAGCTTTCCACCACAGGTCCAGGAACATCTGGAGCTGCTGTGTTTCCTGGTCTTCCTTTGGTTTCAGACGCTTGTTTTCATCATTTCAAATGATTTGCGCAGAATTTAATGATCAACACTACATTCTTTTGCTGATTTTTCAATCATTTAATCTTATTTTGGTGGAAAATCCTATAATTCTAGTTATTTTTTCTCCGATCTTTCCTCATTGATGAGAAACATCATGAAAACGTCATGAAAAACGTAGTTTTTCCAACTTTTTCCTCTTTTTTTGCTCGTTTTCCCCCCGAAAATCCAATTTTAAGCCATTTATCCTCCTGACATGCTCAACAGCAACCAGTTAGCTAGGTGACCTTTGACCGCCCCCCTTCCCATGCTAACTGTGTAGATCTGCGAATGCATGCAAAGTATCTGATAATCACCGCGACCGATTAAATCAATTAATCGATCAATAAAAGAAGCTCCAAGGTGCAGAATCGATTTCTGCAGCTTACATGTCCCACGGCTGAGCGGGTCACATTCCAAACTCCCATTGGCGAACTGACGATTCCCCGCACGCACTTGTCGTTCTTGCCAGCGGGGAAATAGCTCCGCTAGCCTCGGTAAAACGCATTAAACTATGACGTAAGCGAAAAAAAGTAACGCCGAATTGTCCGGATTGGCTGCTAAATGTTATTAGATCACCAGTGCAGTCGATTAATTCACCTCCAGGTTTTTATTTATGATTAATTTAGAATAACGTGAATTGTGAACGGAGGGTGGCCCGGAGTGTCGCCTGTCACGCGGGCGTGCAGCCACTAGCAAGTTAGCCGCTGTCGTTAGCTAGCATCAAGCGGCGCAGGCTAGCAGCCGAAGCACTTACTTTCTTGGGAGGGAAAGCGGGATTACAAGGAAAAATCGTACTTCTGCGTGATTTTAAAGTGGAAATAACAAAACTCGCTCGGGTTTCTCCGGGGAAGGCGGCGCGGAGACGGTCTGGAGTCCGGAGGACGTCGGGAACGTCATGACGTCACTCCGACGTTAAGTTACGTCTTGCACACGCAGTTTAGTATTTTGGCCGCTAGAGGGCGCCAGATACCAAAAAATTGTGTTTACAATCCCCAGATTGTTTTTAATAAGATTAAAATTAAGATTAAAAAAAAAATCAAATTGTTCCACAGCGGGAGGAGAGGAGGAGTGGATTAAACCGTTTTGGTTTTAGGTAATGAGAGCAGAGGAGGAATAAGAGGGTTTTATTTCTGCTAACAAGCACTCGTTCATTCATTCATCCATTCTTTCATTTGTTTGTTGTTTTCTCATTTGTTTATTCATCCATTCACGCATTCATCCATTCATTCATGGGATGATTCATTTGTTTGTTTATTTCTCCATTCATTCATTCATCTATCCATTCCTTAGTTCATTCGTTGTTTGATTCATTCATGCATTCATGAATTCTATCACTCATCTATCCGTCAATCCATTCTTTTGTTCTTTTTTAATTAATTTATTCATCCATTCATCCATTAATTCACCGAATATTCATTCGTTTAATCGTTCATTTTTTAATCATTCATTCATGTATTCATTCATTCATCCTTCCAGCCATTGATTTAGTCATTCAATCAGTCATTCGTTTCTTTCATTCATCATTAATTCATTCATTCACTAGTTCCTTCATTTGTTCATTAATTTGTTTATTCTTTCGTTCATTCATTCATTCTTTCACCTGTTTGTTTTTCCATTCATTCATCCATCCAGCAACTAATTTTTTTGTTTTTTTGTTAATTTCATTTGTTTGTTTGTTTTTGTTCTTTCATTCATTCATTTGTTAATGCATCCATCCATCCATCCATCCAGCAACTAAATTGTTTGTTTGTTTGTTTGTCCATTCATCGATTAATTTGTTTGTTTTTTGTTCTTTCATTCATTCATTTGTTCATGCATTAATTCATTCGCCAATATATGCAATTATTAATTCACTAATTCACTTCTTCATTCATTCATCCATCTATCAATCATCCATTAATTCATCAATTCATTCATTCATTCATTCATCCCCATCCTTCGCTTCAGCCAATCCCCGCTGTCACGCCGGCGAGGGGCGGGGCTTAACCTCCAGGCTCAGCTGTCAATCAAGAAACATCCGACTTTTCGCCGTTCATCCTCTCCATCAGCCAATCAGAAAAGGTTAATCCTGGGGTTAATTGTTTTCCACTCCGTCATGTGATTTGTCTTTTTTTTTTTCTTCTTCCTGTTTCAGCAGCAGTTTCTCTATTTTCCAACGGGGTCGTCGGCTCGACCGCCGGGGACGTTAAACCCCAGGGGACGGCGGCGGCGGCGAAGGGGGCGGAGCCTGGAGGGGGGGGGGGGGTTTCAGACCAGAAAGGAAAAGGAAAACATAAAATGACCCCGACGAATCCAGACGGGGGCAAACGGGAAACAGTTGGCGAGGAAGATTGAAGGGTGGCGGCGGCGGCAGCGGTTATTAGCGATGGCGGCGGGTCGTTAGTGTCAAACAGCCGGAGGGAAAATAAAAACTAAACCAGAACCAACTTTCAAAATAAATGACGGGAGATCCATTCGCTTGTATAAAAAATAAAATTTACCGCTAAAATGAATCGAAATGCTATGAATCCCTTCCAGTGGAGGTGCTAAATGTAACTAGCTTTGCTATCTTTTATGGCTAAATGTCATTAGCTTCTCGGTTTAGCTTCTCACAGGCGAAGCTCTTCGTCAATGTATCTCACCTGCATCTTCTCCATGGATGAGAAGAAGATCCGGCATGAATGGCGTGATGATGTCATCTGCGCTGATGTCCATGACGGTTGATGGACGGTGATGCTAGTGAGACGTATGTCGCGCAAGCCAAAGGGCCGCTCACCCTCTCATTCACACATGAAGACCAACTGGCTCCATGACTCCATATAATGCTTATATGCAAACCTTTCCTGGTCCTCCAGCCTGATCCTGGCCTTAACGCTAATCCCTGCTAACCACTGCGATGCTAGCTACCACACTGCTAACCCCTGCTATGCCAAACACTTTTACATGAACCACTGCAATGCAGCGCCACAATGTAAACCTCTGCTTTACCACCTGCTGCAATTCTAACTGCTGCAATGCTAACCACCGCAATGCTAACCACCACAATGCAAACCTCTGCTATGCTAAACACTTCTACATGAACCACTGCACTGTTTACCACTGCTATGCTAACCATCACAATGATAACCTCTGCTATATCAACTGCTGCAATGCTAACTGCTGCAATGATAAGCACCACAATGCAAACCTCTGCATTACCAACCGCTGCTATGCTAACTACCACAATGAAAACCTCTGCCATACCAAGCGCTGCTTTGCTAGCCATCACAATGCACTTCGACAAAACACTTCTACATGAATCGCTGCGCTGCTTACCACTGCTATGCAAACCGCTGCACTGCTAATCACCAGAATGCAAGCATCTGCTATACCATCCGCTGCCATGCTATCCACCGCAATGCAAACTTCTGCTACACCAAATGCTGCTATGCTAACCACCACAATGCAAATCGCTGCTTTGCTAAACACTTCTACATGAACCACTGTGCTGCTTACAACTGCTATGCTAACCACTGCAATGCACACATCTATTTTACCACCTGCTGCTTTACCAACTGCTGCTATGCTAACCCCCGCAATGCATACTTCTGCTATACCAAATGCTGCTATGCTAACCACCACAATGCAAACCGCTGCTTTGCTAAACACTTATATATGAACCACTGCGCTGCTTACCACTGCTATGCTAACCACCACAATGCAACCCTCTGCTATACCAACCTTTGCAATGCTAACCACCAAAACGATAACTTCGGCAATAACAACCGCTACTATGCTAATTACCTTCATGCAAACCTCTGCTATACCACCCACTGCAATGCAAACCATGCTAACTGCAACGATGCTAACCGCCACCTTTTACCCGTAACTGCAGTTTCAAGGGGGATGATGTCACTCTGTGAAGGACACCTGAGGGGGCGGAGCTTCCGGGGCTGGTTAACCACACGCCTCTGTAATAGCGCGCTAATGACCCGTGTGTCGTCACGGCAACGACTACGAGATGTTTGTTTTTCCAGCTGACCGGCTGGAGGGCGGCGGGGGAAATTTGGGGGCGGAGCCTAGGGTCGGATGGCGTCCTCGCTGACCCCTCGGAAAAAAAAGAAACGTCCAATAGCCGCTTTGTTTCTATTTTCTACGTTTTTTTTTTTTTTTTTTTTTTTTTTTTTTTACGGAGGCCAATTACGTCGCGTTTCCCGGCAGCGGGCTGAATCGGGTCACCATGGCAACCAACCCCCCCCCCCCCTCCTCTTTTATTCGGTGAGTGCCGAGAGCCTGGAGGAGAAGAAAAGGAGATGTTCTCCAGCTGAGTGGACTTTGGGGGTGAAGAGGTGACCCCCAAACCCCCCTCCACCCGTGGAACCTGCCTTGGAGAACATTGAAGAACCTCTGAGGAGGACGGGTGGTGGAGGGGGTGGTCCTTCTTCTCGCTTCTCAGGAGGTCAACTGGGTTCGACCTGTGAGGAGACTACATGTTCTCCTCTTGTGGAGTCTCCATGTTCTCCTCTTGGGGTTCTACCTTGTGGAGTCTCCATGTTCTCCTCTTGGGGCTCTATCTTGTGGAGCCTCCATGTTCTCCTCTTGTGGAGTCTCCATGTTCTCCTCTTGGGGTTCCACCTTGTGGAGTCTCCATGGTCTCCTCTTGGGGTTCTACCTTGTGGAGTCTCCATGTTCTCCTCTTGGAGTTCTACCTTGTGGAGTCTCCATGTTCTCCTCTTGTGGAGTCTCCATGTTCTCCTCTTGGGGTTCCACCTTGTGGAGCCTCCATGTTCTCCTCTTGGGGTTCTACCTTGTGGAGTCTCCATGTTCTTCTACCTGGGTTCCCTGAAGACGTCTCTGCAAGTGCCCCCCTTTGATTGACAGCTGACTGGGACGGGTTAAGCCCCGCCTCCTTCTCAGGAGAAACTTCATTAAAGAGCAGAAGGTTCTCTTAGGGGACGACGCCTCGGATGGCAACCGAACAAAGACCTCCTTCTTATGAAGACCTTTTCTTCTTCATCACTTCCACGCTTTTGAATTTCCTTTCTCTCTCTTGTGCCTTTCTTGCTTTTATGTGGAGGATTGGTATGATCCGTGCAGCGGCGGCGGACGGATTTCCTGCGCTGCTATTCTCCTGGAGGCTCAGCGGCGCCCTTCTTGGACAATGGAGCCATACCTTGTCATCCTCGTCACCAGGATTAGGGATCTCCGAGGCGTTCGCTTCCTTCTCCTCGCCGTTGAAGGTCACGGCGTCTTTCAGGGGTGGAGGTTTGGAGCTTGATGCTCCTTCCTGAAGCTCCGGGTCCTTCCGGGGCGCTGTGGTCAAATTGACGGTGACAGATTCAAGAACTTCTGGTGGAGTAGGTTCTGCACGTTCCTTGCAGTCGTTCTTCTCTGGTCTGAACTGCACCAGGTGGTTCCATCACAGGAAAAGGGGTTTGTTGGGTGTCAAACTCCTGAGGGCCAGACTCTTTGGTAGCCTGTGCCTTGAGGGAGAAGGTGTGCAGGGTCACCCTGTGGCCCTCTGGTTGTGGATGAAGGTGGAGGGGGGATGGAGATGGAGGGGATGGGATTTGAACCCAAGGTAGGGGGCGATGAAGGTGTAGGGGATGCCTTGCAAGCCTCTAACCAGACCATCAGGAGCAGCTTGAGGTACAACGTCTTGCCAAAGGACACTTCGGCATTCTGATTGGACTGAACTGCCGGCCTTCCGATCAGAGGCGAAGGGAATGGGGAATAGGAGACGGGATCATGGCCCAAAGTTCCCTGGGAGGAGGACAGGTGTCTTCTTCACAAGAGGCCCAACACAAGGTGACACCAAGGAGCCAAACATCTGATGTGAAACGTAGTTCTAGAACTTCGGGGTCCATCTTCAGGCAAATGCTGCACCCTCTTCCAGTGGAGTTCCTGGTCACGTTTAGCCGGTTCACTAAGTGGGACCTCAGCTGAACTTCCCCACTTCTTCTGTGTTCCTGATGGTTTGGACGTGACAAGTGGTGTCCTGGCTCCCCTCCCCTTCCTCTGTTAGGAAAATGACAAGCCTACGCCGGCCTGCAGCCGCTTGACGAGTCGCCACGACGACAACACTTTAACGAGTTGATTATGGGATTTTGGAGTTTGACAGGCAGAGTCTTGTATCTGCACCTGATGATGTGTCTGCTTGTGTGGCTCTTCTTCCTTCTCCATCTGAGGAGCTTCATTAAACTGCCTGTCCTCCTCTTCATCCTTCTCCTTCTGCAATAAAATTGCAGAGGAGACCTTCTAATTAAGATGTTCTCGATATAAACGTAGGTGATCATCATCCAATCACCCGCCCGTCGGCAGCTCCCGGGGCATCTCCTAAAAATGACCTCGAAAAACGGTCACCAGATGGTGGGTGAAACCTTCCCCGGTTGGAACCAATGGGGAGGCGGGGTTTAACCCCGGCGGGTCAGCTGTCAATCATCCAGACATTCACCTTCTCATTTCCACCCACTAGAAGAGTCCATGCAGAGAGGAGACATGTTCTCTGAAGAAGACCTTTGTTTTCAGGTTTCCAAGAAGGACCACAAGGATGATTTATCTGGAGGTACTTCTGTGGCTGGGATGAAGATCTTCACCTACAAGGACCCTCGTGAGTCCTGGCCCAGTTCCGACAAACCTGCAGGGTCACCTTGGTTCCTCACCAACGATGGACCACTGACCTTTGCTCCTCTGGGTAGACCTGGCCACCAGGAGAAGAACCGGAGCCCTTCCATCTGGAGAAGCGACTGAGACTTCATCTTCACGGCCAGATGGCTCGGCGAGTAACAATGTCGCCCGTGACATGCAGATGTGACGGCCCATAAATCAACACGCCGCCGGAGACCCCGGAGACGAGATGTTCAGATGTGAAGCACCGGCACTGTCGCCATGTAGCTGGTTCTCTACTGAGCATGAGGACGGCAACATGATGGATGCCGTGGTTGCACAACGGTTGCCGTCTAGACCTCATGAAGGGCATCTCTAGTGCCGCTGTTCATCAAGAAGCTATCAAGTCACATGTGGCTAAAGTCCAGTGGCACTATCTTTATCTTCTCCTGCGGTCACCTAGGATGTCCTGCACAGCCACGTGACACCAGTTTGAGAATGCAGGACTGATGCTAATGCTAGCAGCGAGGCACAAGCCTCTGGCTACATCAAGTTCTCCCGTCACCTCGGGCGCTAGCTGCGTGTTAGAAGCTAACAAGCGGCGATGTCACAGGAGAACGGTTCATGTCATTGGTTGATACCGGATCTCCTGCAGGTGGAAGCTTTTTAGTAGCTAGCTGCTCTCATAACACAACCTCAACCATGCAGGAATGTCCTTCGAAGAGGCGACCAAGTCTCAAGAAGAGGAACTACAGCTTCTCTGGGTGGGAGGAACGGCGAGGTGCCGGCCTTCATGGAAGCATACGAGTGAAGGGGGCCATAAGGAGTAGAGGAACGTGGACCCAGATACTGATTTATCCAGGAAGCATACAAGTGAAGGGGGGACATCAGGAACAAAGGGACATGGACTAAGATACTGGTTTCATCCGGATTATCTTCTCCTCCTGCCCCCTTTGGGTACTCATTAGGGATCCAGAGGGGGCAGGAGGAGGAGATAATCCGGATGAAACCAGTATCTTAGTCCATGTGCCTTCGTCTCTGCTCCTCAAACATCACATCCAATGATACATGGACCTGTGAGCTCATTAACAAAAAAAAAATGGGCTAATCAGTGTCATTGTTATCAATGGATCCTGATCGTTTCCTCAGAAACTGGAGCTCAGCGGCGTCTCCGGCATGAGAATCAATAACGGAGCGACAACCCCGAAGAAGGAGTTCACTCTGAGGTTGAGGCCAAGATCCATCTTTCCGATTCCCCGTCAGGTTCCTCTCTGAGGAGACGTCCCAGGGGAGGTGTTCCCTCATGGTGCAGTGGTGCAGCGGGGGTAGTGAAGGGAGTCTGACAGGAGGTAGCCTAAGCCTCTGAGGGCGGACCTTCAGTTCAATGAGTCAGCTGGGGTTCCCTAATGGGGCGGAGCCAATCACAGCTGACAGGAGGCGGGGTTTACATGGGTCTCCTCGTGGTACCGAACAGGACAGGGCAGAAGAACATGGGGAGAACCCTGGAGAACCACCAACTGATACTGAGGAACACCCGAGAACATTCTGCCCAGAGGTCTCTGAAGACACCGGATATGATTGACAACCACCTCCACCAAAAGAAGGCCTTTGTGAAGGTACCTAAGGTGTTAGCTTATCCAGCTTATCAAGCAGGTGCAGCTCTGTGTAAACATCTCCACTGGACTTCCTGTTTCAGAGGAAGTCCTGGTTGTATCTGCTACTGGAGCATGACAGTTGAGGACCGCAGAGATACCTGGAAGAATCTGGTGGTACCTCAAGGTGGCGCTGAGGAAACGGCCTGAGGACCAGGACATTCTGTGTGAAGAGGTTCGGGGTCCTGTTGGTGATATCTTGGAGGTTGTTCGAGGTCCACAGCCCATCTTGTGGTCCTCCTTTTCATGCCCCTTCCACCTGCATCCAAACAAAGTGGGTCACTGTTGGAATCTCCGCCTCCTTTCCCAGTTCGCAAAAGTGATTGGCCAAGACTACCTGCTTCAGCGGTGACCTTACCTGAAGATCTCCGTTACCAGGAACATCTCATACACCCTGCCTCCACATGTGACTGCAGGGAGTAGGGGTAATCTCCTTGGTCCTGGATGAAGGTACAGTTCCTGCAGCGGTGTGGAAGCTGACCAATGATACTTTTCATTCATTCATCACAGGCGCTGGAGCCTATCCCAGCTGTGATTGGGCGAGAGACAGGGTTCACCCTGGACCAATCACAGGCTCAGATATCGGGACATACAACCATGCACCCTCTCATTCTTATATCAACATCTGGACAATAAGGGTCTCCCATGAACCTCCTGCTTGTTTGGACTTCAAGAGGAACCCTGAGGAACCGAAAGCAGGCATGGGGAGAACGTGGAAACTCTACACAGGAAGGAATCCCAACCAGGGACCTTCTCCTTCTGTACTTACTTACCCTTAATTCTCTGCAAGGTTGCCTTTTAGACCTTCTCAAATGACCCATGAAGGCTTCAAAAACTGGCAAATGGCGCTTGACAAGTATCAAACGCAGTACCGAGACACAAGAGCATCACTGTTTGAAGTAAATAATATACCTGTCCGAGTACTGGGGACGGTTGGGGTTCATCCGCTACTCCGCAAAAGGAAAAGGACAAACAAGATGGAGTTTTGAGATGAACTTTACTTTTGCTACTTCTACTCCCCCTTCCCCCCCCCAAAAAAAAGTAGTTTTACCGGAAGGCTTCTGCCGAGGTTGCCGTGACGACCGCCTACTTCGGGGGGGGGGGGAACAAAAAACAAAACGGTCGACGTCAAGACAAGGCGAGGCTCTTTGGCGCCGAGTCGTATGCTTATTTACACGGAGCTACAGAGAATACAAATATAAATTTATGTCGTCCTCCATATTGGATTCTTATTTCTCCAGCGAAGGAACAGAAGAAGAAGAGTAGCAGCTTCGTCTTTCCCCTTTTCTCGCCAACGCCCCCCCACCACCCCTCACTCCGCCTCCGCCTCCATCTGGTAAGGTGTCAGGAAACTCAGTTTAATCCTTGCTGAGCCGCCCGGAGGTTAAGGGTGGAGGTGGTGGGGCGCAGATGCCTCTTGGCTGCCAAAGTGTCGATCCAGAGGAGGTGGCGGCGGCTCGGCACTAGTCTGAATCTCTGATTTATTTTCCTTTTTTTTTTTTTCCTCAGGGGATTTGAAACACTACGAAAACGAAGGGTACCTCTGTTTTTTTTCTCCTTTGTCATGGAGGAGTTCAAGTACCTCGGGGGTCTGAGTCCAGGAGTCGGGAGCAGGAGAGTGACATGCGGTGGAGAAGGTGAGCAAATTGGAGAAGCTCTGGATCTACCACAGGAGCCATACCTCACCTCCTGCCCGTGACCCAAAGAACCAGATCGAGTGCTCCAAAAGGTGTCCAGGCTCTCCCGCAGAGATAGGGTGAGGAGCTCGGTCATCCAGGAGGGGCTCAGTCCTCCACATCCAGAGGAGCCAGATGAGGAGGCTCCATCTGGTCTGGATGCCTCCTGGACGTCTTCACGGTGAGGGGTACCATCCCCACGGGACACCTGGAGGGACTATGTCTCTAGGCTGGCCTGGGAACGTCTTGGGACCACCCAGAAGAGCTGGACCAGGTGGGCAAGGAGAGGGTAGTCTGGTTTTCTGTGCTCAGGCTGTTGTCCCTGAGACCCCCAGATGGATGGATGGTGATCATGGGCTCGCCAGAGGTCTTCTGGTATTTTTTTTTAATGCGCAAACCCCTTCTATCCTACAGTCAGACTGAAAAATCCATCTCACAAGAAGCGTGAAGAGGAACTCAAGGTTTGGATTTGGGAACGGCCGACGTGTCCGCGGTCCTTGTTTGGAAACTGTCAATGTACAAGTGTCCGGATACAGCTCCTGGAAGTGTTTCCAAATCCCGACGAAGACGCGCCTTGTTGCCAGCGCTCTTGACCCCATGCCACCAGAAGCTCCATGTGAGCTCCAACAGCTTCACACACAGCTCTCATCTCCATCTCCACCTCTTAACTCCGGCTTCCCTGCCACCCCGCAACTCTCCGCTTCCTGCCCGGGCAGGGGGAAGTCCTTTGCCTCGCCGCCACCGCTGTCGCACCGAGGGGTTCCGTTCCGTAGCTTCCGTACGCCGTCCAGGGGCAGCTGGGTGGAGGTGTAGGCCAACGGCGGGATGGTGTTGACCAGTATGAACTGGAGAGGTTTCTTCTCCGGCTGGTAGCGGCAGCGGACGTAGCGCAGAAACGCAGCGCGGTAGGTCTTGTTGAAGAGCGTGTAGACCAGCGGGTTGACGGCGGAGGAGAGGTAGCCTATCCAGACGAAAACGTTCAGCAAGCCGCCCATCAGTCCGGCGTCGCACACCGCCGGGTCGCAGACCACCACCAGCACATTGGTGATGAAGAAAGGGCACCACATGACCACGAAGAGGAAAAAGACCACCCCAAGGACTTTGGACGCTTTCTGCTCGTTGCTGATGGACTGCATGGTGCGGCGGCCGAAGAGGGCGCCCGAGGCGCTACCCCTGCCTCCCGCCTCGCGGCTGATGGAGCGTCTGAAGAGCTTCTCAGAGGAGAGCGAAGACTGAGGTAGGAAGCTCAGAGTGAAGGTGGTGCTCCACTTGGGCCGCGGCACCAGCTGGTCCAAGCAGAGCGTGGCCTCGTTCTGCAGGGCCTTGATGGTCAGGAAGTAGGTGACCACCATGATGGTGAGCGGGACGAAGAACGCCACGAAGGAGCCGACCAGCACGAAGTTGTCGTCCGTCAGCAGGCAGCTGCCATCTTTGAAGACCTTGGAGTGGTCCCGCAGTCCCAGAACCGGAATGGGCATGGAGATCCCTGAGGAAGAAGAGCAGGCGTCAGAGGACAATCGCACAACACCAGGACGTCAAAGGTGAGGAAGAGATGAAGATGAAGCGACATCTGGTCAAAACATCAACACTACGGTAGCTTCACCATCTTGAGGGACGAATGAGCAAGTGTTTGACATAAGTTAAGCCCCGCCTACTCTTGCCGACAACTGGGGGAACCTGGGGAGAGCCAACGTAGCAGTGCTAACACTAGCCTCCACACTGGCAAGTACACAAAAAACATCCCTGCCAAAGTCGTGTCCACGTATGCTAGTTACCATGGCACTTTTTGGCACTAGAGAACCAACGAAGGACAACAAGGAGACCCTGGCAGGGGGGCGAGCATGCAGGAGTGCTAACCCTAGCCCTCCCGCTAGCAAGAACAAAAAAAAAACGTCACTGCACATGTCAGTATACGCTAGTCACCATAGTGCTTTTTGGCACTTTTTGGCACTAGCAAACCAACGAAGGACAACAAGGAGACCCTGGCAGGGGGGCGAACATGCAGGAGTGCTAACCCTAGCCCTCCCGCTAGCTAGAACAAAAAAAAAAAACATCACTGCACAAGTCATGTCAGTATACGCTAGTCACCATAGTGCTTTTTGGCACTTTTTGGCACCAGCAAACCAACGAAGGACAACAAGGAGACCCTGGCAGGGGGGCGAACATGCAGGAGTGCTAACTCTAGCCCTCCCGCTAGCTAGAACAAAAAAAAAAAAACATCACTACACAAGTCATGTCAGTATACGCTAGTCACCATAGTGCTTTTTGGCACCATTATTTGGCACCTCTAGACGTTCGGTGTCCATCCGTTCATCTGCTTCACTTTCAGCCCAATCAGTGCAGTCGGTGACAGCCCTCCCGGGTCCTCCTCCTCAGAAGACGCCGACTAGAACTCCCGGATATCCTCCGACGCTTTAATTGCCAGCCGTCTCGGGGCTCCGGAGACTTTTTTTTGAGGCGCAGGAATAAATCCCGGCGAGCCGGGGAACAGGTGCGCCTCCTCCCTCGGCGGAAGCAGCTGCCGCGGCTCAGGTGCCTGATTTATTCCTCAGGTGCGGATGCAGATAAGGAAGACACGGATTGCAAGACGCCCGTCGTCCCCGGCTGAGCCGCTAATATTATTCCCGGGAGATCATTTCATTCTTTAGATATAAATATAAATTCCGCGAACCTCGCCGGCGCTCATATTTCTTCCAAGCCGCCCAGCGGGTGCGAGATTTCCCCGGCAATTATTTTGTCAGGAAACATCCATTAAGCACCGGAACCGTCTTTTTCCGATTTTATCTCCCTGTCAGACCCGGGGAGAAAAATGTAGCTTAACCGAAAAAGTGCAGTCGCCCCTCCCAGTTCACCCCGACCAGGGGACACGACTAAAATCACTCATTTGTCGGGTAATTGCATTCAGATGCATGAGGGGATGCTAGCGGATCAGCCCATTTGCATTATTGCGAAAGAAAGTGCTGGTTGGGACAGTTGCAACGGATGAGCAGGTGTTGTAACCCTTCGCTGAAATTCTGGAGTTTACTTTCCAAGGTGCTCCAAGCATCAGAACTTTCTCCTCGGATCTCCAAGAACCATCGTGAGAGCGGTCGGAAGTTTGAAGTGGGCTTCCTTGATGCCGAAGAGCAGGAGTGTCATTCCAGCTTCTCCACCGGTGATGGAGCACCCACTACCCAAGATCAGACCGAGATGGTTTGGACAAAGATAGAAGAGGGATGGTGAAGATCTGGGAAGAAGAATGCTGAGGTTGGAACTGGATGGAGGGAAAGAGGACAGGAAGTTAGTTGACATGAGGGTTGGATGGAGGCGGTGGGGACACCTGAAGGGAGCAACCCAAAGGAGAAGAAGAAGAAGATGGCTAGGAGTTCTCGGAAGGAGTAGTCCGGGCGTTGTGGACTTCCTCTCCGCCGTTGCTTTCACTGCACTGTTGTTGTACCTTCTGCTGGCTTCCCAGGGTCTCGAAGGAGTTCCCCAGACTTGTACTCCTGGAGACTGAAATGTCACTTCCAGAAAAAGCTTTGTGCCCCCGGGAGCCCAGGGGATGTAGAGGCCCTTCAAGTCACCACAGGAAGTTACTCCAGGAAGGGGCAAGATTGTGAAAGACCACAACCTTGTAGGCCGCTACAAAACTTGCTACGTGCTAATTGCCGCCGCAGTGAAGACCTCCACCTTGTATGGCTGGAAAGACGTTTCGGAGAATGCTAGTCCTGCCCAGGAGGAGTTGAGCTTTGCGAACGAAAGAAGCCCTCTCTTGCTGCTTGCCCTCGGTTGCCTAATCCCAGGACAACACGTCAAAGTTTGAACCACCGCGGCGCAAAAGACAAAAAAGCAACAAAAGGATGATTAAGTAGCTGTTACTACAAGTGCCGAGAAGGAAGGATACGTGCTTCTGAGAACCCAGGGTACGACTGGCGTTCTAGCTCACTTCTTGCGGGGACGCTATTCTGCTAGCTTAAAAAGTGACACGCTCCCAAGAACAGGGTTAGCGATGAACCCCAAGGCGCCCTCGTAAGGAACGAACCAGAAGATCCAGAAGGGGCAAACAGAAAGGGTCGGTGATCCGGGAGCACCGGGCGCCATGACAACCATCCAGGATGTAACAAACGGGGTCAATCTATAATCAATCGTCCGCGGGATGTGATTAGCGTGATGTCAGGATTAGCTCCGCCCCCTTCGACTGCTGTCGCTAATCATATTTAGCCAACGTGGCTCCTTGTGTGATTTTCTTGCAAGGAATGCAGAAGTTGTCTGAATGACCTGACTCGCCCCGGCCGCCATCGGCGAGCCGGAGAGGCGGAGCTTCTTGGGGGGGGGCGACTCGCCATCTCCGCTCTGATTGGCCGGAGCTGGCGCCCGGGACTCAGATAAGGTCGATCTGGGAGGCGAGTGTTGAAATCAAATCTGTTTCCAATCACCCGTGTGAGTCGGAGCAGGCGGGGGAACCACGCTACCATAGTGCACGTGCGTGCACGTGTGTGTGTGTGCACTTGCACTTGTGTATGTGTGTATGAGTGTGTGTGTGTGTGTGTGTGTGTGTGTGTGTGTGTGTGTGTGTGTGTGTATAAACAGTTCCTTAATGCCTTTATTTAGATCCACAAAAAGGGGTTGTGCAAGAATGTGTGTGCGTTCGTGCATGTGTGTGTGTGTGTGTGTGTGTGTGTGTGCATCGGGCAGACACACACACACGTGTGCACGTGCTCACACACATACACGCACGTGCACACACACTCTCAGTGTTCCCCATTAGGTGTGTGACGGGGGGCTGCTCTATGAGCAGGATGAGGGTGGCTGGCACAACACACACACACACACACACACACACACACACACACACACACACACACACACACACACACACACACTCTGCACAGCAATGAATCAGTTTTTCAGAGAACCAGAAAAAGGGACTTTTTAAAAGACATGGAGGTCTCTCCCTGTTAGCGCATTAGCATTAGCATTAGCATCAGCGCTGCACATTGGATATATGAAGTGCGGTGAACAAACCAACCAAAAATATTTTACGATAAAAAAGTGAGTGACTGAGATAATGAGAGAAAAGAAAGTTTAAGAAAAAGCTAAGATGACGAAATATGTCTTAGCATGTGTAGCGATTAGCTTCACTGTTGCTACGAGGAAAGTTGAGTTTCAGTATTCCAGTATTTCATTTTTGTTTTGTAGGTTAAACTGTTTTAAATAATGTGTTCCTGAGTTAATGTTGATTATTATATATTATCATTATTTTTATTGATTATTTTTATTTTATTTTTTGGTATGAAACGGTTCCATTTATTGTTGAAAGAAAGATTTAATTTTTTTACATTTCAGGCAAATTGATGCACTTTAAATAGACTAAAAAAACAATGCTAATAAAGTTATTCTTCGTTTCAAGTTGATCTATATTTCTTAATGTTAATTTAATGAAGTGGACATTCAACGATTTTATAGGAAAATAATACTATTTAAGAATAAGAATAAGAACAACTTTATTTTTAGCATTTATTTATTATTTTATACATTTATTATATTTCTATTATTTACATTATTTTATATTTTATAATTTATTAGTATTTATTTTATTAAAGGGGTGGCAAACAGAAAATAATTGAGAAGCACCGTTAGCACGGCAACACCAACTACCTTCTTGTCTTCTGAACCTCTGGTTCAGGTCCTCCAACCTCGGCATCCTTCTACCCAGATCTTCACCGTCCATATCCGAACCACCTCAAGGTGACTTTATCTGGAGAACATCTAACATGCTGCACCTCTGATGGACTCCATCCTCCTCACTTGCAAGGAGGAACTCATCTCCTCACTCCTCTCCTCTCCAGAGCATACCTCCACCTCTCTAGATGTTCCTCCACCTCACAATCTCATCTGCAAACATGGAGATCCTTTTCTCAGCCTGTCCATCACCATAGAGAACAAGATGGGACCCAGAGTCCGTCCCTGATGCGCCCCCTCCGTCCATCTTGACCTTCTCCGTCACCACCACATGTCTATCTTACAGGTGTCATACATGTCCTGCACCACCGTAGCACATTTCTCCACCACCTCATACAACCAGAGTTCCGTAAGCTCCTGGCTGCTCGGGAACATTTTTGAAAATGTTGTTGGCGGCGGGAGCCGGAGGGAGATGGAGGTGGGGGGTTACATAATAATTGTTCTTTGTCAAGTCACATTTATCTATTTGGCACATTTAAAAGCGGTGTTTCAGGACGGATTAATCCTGCCTCAGTGAATGCCCGGGAGAGGATGAGGCTACCGAGTAAAAACCACCGCTAAATACTACCGCTACTACTACTACGACTACGAATACTACTACTACTACTGCTAATGCTAATGCTACTAATACAAACATACCACAACTCATTGATGCACCCTGCAAGGCACTAAGCATACAACTGGGAGCAACTTGGGGGTTCAGCGTCTTGCCTGAGGACACTTGCAAACAAGAGGAGCCGGGATTTGACCCGCCAACCTTCTGATTGGAGGGACGCCCATCCTGCGGGGGCGGGGCTTAACCCAGTCCAGTCGACTGTCAATCACAGACAACCAGTCTTCTACAAACTCCTGATTGTTTATGGATGGTGGGAGGACGACGGAGGCCCCGTATCTGAAGAACCCAGGGAGGAGAACTTTTGAGGGAACATGGAACCCATGTGGGAGAACATGGAGACTCCACAAAGAGAAACCAGGCAGAAGAACATGGAGACTCCACATTGGGGTCCTTGTGTTCGGAATCGAAGAGGTAACCTTCTAACTTTGAGGATGAGTGCCGATCACGGCGCCACCATCCGAGAAGCTCCTTTGCCGGTTCTCTCCACCACCTGCCGTGATTGAAGTATCTGTGGAGCTTCTCTTGTTCTGGAGGAAGTCCAATCATATTCTGAAAGTTCCATCTAGGGAGGTGCTTCTGTCCAAAGGAGCAGCATCTAGTTGTGATAAAGTGCCATAAACTTGTGGACCTTCGCTCAAAGCAGAGGAGATCATTATTTGCAGGCCTGTCGGGCCTCGAGGTGTTTGCCAAACATCTGGCATCTTAAGAGCGTGCCTGAAACGATTGAGAGGATCTGCAGCTCCAGAGGAATTTGGGAATGGGACAAAGGCAGAAGAGAAGAAAATAGACTCCAGGCATGACTCAGGCCTCCAGCGGCGAGCTGGAGGAGCTCGAGAGGCCCGGAGCCGGTCAAGCGTTGTTTTAGTGAACGGAAATCAAAACCTGATGCAGGAGAGTCCCTCTGAAGCATCACCTGGATCACCTCTGAACATTTGAGGTGCAGGAAGCTTGGGAGCAGAAGATGCCACAGTAGCTGGAGGGGCTGCAGGAACTGAAGGAGCTGCTGGAGTCGCAGGAGCTAAAGGAGCTGCAGTAGCTGAAGAAGCTACATGAGCTACAACGGGTGGAGGAGCTTCTGGAGTCACAGGGAATGAAGGAGGTGCAGCTGCTGAAGAAGCTACATGAGCTACACGAGGTGGAGGAGCTTCTGGAGTCACAGGGAATGAAGGAGGTGCAGCTGCTGAAGAAGCTACATGAGCTATAACAGGTGGAGGAGCTTCTGGAGTCACAGGGAATGAAGGAGGTGCGGTACCCGAAAGCAAAGCTTATTGGGGGCTGCATCCTGACTGAAGGGTAAAATCTTTTGGATCCTGTTCCAATGAGGCCAACTGAACTGTAAAGCTTAGCTAGCTAACAACCTGAGTGTCGTTCTGATGCAGCGGGTCGATCCTGCAGGATCACCTGAACACCCGCGCGGAGATGTTAGCCTAACCTAGCAAAGGTCACATGGACAGAAGGTGTCGTCATCATAGCAAGGCTCTGGGAAAGGGGTCACGAAAGGAGCCCTGAGGAACTCCTGTGGGAGAAGAATGCTGTTTGCGCACCAGTAGATCCTGAGGTACTAAGCTCTCAGGGTGCAGAGGACGGTTCCATTGTGGTATGATAACTTTTAAAAATGGACTTCCATCACTTTCACAAACATCAGCATACCGTCCCTTCCCTTCTTGCTCTTCTTTTAATGTCTCCAGGCCTCGTGTCCCTTCTCAAACAGATTTTGTTCGTCTTTGCGCCCTAAATTTGACTTATTGGTGTCGTTAGCTCCGTCGCAGAGGCTCAGAAGCTCGGAGTGCGAAATGAGCCGCCCTGGTTTGGGTTCATAATGGCTTGCTGTGGCAGTGGGAGTGATGAAGGTGATGTGGGGGGCGCCAAATTTCGCCATGACTTAATTGCAACAAGCAAAACAACAGCGTGATGGCGGTGACTCATGAGAGGGATGGCAGCCTCCGCGGAGGCGAGACACGTATGACTGGTTTTTTATTGCCTCAATCTGCCGGGGAATACCGACTGACACCCGTGGACAAGCTGGAGCATGAACCGGAAAAAGAAAGGGTCACGTAGTTGGCCACAGTTCATTCATTCATTCATTTTCTAACTACAACTACACTCGTCTTTCACTTCGGGAGCCAATCCCGGCTGATGCTGTAATGAGGGGCGGGGCTTAACCCTTCCCACTCAGCTGTCAATCATAGATATCCAACAAGTCACCCTCTGTTTCCCAGCTACAGACCATTTGGAGTCTTCAGTGAACATCGGAATGATTTTGGACTGTGGGAGGAACAAGGGGAACCTGGAGAGAACTCAGTCAGGAGGTCATTGAGGATCTTCTTCCCCTTTCTGCTTTTCCCTTCAGGGGTCTCCACATCTTCATCTCAGCGACCTCCAGCTCTGCTTCTAGTCTCTTCCAGTGTCTCTAGTCCATACAGCATCACCGCTCGAAAATGACTTGTACACCTTTCCTTTCTTTCTGGCTGATAGTCTCCTATGACCTCTGAAACTTTTCTCTTCCTGCCTGAACCTGTTTCTTCACCTCTTTTCCACACTCTCCTACGCTCTGGACTGTTGACACTAAGTACCTGAAATCCTCCAGCTTCTTGATCTCCACTCCCTGTAGCCTCACCGTTCCACCCGAGTTCCTCTCATTCACACACATATATTCTGTCTTGCTGCGACTAACCTTCATTCCTCTCCTTTCCAGAGCATACCTCCACCTCTCTAGATGTTCCTCCACCTGTTCCCTGCTCTCACTACAGATCATAATGTCATCCTCAAACATCATGGTCCATGGGGATTCCTGTCTAACCTCATCTGTCAGCCTGTCCATCACCACTGCGAACAAGAAGGGTCTCAGAGCTGATCCCTGATGGAGTCCCACCTCCACCTTGAACTTCTCTGTTACCTCTACAGCACACCGAAGGCCAGCATACATGTCCTGCACCTGTCTCATATACTTTTCTGCCACTCACATTAACGCTAACGGCTAATCCCTCCAGAAACAGCGGGGCCGGTGCCTGGAGACTCGCGCTAGCGTGGAGCGCTAACATATATGTGTGTGTGTGTGTGTGTGTGTGTGTGTGTGTGTGTGTGTGTGTGTGTGCTGGCAGGGTTCCAAGGTTCCAGAAAGGAGAACGTTCTTCTCAAGCATAAACACTTGAACTTCTCTGATCATCTCTGGAGGGAGACTTTTCTTCTCATGAGAGTCGTCGCCATGGCAACCAGGCGATGCGCCGGCTCTGAGCGGACCGTCGACGCCGCGGCTTCAAGACAAACATCATCCACGGAGATGACATTCTGATCTCTACGGTTTCCATCAGATGGAACTCTCTCTCACATGGGTGTGTGTGTGTGTGTGTGTGTGTGTGTGAGAGAGTGTGTATTGGGTTCAGAAGATGTCTTGCAACAGCTCCCAGCACATCAGAGGAAACGAACCCGCTGGAAAACCAGGAAACAGGAAGTGAAGGCGACGTGGAACGCTTCCTGTGGTTGGGACTACAAATATGGAGTCACATTGATAGGGGAAGTGGTGGCACCTTCTCAGCTAAAGGGGCTAACCGCACATTAGCGGACGTTAGCAGATGTTAGCAGACATTATAGGATGATGGTGGATGTAAACGGACGAAAGCAGATGTTAGCAGACGCTAGCAGATATTAGCGGATGTTAGCGGTCACAAGTTGACATTAGCGGATGTTGATCTCCATGATCCCCGCTGCTCTGACACCACCTGAACCTGGACGTCAAACATCGCTTCCATCACGTGACCATGATTAGTTTCTCGTAGGTGAGAGTGAAGGCCCCCCCCCCACTTCCTGTGGGACTGCAGCGACCAAAACAACAGCGTCAATAACCATCAGGAAGTACCGATGAAAGAAAAACCCAGCAAGCTGATGGCCTCCGATGGGAACTTCTGTCTTCGTAGTGCTGTAGCTCCAGGGAGCTATGTGTGGCTAACGACGGCTTTTAGCGCTAATGATAATGGTAACAAAACCAAATGTATTTGTTCAGCAGTTTAAGACCGATGTAAAATTAGAAAAGTATGATGCTTATATGAGGTGGTACTATTGGCTAGTTGGGGGTAGCAGGCGAGGCTGGTTGGAACAGTGGACTTAGCTAGTTTGAGACAGTGGGCATAGCTGGTTGGGAATAGTAAGCATGATTAGTTGGGGACAGTGGGTTAAGCTAAGTAGAGACTGTGGATGTACTTAGTGTACAACAATAGTTGTGGATAGTGCTGGACAAGCAGCTCGGCTAGTTGATGATAGCAGAAGTGGCTGGCTGATGATTGTGGGTTTAGCTAGTTGCTGATAGCAGAAGTGCCTAGCTGATGATAGGGGGTGTGGCTAACTGATGATAAAGAGCATGGCTAGCTGATGATAGTGGGTTTGGCTAGTTGATGATAGCAAAAGTGGCTAGCTGATGAGAGAGGGTATGGCTAGCTAATGATAGTGGGTTTGGCTAGTTGGTGATAGCAGAAGTGGCTAACTGATGATAGTGGGAGTGGCTGGTCAGTGCAGAAACCTGTTAGCAAACAGATCAGATTTCGGTGGCTGTCGATAGGAGATAAAATCTTTAGGCACAATTTTAACCGAAAAATATTCAGCATGTGGCGAGGAGGGGGGTGCAATCTATATTCAGCGCTTTAGCTTTAGCTTTTAGCTGATAAGTGATGTAACTCCATAGCTTATGATTGACAGGAAGTTTTGGGTAGTGATGGTGCGCTCACAGGATGCTAAAAAAACGGTCGTAAACGACAATTGTCTTCCGCTGCTAACACCCAATTAGCTCCTTTGCTAGCGCAATAAACATTAGCTCATTCAATCCTGCTTTTATGTGATTAAATCTGGCGGAGGGTTGGTTCAGTGGGCCAAACTACCACCGCCATATTTGTAGTTCAGCGGGTCTGATGGCCATATTTGTAGTTCCCCCCTTTGACCACAAGGTACGTACCCGATAGCTTCCGGTTCCTCCCGTATGGAAGGATTGTTAACAAATGTGTGTGTGCGTGTGTGTGTGTGTGTCTTCACCGACCCACGGAGATGGTCCACACGGCCATGATCTTAACGCGGGCCTTGGTGTGCGAGTTGAAGCGGCTGTGGTGGATGGGGTTCCGGATGGCGATGTATCGGTCCAGCGAGATGGCGCACAGGTGCATGATGGACGCCGTGGAGAAGAGGACGTCCAGGTAGATCCAGATGGGGCAGAGATCCGGAGGAAGAGGCCAACCGTAGTCTGGAAGAGGAAGAGGAGGCTCTGAGATGAACGTCAGCATGTCGTTAGCATAGCGCATTTGACGGGGGGGTTCCAATAAGGTGCAGACAGGAAGTGTCATCGGGGTGTAGCCAATCTGTGTTCACCCCTTGATGAGGGGCGGGGTTTGACAGGGATGGGTCAGCTGTCAATCACAGGGTCACCTGTCAATCATAGGGTCACCTGTCAATCACAAGGTTCACTGTCAATCAAAGGGTTAACTGTCAATCATAGGGTCATCTGTCAATCAAAGGGTTAACTGTCAATCATAGGGTCACCTGTCAATCACAAGGTTAACTGTCAATCACAGGTTTAAATGTCAATCACAAGGTCACCTGTCAATCTCAGGGTCACCTGTCAATCACAGGGTCACCTGTCAATCATCCTCTCATCCACCCCGATGGACAGTTTCTGTTTCCCGACTGAGAACGTGGAAAGAACCCAGATAGTTCCTGGTTTCACAACAACCAGGTTCTCAACTTCTCCTTGACGTTCCTCTCGCCAGCAGCCATGTTTGTTTCCCAAAACATTGCCTTTCTCGGGTTCTCCGCTCTGATTGGCCGATCAACAACACACATCAGCATCTCCGTGGAAACAGATGTCATGAACGGCCATTTTCTCCGATTGGGTCCCGACCAAGGCTTGTTCGCCACCGGAGTCCCCGCCCTTCACACTCACCACACACACACACACACACACACACATGCTGATGAATGGGGTGAGTCACAGGGCTGGAACATGGCCGCTGGCTCTCAGGCGGCTGCAGGTTGAGCGAACATCAGCTCTACCGCTCTATCGGTAGCCGGCGCTAAATATAGGTCCGCCGCCGGACGCCGGCAGGGATGACGCCTGGACAGACAGAACTGCAGGTTTCCAATCTTCTCCACGTCTTCAGGCTGGAGAAGGAGGACCTGCTCCTCAAACTGTTGAGGTTACGTGGTTTTGCAACATGTTGACTGAATTCCAGATAGCTGGCATGTTCCTGCGCGGTGTGCTAAAGGCTAATAATCGGCGCAACGGTCCGTTTGTTAATCTCAGAAAAAAGGGACATGTTAGGACGTGGAGTCTGAGTTAGCATCGACTGTTTACTTTATGAAGTAGCTCCTAAGCTAATGGGTGGGGTCTGCTAATCGTCTTTGGGCTCAGTGGGAACGTACCCTCACGTCGGCACGTCCAGTTGAGGCTCAAACTCCGCTAACACTGCTTCTTCTTGTTCCAGGTGGTTACCATGTCGCTAACGTAGCGGCTTATTTACAGCCATGCTGCTGCGAGAAATTCTTCTGAAAGCCAAGACGTGGGACGTCATCCCCAGTCCCGGATAAAGCTCGAGGATGGTTAAGCTAGCACAGAATGCTAACCTCAACTACAGCCCCTCGACAGATGGGTGCAGTCGTGTAATTCGCACGTCCAAATCAGGGCACAGAACGAACCATTTCCCGGTCGCTAATGCAGCAGCACCCCCCATTTTCATTTGGTTTCAGCCACAAGTAGCCATCACATAGTTTTAGCATAGACCAGACTCTGCTGTGAGGGACCTTCTTCAGAAACAAAAATTCGCAGAACATGGCTTCCAGGCACAGATAGCAGGAGGAAACTGGATATTTGGGGATAGCATAGCTAACTGCTAGCGTGCTACCCCCCCCCCCCCCCACTGTAGCGCCTTGGCTAATTGGGAGGTTCATCCCCACCTGTCTGTCAATCAATTTTGGCTTCAATGTGAACGTACCCTCAGATGGGCGCTTCAGGTGAGACACAGCTAATTATGTCTGCCATTTCCTGGTTGCTAACGCAACAGCTTCCCCTTTTCTTTCAGGCAGTTCAACAAAGAATTAGCATAAAACTAGCTTGTTGTGAGGTGGGAACCAGTATTTTATGGTCACCAGAAACTTGCAAAGCAGGACATGCCCCCCAGTCCCAGAAAAAGTAGGAAGAAAGTTAATCTACAGAGTTATCCTAGCATGCTAACCGCCATTGTAGCCCCTTGGCAAATGGGGATGGAATGGCAAAATTGGCACTATTTTATGGTAGGAAACCTACTGGAACCATAAAGTGGGACAGGGCCTCCAGTCCCAGATCAAGCAGGAAGAAAGTTAATTTTCCAGAGTTAGCGTAGCTTGCTAACCTCCAATGAAGCCTCTCGGCTAACAGGTGTGGTCACCTAGTCACCTTAACGTCCGGCGGGAAGCTAGTCTCAGAATTGGCACATCTAAATTAGTCTGAGCCGTTTCCATGGTAGCTAACGCAGCAACTTCCCCTTTTCTTTCAGGCGAATTGAGCAAGAATTAGCATAAAATTAGCTCGTTGCAAGGTGGCGACCCCTATTTTAAGGTCACCGGAAACCTGCTTTTTCTTCTGAAACCCCCAAAGCGGGACACGGCCCCGAGTCCAAAATAAAGCAGGAAGAAAGTTAATTTTCCAGAGTTAGCGTAGCTTGCTAACCTTTAATGAAGCCTCTCGGCTAACAGGTGTGGTCACCTAGTCACCTTAACGTCCGGCGGGAAGCTAGTCTCAGAATTGGCACAACTAAATTAGCCTGAGCTGTTTCCATGGAAGCTAACGCAGCAGCTTCCCTTTTCTTTCGGGCGAGTCGAACAAGAATTAGCATAAAATTAGCTCGTTGCAAGGTCACTATTTTAAGGTCACTGGAAACCTGCTTTTCCTTCTGGAACCCTCAAAGCGGGACACGGCCGCGGGTCCAAAATAAAGCAGGAAGAAAGTTAATTTTCCAAGTTAGCTTAGCCTGTTAAGTTAGCAAGTTAGCCCCTCGGCTAACGGGGGCCAACCCCCCCCTCCCCGCAGAGTCGGACACTCCATCCGCCCGGATCGAACCTCCATTAACGAGGCGGATCGTCAACGTGACCGCGGAGCTGCAGCGCCGGGAGGAGGAGGAGGAGGAGGAGGAGGAGGAGAAGGTGTCCAAGGTGAGCAGATGAAGAAGAATAATGAAGGTCCCTCACGGCTGAGGAACCAAAATAGAAACCCTCAGGTGAGGGATGACCTCCGTCCTCGCCCCGCCTCCGTCCAACCCGTCCAAACATCTCGTCCACACGTCTGGACACTTCGGTGTCTCTCAGAGGAACCTGGAGAACCCTGAGGAACCTGGAAAACCCTGAGGAACCTGGAGAACCCTGAGGAACCTAAGGAACCTAAGGAACCCTAAGGAACCCTGAGGAACCTGGAGAACCCTGAGGAACCCCAGCAGACACTGGGGAGGGTGTGTTACCATGTGACTCGAGCGGGTGGAACGTCCAATCAGGAGACGGCTGGAGGAGGATCAGACAGGACGTTTCATCGATGCCTGGTGATGACATCACATCGCCATGGCGACAAGGGAAAAAGGGGCGGAGACAGGAAGTACCTCAGCGGGGATTTTCAAAATAAAAGTTGACGCAGAGGTTTTTTTTGAAAATTTAAATACACACACACACACACACACACACACACACACACACACACACACACACACACACACACACATACATAGAACTGCACACATGCATAAACACATGCACACACACACGCACAAAACTGCACACACACGTGGACACAAATGGATATGAATGCACACACACACACACACACACACACACACACACAAATATATACAAACATGTCCAGACGCATGCACATGCACACACATACATACACACACAAACACACACACGCACAAACACACACAAATGCAGACACACACATACATGTAAACAACGGCACACAGACACATGCATACACACAAACACACACACACACACAGACAGACACACACAGACAAACATACACACACATACATAAACTCATGCACACACATACACACACACACACACACAGACAAACATACACACACGTACGTAAACACATGCACACAGACACGCACAAAACCGCACACACATGTGGACACTAATGGATATGAATGCACACACACGCACGCACACACACATACATACATACATACACACACACACACACATGCACAAATGGACATACACACACATGCACACAACACCACACATACACATGCATTCACACACACACAAACGCACACTTACCTACATACACACACACACACAGAACTGTGCACATACACGCGGACACAAATTAAATATAAATAGACAAACACACACATGCACAGACACATGGCCACAAACATGAAAACACACAAAAATGGGGAAACCCACACACACACACACACACGGCAAAGACACACACCACAGTACATACAGACACAAACATGAACACACGTACACAAAAATGCACACACATACATACATAAACCAACACACACCCACACAAAGTCACATGTACACAATTGCGCACACACACACACACACACACACACGGACACACACTTTCAGACATGCACACACAACCACACAGGTTTAATCCTGGTCAGGAACTGGGGGGCGGAGGAGGCGGGGCCTATCCTGAGGCTCCGCCTCCTCGTCCAGAAACAGGGAGTGGGAGCCGGAGGAGGCGGGGCCTCATGATAGGCTCCGCCCCCCCGGATTGAGACAGGAAGTGACGTGCGTTTGTTGACGCTACAGTTTCTACGGATCCTGGAGGGAAGCAGAAGATGATCATCCCTTTTTTCTTCACTTTTCTTTTCTTTTCTTTTCTTTTCTTCCGGAGTTGATGAGCCGTCAGACGAGGCGGCGCAGAGATAATTGGTTTTATTGTTTTTACTAAAGTGGTGACATAGGGAAAAATTAAAAAGAGATGGCAAAATAAATATTGCACACACACACACACACACACACACACACTGTTTGGGGTGAAACCAATGAAAGGAGCCCAGTTAAAAAGAAAATGAGTCCATCAAAAAAAAAAAAAAAAAAAACAATAAATGATAAATTTAAATAAAATAAAATTAAATTAAATAAATATAATGAAATAAAAAAATAATAATATTAGAAATGATGATAATAATGAAAGTAAGAATAACATAAAATATTATATTAAACCATAAAAAAATGCAGTTTTACAGGAAGTCGGGTTAGACTTTGAGATCTGAAGACATGTTGTTACCATAGCAACTGCGCACACACACACACACACACACACACACACACACACACACACACACACACACTATATCAAAGTTCTGAGGTTTCATCGCATAGGATGATCTAACTCACTGATCTTCTCCACACCTTCTCACCGAACTTCTCTTCAGAAGGTCGGAGAACATTTGCAAAGGTCAACCATCATCTAGGACGTCTTCATTCTTCTCATCATCTTCACTGAAAGACACGGCGAGCATCTTCATATCTGTTCCCAATGGGAAACCACCTGGAACATCTCCTCCTGGAATGTGTGTGTGTGTGTGTCGGGAGGGTATGACAAAATGACATAATCCAATCTGAAACACACACACACACCTTCTAATCCCTTCTAACACGCAGCAGAAATCTTATCCCATAAACAAAAAATCCAAAGACATGAGGAGACCAGAGTCCTCCAAGGAGAGTGATGATCTTCATCGTCCAGGCTGTGGATTGCAGGAGGAAGATGGAGAACGCGGGGAGAACCCAATGTGGGAGCACTTCTGCAGAACCGAGAACCTTCTCACTCCAAGATGAGAACCTGGAGACTCCACAGAGGCTTTGCTGCCTTGGAGGTCGGGGTCAGACCTCCAGACCGTATGCTGGAAGGAACAATACAGGAGGCGCGAGAGTCCAACTTCCGACAAGATGGCTGCTGCAAGGAAGGAGCAGGAGAAGGTCTTAGAGATGAGAAGGTGAGCAAGAGGTGGAGGCTCTCATGGAGAGCTGAAGCCCAGGTCAAACCCCCCCAAGAATGAGGTCCCTGATGGCAAAGTGCCCTTCTTGGGCTCCTCAGTCCACCTTCTCACAGGGCAGGACCTCGGACGTGAGGATCCTCTGGAACCCGACGCTCCCCAATCAGGAGTTGAACACAAACTACAGATCCTCAGAACTCTTCGCCGCCTGGCCGAGAACATCCAGACAACCGTGAAGAAGAATAGTGGTCAGAGGCCTCCCTGACTGGGCCGTTGCCGAAACCGAAGAACCGCCAGAAGAAAGGGCTTGGGACACGAAGAAGACCCGGACAAACGTGCCGAAGAACGCTGGTGTTCCTGGAGAACGAAGAACATCAAACCCCACGGCACCCTCAGGCAAAGAGCAGCGTACCCAAAGGCACACAAGAGTCCAGAAGGTAGCATCTGCCCGTCACGTAAACGGCTAATGTTCTCCTCATCTTGAACCCTGTCATCACCTTGTAGTTCCAAAGCACTTTGCAACTGTATCACACACACACACTGATAGCGGCGCAGCTAGCACGCTAGGTGCTAAGCATACAAGTGGGAGCGACTGGGGTGCTCAGTGTGTCACCCAAGGGCACTTGGTTTGGTAGCTTCCGTTTAAGCTACGACTTCCATGCTAGCAGCTGGTGCATGGGGGGTGGGAGTGCGGGGTGGAGAGGACTCCACAGAAGAAGAAGAAGAAGAAGAAGAAGCAGAAGAAGAGACATGCCTTCATCTGTTTGAGTTGATCTGATCCCTGCAGGATTCCCTCCAACTGAAGAAGGATCTAACTTCCTCCCCAATGCAAAATAGATGGTTCTCTGCAGAGCAGGGTGGTGGTGGTGGTGGTGGTGGCGGAGTTCCAGCCAGAAGAACCCCCCCCCTCCAACCCCCTGTTGCCTTTGTGATGGCGAGAACCATTCATTACTGAGAAACCGCAACATAAAGGAAGCACAAAGAAGAGAGGATACAACCAATGGGGATGGGGGGTGGAGTGTGTGTGTGTGTTTAAAACACACACACACACAACAAAACACCCAAAGCACCTGCAGGTACCTCGAGGTATGGACACGTGGCTTGTTCGGATGCTTGACGATGAGAGGGTCAGACTGTGAGCTTCTATCTCCAGGGAATAAATCCCAAATCTAGGATTAAGTCTGGATTTATTTGTGGAGCGCGTCCGCAGGGGCGCGGCATGAATCTTTGATTGATATGTTTAATTCATCAACGCCGGGGTTTCAAGCATCACGAGCGAAGGAACGTTTAAAGAAAAAGGATTGGCTGAAATCCTTCCCTTCCGTCCGCTTCCTGGTTTGACTCCATGTTAGCGTCGCCATTAGCGCTTAGCCAGAGACACCGCTAGCTCGGAGACACGGCTGCAAATTGGGACGTTCCATTGAGAAGCAGCGCATTAGCCACAATGCTACAGCAGCGATAGAAGCTAGCTCGGCCATTAGCTCGGCTATTAGCTCGGCTAGGGGCGGGGTTTAACCCGGGTGGGTCACCATTCACCCTCTCGGTCTCATCCATGGACACTTTGGAGGCTTCAGTGAACCTGCGGACTGTTCTTGGACGGTGGAGAACATGGAGGGAACCCAGGCAGGAGAACCTCGAGAACTCAGAGAACCCAAGTGACCAATGGGTTAGAACTCTGACCAGTCGGCAAGAGTCCTAAGGCAAGAGTTCTGACCACTGTTGTTTTAGACGTTTGGAGAAGGACGGAATCCAGACAGGGAGTGGAGGAGCGTGGAGAACTCCATGGGTCAGAACCCATGCGGCAGAACAGTGGTCCGCAAAGAAAGAGAGAACCTGGTGATCCACCACTTTGGAACAGGGAACCAAGGTGTTCTGAGACAAGGACACAAGTAGGCTACAGGTTAGCAATGCCTTCTGGGAAGTGGAGTCCTTTACCTCCTGTTTAGGATGCCAAAACCACCTGGTTTCAGCTGGGTGGCCCTCCAGGGGGCGGAGCCAAACCCTTTTGAACCCCTCTCGGCTTGTCTGGAAGGCGTGGGGGCGACGAGACGAAGAGCAACTTCACACACTTTTTGGGGAAAGATAAAATTAGAGGCAGGGATTAATTATTAACCGACCAGCGCCGGCTCACAGCGGGTCAAACCTCCCCCGGGAGAATGTCACAGATGGCAAAGTGCCCTTCTTGGACTCCTCAGTCCACCTTCTCATAGGGCAGGACCTCGGACGCGAGGATCCTCTGGAACCCAACGCTCTCCAATCAGGAGTTGAACACAAACTACAGATCCTCAGAACTCCTCGCCATCTGGCCAAGAACATCCAGACAACCGGGAAGAAGAACAGAGGTCCG
>NC_141289.1:922500-1055000 GCF_037954325.1 Fistularia commersonii | reverse complement strand
GTAAACCCCGTCTTTGCTGCCATGGCAACGGCGCCAACACACCCCCGGCAACCGAGAGGGGAAAATATCGGGACAAAAAAAAAAAAAACAGCAAAATACAGCCTTTTGATATGTGTGTGTGTGTGTGTGTGTGTGTGTGTGTGTGTGTAAACTGCAAGTACTGATACTCATCAAAAGTACACAGAAGTGGAAAAATACTCACAAAATACCCACAAACAATATATCAGAATGCACTGTTAGCACAATTAGCATGTTAGCTAAACATTAGCCGCCGCTAACGTTTGTTTGCAGGCGAAAGAAGTGATAAGATTGTCAACCGGACCTGCAAGAAGCCGTTCCACTCCAACTAGCATAGCACAATTAGCATGTTAGCTAAACATTAGCCGCCGCTAATGTTTGTTTGCGAGCAACAGAAGTGATAAGATTGTCAACCAGACCTGCAAGAAGCCGTTCCACTCAAACTAGCATAGCACAATTAGCACGTCAGCTAAACATTAGCTGCCGCTAACATTTGTTTGCGGGCGAAAGAAGTGATAAGATTGTCAACCGGACCTGCAAGAAGCCGTTCCACTCCAACTAGCATAGCACAATTAGCACGTCAGCTAAACATTAGCCGCCGCTAACATTTGTTTGCAGGCAAAAGAAGTGATAAGATTGTAAACCGGACCTGCAAGAAGCCGTTCCACTCCAACTAGCATCTTCTTGCTAACGTTCTCCCCTGGTTTCTTCTCCAAAATCTCATCTAAGTGTGCTAGAACGCTTTTTTTTTGGCGCTTTACAACGCCGAGCGCCAGGTTGTCCAACATGGCCGCCGCGTCCATGGCAACAGATGTCAACAAAAACCAAAAAAGACAAGCGTGCGTTTCGTCGGTTTCCAGGGACGGACGTGGAACGTGAAGGTAGAGCGCCGGCGGCGTTCCCACGGCGATGTGACATCATCGTATTTACGAGGCAGAAATGCGCCGGCGCTGCGATTTCGGATATTTTTCCCGGTTCCTGAAGTGAACTCACTCCTGCGCCTCCGTTCAGGATCGATTGGAGATCTCATTACCTTCCCGCCCTGGTGACTTATTCTAAATTCAATTACCCCCTTCAGCCCGTCACCGCCATCATTCACCCCCCCGCCTGCTTTGACTTCCTGTCTGACAGGAAGTCCCTCTGATGGCGGCCATGTTTGTGTGGATGGAAACCAGCGTGAGGATAAACAGATACTGCGGGATTCATTCATTCATTCTTTGTTTCTTTTTGGAAGCTCCTCTCAGGGGTTTAAAACCAATCATCTTCCTCCATCTAAAGCTACTCATTCATTCACTCATTCATTCATTCATTTAATCATCCACTCATTCATTCATTCCTTTTTTCATTCATATATTAATTCCTTTTTTCATTCATTCATTCCTTTTTTCATTCATTCATTCATTCATTTATTCATCCATTCATTCATTCTTCATCCTTTTTGGCAGCTTTTCTCAAGTGTTTACGAAAACCAATCATCTTCCTCAACCTAAGGCTATTCATTCATTCATTCATTCATTCATTCATTCCTTTTTTCATTCATTTATTAATTCCTTTTTTCATTCATTCATTCCTTTTTTCATTCATTCATTCATTCATTTATTCATCCACTCATTCATGCATTCATTTATTCCTTTTTTCCTTCATTTTTTCAATCATTCATTCATTCATCCACTCATTCATGCATTCATTTCTTTTTTCATTCATTCATTCACTTTTTCATTCATTCATTTATTCATCCACTCATTCATTCATTCATTTATTCCTTTTTTCATTCATTTTTTCAATCATTGATTCATTCATCCACTCATTCATTCATTCATTTCTTTTTTCATTCATTCATTTCTTTTTTCATTCATTCATTCACTTTTTCATTCATTCATTCATTCATTCATTCATTTATTCATCCACTGATTCATTCATTCATTGATTCCTTTTTTCATTCATTTATTCATTCATTCATTCATTCATTTATTTATTTATTCCTTTTTTCATTCGTTTTTCATTCATTCATTTATTCATCCACTCATTCATTCGCTCATCATTTCTTTTTGGCAGCTTCTCTCAGGTGTTTACCAAAAACAAATCATCATCCTCCACTTAAGGCTATTCATTCATTCATTCATTCATTCATTCATTCATCATCATCAGGAGAGTCGCCACGGTGAATTATCATCTTCCACTAAACCCAATCCTCTGTATCTTCTTCTCTCATTCATTCATTCATTCATTCATTCATCCATGAACACACAGGCTCAATCACAGCCAATCACAGCTGCCTATCACGGCAGGAGGCGGGGTCTAACCTGGACCGGTCAGCAGAACGTGAAGACCCGTTATTTGCAGATTTGTCGGTATTCTGGAGAACTCTGCCGTGGAACCACCGGCGGCAGCGAGGGACAAGATGAAGAGGAAGATGATGACATAGAAGAAGGAGAAGAAAGGAGTCAGCGGGAAGCGATGAAAGGAGGACAAGAGGAATGTAGTGGAGAAGGAGTCTGATATCTGTATAAACAATGTGGTCCACACACACACACACACACACACACACGCCGTCAATCCCATTATCGGAAGGATGTTGTTTTCCATCCGCCGGCCTCTGGAGGCCTTCTGAACCACAGTGGATGAAATCTGAGTGCAGAGGAACCCAAACACCTGCAGGGTTCGGGGATGATGGTGGCCTGCAAGGCTGATGGTGACCTGAAGGACCAACAGTGGCCTCCAGGGATAATATTGGACTGCTAGGGTGATGGTAGCCTAAGGGGCTGATGTTGGACCGCAAGGTGGACAGTTGCCTACAGGGCTGATGGTTCCCCGAAGGACCAACAGTGTCCAGCAGGACTCATGTTGTCTGCAAGGATGATGGTAGCCTAAGGAGCTGATGATGGCACGCAAGGGTGACGGTGGACTGCAGGGAAGATGGTGGCCTGAAGGACTAATGGTGGCCTGCAGGGATCGAGGACTGATGGTAGCCTAAGGGGCCTATGGTGGCCTTTAAGCATGACGGTGGACTGTTGATCTGATGGTGGCCTGCAAGGGTTACGGTGGGGTGCAGGGATCTAGGACTGATGGTAGCCTAAGGGGCCAATGATGGCACGCCAGGGGGACGGTGGACTGCAGGGAAAAGGGTAGCCAGAAGGACTAATGGTAGCCTGAGGGACTGATGGTAGCCTAAGGGGATGATGGTGGCCTTCAAGCATGACGGTGGCCTGTTGATCTGATGGTGGCCTGCAAGGGTTAAGGTGGCGTGCAGGGATAAACGTGACCTGAAAAGTCAAAGGTAGCCTGCAGGGCGCATGTTGGCCCTCTAGGGTAACAGTATCTGAAGGGGCTGATGGTGGCCTGCAAGGGAAATGGTGGGCTACAGGACTAATTGTGGCCTGCAAAAATAGTGATAACCCAAGGGGCTGATGGGGGCTCGGAAGGTTGATCCAGACCAGCAGGTGCACTGGTAGCCTTGATGGCCGGTGGGGCTGATAGTGGCCCACAAGGTCCACCATGTGCAGGGTTGCAAAAATTTTCTGGCCTACCGCTAACTTAGATTTTATATCCCATCTGCAGGAGTCCAGATTATTGCTTGACATGTAGCTTCCCGCCCAACCTGCTAACACGCTAGCGGAGGGGTTGGTCACGACTCCCGGTCTGAACCCTGAGCAGAAATCTGCTGTGTACCACCCCATGGCCTGGATACCAAACACTTGGCTAACGTCGGTAGTAGCCTTAAGCTATGCTAACCATCAGGACTAATGTGAAATATACAAATCAGCGTCTTAAAAATACGAAAAAAGGATTAACAGCATCAAGCGCAGCACAGGTGGTACCTCCAGCAGTGAAGAAGCAGGTATCAGTGAGGAAGTTAGTATTAGCAGCATCAGCTAACCAGGAATTCATGCATTTTAGTTGCACGTGCGCCCCATCCTCAAGCTGTGCACGAACGGGAAATAATTAGCTAATTAGCGCCATAGGCTATCATGTATCTTCTGCCCCCAGCAGGCCAGACGTCACCCGTCAAAGCAGGGAGACAAGATTTGACTTTGTTTTTTGTAGCCGATAGCCATTTTTTTTTTTTTTCCTCCAGACGGAACGGCTGGAATTGGCATTCATGAGCCGCCCCGCCGTGTTTGTCAGTCCAAATCCGGCGGGAAAGTCGGCGTTTACGGAAAAATGCGAGGGATTGTTTTCGTGAGCCGAGCGAGCCGCCGCTTCCCGAAGAGCAGAACACTTTGATCTAAGACCCCCCCCCCAAAAAAAATACAGCTATAAATATTGACAACGCGCATCATTAGCATGGCGCGTGCGCCTGCCGGTTTCAACCCCGTAAGTCAAGTGACGAGTCAAACGGGGTCGACATGACTTCGTAAAGAGGGGTGAGTCACCGGGAGGGACTTTGGGGCCATCCGAGGTGGATTTGTCAGAACATACCGTCTCGGGGGGCCAAAAAAGGACAACAGTACCTCCAAACCCCATCGGCGCCTCCACCTGGAGGCTCCCGGTCGCCTTTCCACCGAAGGAGGCTCGGGGGTTGTTATCTCAGAGGAGCAGGAGGGGCACCAGAAAGGTCAGGCGGCGGGATAAAAACAAATCAAGCGCCAAATCCGGAATAACAGAATTGCCCTTTTGCTTCATTTTTCTGTTTGTCCTTGCGGGCGGACTGAGCATGTGCAGTGGCAGGAACAAGCAATCGGTTCCGGCGGAGGAGGAACATTTGCCAACTCCCGCCCTTTCAGGTCCTCTATCTCAGTGGTCCCCTACCTTTTTTGGACCAGGGATCACTTTTATGCAAACTTTTGTCCGTTCACAATATTAAATCTGAATGTAGCCATGACACATAAAGTAGTTTTTAGGGCTTTATAGCTTCATTAGCTAGCCGGTCACCATAAATAACGCATAGTCGGCGCAGAGTTTGTGTATCCTGTTGCAATGACCCTGTAGCTTAGTTAGGAATCTTGATATTCTCTTTTTGCCGGCAGCCTCCGATGCCTCCCGCAAAACCTCTCCTCTCTAGCTCTTTTTTTTTCCAAGGGCTAGCTTGTGCTAGCTGATGTGTGAAATGGTACGTAAATAGTCGTTTTTGAAATAAGATCCGAAACGTCGGATGAAAAATCATTTGTACCAAGATAGATTTTCTTAGTGGACCGGTACCAAGTGATCCGCAGACAGGGTACTGGTCTGGGGATTTGGGACCCCTGTGCTATCTTGTTAGCATCAACTCGCCTCCACTTTTTTTCCTCCCTTCTTGATCCCCCCCATTCACTCACCAAGCGATGCGGTACCTCCTTCCCTTGGGGTTGCCGAAGCCGTAAAAAGAGGCGGAGCTTAACCTGGGGTGTTGATCTCCTGCTTCCTGGACGGTACATCGCATGACTTCGCCTCCTATGTGGTCCGAGTAGAGCAAGGGATTGGAGAAGACAAGAAGAAGGGGATAAATGACAGCGCCCGAGGAGACGTTGGAAAGGAGAACAGAGGGTTACAAAGGTGCGGCGGGTAATTAAACGCTTTTCCTCATTACAGGCGGGAGTTAATTTTCCGATGGAAGGGGTCAGGGTGCGGCTGACGGATACAGGGCCTGCGCCGCTAATTAAAAGTTAATACGAACAAATGGGTTTTAAATTCCAGGCTCTGTCCGGGGGGGGCCGGAGGCGAGATCGGAAAAAGCCTCCCCTTCCTCCCCGCCGACCTCCCACTGTTGCCACGGTAACACCGAAGACGCAACGCAAGCCCGACAAGGAGGGCTGAAAGGGAAAGCAGAGAAGGTACAAGGTAGAAGGACGTTGGGCCAATGGGGTCCATTCTTTGTCCAAAGTACTCGGAGGGCAGGAGCCAATCACAGCTGTCATTGAAGCGAGAGGCGGGGTTTGTACCCGCTCGCCGGCCAATCACATTGCAGCGTGTAGAGACAGTGAGGAAACCCAGAAGAAACAAGGGGCAGGAGGTGGAAGGGAAGGGTAGCCTAAGGAAGGTGGGACTCCTGTTCCTGTGTGGACACCAATGTCGACGCTACCCTCAAGCTAAGCTAACCATCTGGACTCACGGCAGATTTAAGAAGCCGTATCTGAAGATCTGGAGCGACCAGAAGGTCCGGCCTCCTGGTGCTGGATCCGTCCACTGATTCAGAACAGGAAGTCCCATCAGAGTCCATCTCCGAGGAGCTACGAATGCTCTTCTCCGGACGAGGACCTTCTTAGAAACAAGACAAATATTCCAAAACCCTCCAAATCGGAGCCCTGATGGATCCTGAACTTCCCACCAGCTGCTCCTCCTTAGCCTTTCTGGCTCCAGAGAAGCTCCATTTGGACATCCGGCTCTTGTCTGGAGAACTCAGTTGACCCCCTCCTCCTTTCATTTCATGTCAGAGAAGTTGACGAGTCTTCTTGGTGCAGCTCATGAGGTTCCTGAGGTTCCTCGCTGAATCCCAGGAATTATCTGGATTAAGAGCCGGTCGATCTCCAACTTCTCATGAGTTCAACAAAGCCTCTGATCCTTCCCTTGGAGGCGTCACGTACCCTTTGACCTGGATTCTTCTCTTCACATGACGGACGAGCACGCCTTCGAACGTCACCTCAAGGTGCAGACCAGCGACGTCTGGTGGATTCCGTGAGCATCTCCAGATCTCGGTCCGGCTCCTTGGAGTCCACCAGGCCGGACAGAAGGTGATGCCCAGAGGGTCCGTGAGCTTCTTTGGGGACTCACTTGTACCTGATCTTGAGTTCCCCGGCCAGGAACTTCTCGTTCTGGTGGTACTCTTCTCCGGAGCCGGAACATCTCCCTGAGGGAACGCGAGATCTTCAAACCCAAAGCTGAGGGTTTCGACCGTGACCTTCTCGGGTCCACCTGGTTCCTCCTCTGGTGTTTGGAATGAAGCCCGAGGTCACATGACCGTCAACATCCAGCCTTCTGGATGGTGAGATGTTTCCTGCAGGGGAGGAGAGCCTCGTCCAGGCTGGAGAGCTGAAGAACCTCACCTAGGGGAAGGATGGCGCACACACACACACACACACACACACACACACACACACACACACACACACGCACACACATGCACACACACACACACACACACACACACACACACACATGCACACACTCACACACACACATACAAACACACACACACACACACGCACACACACACACACACATACAAACACACACAAACACACACACACACACACACAACATTGCACATGCACACACACACGCATGCAGACACACACGCACACACACACACACACATGCACACACACACACACACACATACACACAACATTGCACATGCACACACACACGCATGCAGAGACACACGCACACACATAAAAAACACAACATTGCACATGCACACACACACACATACGCACACGCACGCACACGCACACATAATGCAGATGCACATGTAGACCAACACACCCGCACGCACACAACATTGCGCATGCACACACACACGCATGCAGACACACACACACACACTGAGCATTGCACACACACACACATAAAAAACACAACATTGCACATGCACACACATGCAGACACGCACGCACACATAAAAGCACACTCACATGTATGCGCACACGATCACAACACATGCACACACACATATAAAAAAACACAACATTTCACATGCACACACACACACACACACACATGCAGACACACACGCACACACAACATTGCACACATACACACTTAAAAACACACAACATTGCACACGCACATGCATACACACACACATTGCTCATGCATACACATACACAACATTACACACACACACACACACACGCGTAGACACACACATGAACACAGCACATGCAGACACACACACTAACTCATGCATGCATGCACACACAGGTATGGATATGCACACACATGCACGCACACATTGCGCACGCACATGCAGACAAACACACACGCACATACACAACATTGCACATGCACACACACATAAAAACACACCATTTCACATGCACACACACACACACACACACATGCAGACACACGCACACACAACATCGCACGCCCACACACACATATAAAATAACGCAACACTACACATGCATACACACACATCACTCATGCATTTAAATGCACAACAGTACAAAGACACACACACACACACACACACACACACACACACACAATCAACTTCTCCTTTAAAAGATTTTGTGTCACAGCGACGTTGTCTCCCCAGAGAGGTGAGTCCCCCCGAAGTGTCAGCAACACACACACACACACACACACACACACACACACACACACACACACACACACACACACACACACACAAAGCCATGATGTGGAAATCCTCTCTCTTGAACTGTTCCTCTTATGTAATAAATGAACAGACGTGTGTGTGTGTGTGTGTGTGTGTGTGTGTGTGTGTGTGCGCAGGACAGGCATCACACACACACACACATCTGGACGGTGAAAAAGAGGAGGTTCATCTGTAAGAAGCTGAAGACGAGTGTGTTTTCTGCTCCTCTGTGAGGTGAAAGGCTCTTAGGAAGCAGGAGGTCCTGCAGAAGAAGCTTCTCCATCTCAGGACCAAAGGGGAGCAGAAGGTCATACATGTCCTCCTGACCATCTTCCTCCCAAAGTCCACCAGTCAGAAGGTCCCGCAGGAGGTCTTCATCTGTGAAGCCGTGATTGACGGGTCGCGAGTCCGGCTCGGCCGCGACTCGAGCGGAGAACTTCGTGGTTCCACGCGCTCCGCCTCGGTGGTCGGATGGTTCCTCTGAGAACTTCCCCTCAGGGTGTCGCCTCCCCGGAGGTGGCGGGTCGCTCATCTGATCCCCGACGCGTCTTCTGCCGACGTTAGCCTGGTTTTTCTCCGACCGGCAGACACCGTAGCTTAGCTTCCGCCCGGCGGCTAATTTCACGCTCAGCTGCACCTCCACCCTCTCCAGCCTCCTGCGGCCCGTTACATCATCTGGAAATTACACTCCGGCGTCGCAGAAGAAGGCAAATTTTGTTTGACAAGTGTTAGAGACTCCATGGTCCTTGCAGCCCCCGTAGGCCACTGTAGCCCACCATAGGCAACCACAAACCAAGTTGGTGACCAAAGGCCATTGTAGCCCAGCAGAGGCCACCATAGAAAACGATAGACCACCAAAGGCCACCAAAGGCCACAATAGCCCACCGTAGCCCACCATAGACCATCATTGGCCACCATTGGCCACCATTGGCCACCATTGGCCACCAAAGGCCACTGTAGCCCACCATAGAAAGCCATAGATCACCATTGGCCACCAAAGGCCACAATAGCCCACTGTAGGCCACCAAAGGCCACAATAGCCCACTGTAGGCCACCAAAGGCCGTTGTAGCCCACCATAGGCCACCATAGGCCACCAAAGGCTCCAATAGCCCACTGTAGCCCACCAAAGGCCACTGTAGCCCACCATTGGCCACCAAAGGCCACTGTAGCCCACCATAGGCCACCATAGAAAGCCATTGATCACCATTGGCCACCAAAGGCCACCAAAGGCCACAATAGCCCACTGTAGCCCACCACAGGCCACCATAGACCATCATTGGCCACCAAAGGCTCCAATAGCCCACTTTAGCCCACCATAGGCCACTTTAGCCCACCATAGGCCACCACAGACCACCATTGGCAACCAAAGGCCATTGTAGCCCACCACAGCCCAGCAGAGGCCACTGTCACCTACCATTGACCACCAAAGGCCACTGTAGCCCACCATTGGCCACCATAGAAAGCCATAGATCACCATTGGCCACCAAAGGCCATAATAGCCCACTGTAGGCCACCATAGGCCACTGTAGCTCACCATAGGCCACCATAGACCATCATTGGCCACCAAAGGCCGTTGTAGCCCAGCAGAGGCCACCATAGAAAACCATAGACCACCCCTGGCCACCAAAGGCCATTGTAGCCCACCATAGCCCAGCAGAGGCCACTGTCGCCTACCATTGACCACCAAAGGCCACAATCGCCCACCGTAGGCCACCAAAGGCCACTGTAGCTCACCCTAGGCCACCATAGCCTACTGCAGGCCACCATAGGCTACCAGCTTTACCCGTCCCTCCATGTTACGTGGTAATTAGCATTTAAGAGAAAGGAAAAAAATGATATTCATGGTAACTTCCGGCAACTAGTCAGTTCACGTTAGTTAGCGCTCGTTAGCAATTATCATCTTATCGCCCTGCAACCTCTTCTTTTCTTTTCAGCTGCCCTACATTTCTCACACCAGCCAACTTCTGGTCTTCCTGGCAGCTCCAACCTTTCCATCCTTCTCTCCAGATCTTCACTCTCCCTCCTCTGCACACATCTAAACCATTTCAGTCTGACCTCATCTCCAAAACATCTACCATGTGCTGCCTCTAAGACTGACTCCTTCCTGAACATCTCCATCCTTGTCACTCCCAAAGAGAGCCTCCACATCATCCCTGCTACCCTGCTAGCTCTGCTTCCTGTCTATTTAGCATCACTGGTCTCACCATTGACTTGTACACCTTCCCTTTCACTCTGATACTCTTTTGTCCATCCATTCCACCTGTAACAGTGTTTTTGATAAATATCGCCATGTGGTCTCCTCACGCTAACACAAGCAGGTCTTTAATAGCCGTACACTGGCCTCGTAAGGCGCATGTTAACATCAGGAGGGGAACTCCTTTTAGCATTTGTCTGCAGTCAGGTTGTATGAGGGCCATTTTTACAGGCTACAACTCGAGTTTTAGCTCCACGGACCTTTAAAAGCCTTGCTAAAGTGTTCGGTCTGCAATGTTTCCCCCCAAAAGGCTACAGTTTGCGTTTTGAAAATGTCAGCGCTCTCTCTATGCCAGGACACCGGGGGGACTTGTTCGTCTTGAACTTTGGCTGAACCTCTTTTAGCCACAACAACAGGAAGTAGCAGCCGAGGCCAGAGGACGGCAATCGCTTCCGAAAAATCCCCCAGCTGGGAGCGGAGGCTGTATGACCGATTCACCAAAAATCTACCAGGTTTCTTCGTTAGCGTCCGCGGCGCCACTGAAAGCAACGCCGCTGCTTTTAGCATGGATCCAGATACAACACACTCAAACAAAAAGCGTTGGCTGCTTTCTATTTATTTACCACAGAACAAGTTAAGAATGTCGCCAGAAGGTAGTTAAAAAAAAATCACAACATCCAAATATTGATTTAATTCATGTCATCTGAATGTTCTCTGGATGTGCAGTACTCTGTCTTGGTTGAACCACAAGGTCTGCCATGAAGGAGTACTACAGATGTTGATAGAGAAGTACCTAGAAGGTCAGAAGGAGCTCCATTGACCTTTGTAGATCTAGAAAAAGCATACGACAGGGTCCTGACAAAGGAACTATGGTTCTATGAGGAAGTCTGGAGTAGCAGACAAGTGCGTAAGATCGGAGCAGGACATGTATGACAGCTGTAAGACGGCGTTGAAGGGTGAAGTCGGTGTAACAGAGACATTCAAGGTGGAGGTGGAAATACATCCTGGAGCATCTCTGAGGCTCTTCTTGTTTGCACTGGTGATGGACAGGCTGACAGATGAAGGTAGACAGGAAATGGACTGTGACGTTTGCAGATGACATCGGGATTTGCAGTGAGTGCAGGGAGCAGGTGGAGGAACATCTAGAGAGGTGGAGGTATGCTCTGAAGGTTCGCGGTAGCCAGAATATATGTGTGTGAATGAGAGGCTACAGAGTGGAGATGAAGATGGTCCAAGGGTCAGACGGAGAGTGATGGAAGGATGATGGAGAAGACTGGAGGCAGCAGAGATGATGGTTCCTCTTTGGGAGTGAGGAGGATGGAGAGGATCAGGAATGAGTCCATCAGAGGGCCGGCACATGTTAGATGTTTTGGAGAGATGGTCAGACTGAGATGGACAGACGATGGAGGGTGAAGATCTGGGGAGAAGGACACTGCGGTTGGAGCTGCCAGGCAGGAGGTCTGGAGGAACACCAGGGAGGAGGTTTATGGTTGAAGCAAAAGAGGACAGGAAGGTACTTAGTTTTGAGATGAGAGAATACGGAGAATAGGGTTAGATGGAGTGAGATGATTGGCTGTGGTGACCCCTGGAGGGAGCAGCCCGGAGGAGAAGAAGTTCTGTGCGGTTCAGCTTCAGAGGCTTTTCACGATGAATCGTTCTGGAAAGTTCTCGACTATCGAAGCCTCTACAGACTCTGTGGGATATGAAGGCTTTGTTCCGACTCCCGCTGCTGCAAGAACAGGAACAAAGTTCTTTCCGGTCGTGATATTTCATACTTAGAAGTTCGGGAGAAGATCCTCATAGGCCTACAAGTCACGGGTGCAAAGCCTTGAGGGAATCTGACAGAAACAACAGCGGAGCACCAACAAGAAGGTCACAAAGACCGAATTCAGACTGCGGGGGAACCAACATACTGTGGACCAGAACCATCGTAGCTCCAACTCCAAGGCAGGGTCTTTGTCCGGTTCCAGAGGAACTTGTATAACGTAGACGCTTGGCAGATACTTCCTGCAGAATCACAGAGTGCCATTTTTAAAAACTACCGTGGTCACCAGTCAGATGCTTTCTTTGGACAAGAGGGCCGAGTTCCTCTGGCCTGCAGAGGTTCCCAGGGCTCGCGGGAGAACATCTACATTGTGGCCAATCTTGGTCCCTTACCACCTGTGGGAAAAAACTACAAGGTTCCCCTGGAGGAGAAGGGTAGTTCCTGGAAGGAAAATCGAGCTGGACACTTCTTAGACCTTTTCTGTCCTGAACCGGGTCTCGCTTATCATACGGCACCTTCTAGGACGCAAAGGGACTCTTTCCGAGACCTTCAGGCCATCTTCTTCTTCTCTTCCTTTGAGCTGCTCCCATCAGGGGTCACCACAACCAATCACCTGCCTCCATCTAACCTGGATCCAGCCTCCATCTTCTCCTCTCCTTTCTGTACTCTCGCAACTAGACGCAAGACTAGATGCGTTACATGGATTGTCGTACTCCCTGCTCCAAGAAGAAGTCGCGATTATAGCTTTCCGCTTTCAGGACCAACGTTTCCGAGCCATCGAAGCGACGTGGGAGTGCGGCTGGAGTTGGTCAGTGAGACAGAAAATCCGATTCATTTTCTCGGAGGAGAGAATCCCCCCCGGACACCACGGTCACATTCGAGAAATGAACCGAGTCGCAGCCATCCGACGTAATCTGGAGTTAATCTGGACACAAGGGAGGAGGCCAACTGAAGGGTGCGCTCATCTTCTTTAATTCCGGCACTAAACCGACAGAATGGAAGTGGAGTTTGCCTTCTGAGGTTCCTGTGAGGGGAACAGCATCTGCACCTCCAGGTAACCTTTGCTCCAGCTGAACCTTCCAGCTCATCGACCGCTTCATCACCCAACACCCGTGAAGAAATGCATCGCTGCTGAAGCTGCGCTGCCTCGCCCCCACCATCACTTCCATCCCCTCCACCCTGCCCGCCCCCAAGCAGCATACCATAATCTTAGCTTGGCTAAACTCCTCAGCGCGCGGATCATCAACGGTACCGCCGTTTTTCTGGTGCATAATAACTAGCATGATTGGTAACAGATGACTCAGATGATTAGCGAGTCATTAGTCGTGCCAAGGGACTGAGTCGCCCCCTGCCAGGATGAGGCCATTGGGAACCGACAGGATCCCCAAAGTCACCGAACCAACCGTCCTGGGAGAGCAACGGGGTAACTGGGGGTACATAAAGTACTCAGTAGTGATGGTAGCAACACTGGGAAATGGGAAGGCACATTAACTACTCAGTGCTGACAGTGAATTTCAAGGAAACCAGGAGTTCAACAAAGTACACAGCACCGACAGGAGACTCACTGTGAAACTAGGAGATACACAAAGTACTCATTCCTGGCAGGAGAGTCACCAGAAAACTAGGAGGTACACAAAGTATTCAGTACTGACAGGAGAGTCCCTGGAAAACTAGGAGGTACACAAAGTACTCAGGACTGACAGGAGAGTCCCTGGAAAACTAGGAGGTACACAAAGTACTCAGGACTGACAAGAGAAACCCTGGAAAACTGAGGGGTACATAAAAGTACTCAGTACTGACAGGACAATCCCAGGAAAACTGAGGGGTACACAAAGTGCTCAGTACTGAAAGGAGACTCACCGTGAAACTAGGAGATACACAAAGTACTCAGTACTGACAAGAGAGTCCCTGGAAAACTGAGGGGTACACAAAATACTCAGCACTGATAGGGAGTCACCTGAAGACTGAGGGGTACACAAAGTACTCAGTAGTGATGGTAGAAGCACTAGGAAATGGGAAGGTACACTAACTACTCAGTACTGACAGTGGAATCATGAGAAAACTAGGCGTTAAACAAAGTACGTATTACTGACAGGGGACCCATATCTTGTGTGAGGACACTTGAACCAGCTGGGAATTGAATCAACAACCTTCCAAACTACTAGGTCAGTAATTGAAATCACGGGAAAACTCAGATGTACACAAGGTACTCAGTACCTCCGTCCTCCTCCCTCAGTCTAAAAACAGCCAGCAAGTTCAATGAAGACCCTAAATTTTCTGTGGGTGTGAATGAATGAGTGACTGAATGGTCGCAGTCACTCAAGGAATGCTAAGATAGCATCTGAAGGAGAGGGTGAATGTTTGTTGTTCTCTCTATGAAGTGAATTTGAATGTCCCTACATGACGTGTGAATGAGAGGGTGAATGGTCGTACGTCCAAAGATACGTCCCTGTGATCGACAACTGTCAGTGGCGGCAGGATGGGAGAATGAACGACTGAATAAAAGGAAGTCTCACCAGCTCTGGAATGAACTCCCAGCTCTTTTTCCAGCGTTTGGAGAAGGGGGGGGGGTTTGTTTTGAATGGCCGCCGTCCACGAGCCGAGCGGCTGCCGGCGCCGCGGGTTGTTGTTGTTGCCGCGAGCGAACTTCCACGTTTTGCTGTCTGACTCACACCTGCTGGACGAGTGACTCACGGGAGGAGCGGGGGAATAAATCCAAGAGCAACAGGCCGAACCCCATCGACCTTCCTGCTGAGGCGGCGAAGGCGAACGCTCACATTTTCCGCCATGTTTCCCCGCGGCTTGAACCTCTAATTGGACTGGACGACGGAGGCGGTTTTGAGCGTAGCGTCGGACTCTTTGCCCCCCGCGGGGAGCGCGTGAATCGCTGCCACATTTGACAAGCCACGTCAGCGGGCGGATCAAAAATCCAGATCTCCATCTTTGTAGTCCAGACCAGGAAGTGAGGAAAAACAGCTACCCCATGCTAATTTTCATGCTAACTGCTGTTGTCTGAATTTGCGAGTGCTAAGAGGAAGAGCGCTGGTGTGAAAGGCCTCCACGTGTGAGGACGGCAAGGTGGATCCAAGCATACATGCAGAAAAGTAAACTCCTGATGTCCTCATGGCGGGACGCAGGGTAGCAGGTAGGCCGAGGCTAGCTCGTGACGCTACCACATGGTTAGCGTCTCTTCCTCACCAGCTAATATGCTAGCACATCCCCACTTTCTCCAGAATGGGTGTTCCTTCAGATTTAGGCTACATGTTCCTTTCCCAACTTCTTGCCCCCTTGCTAGGAGGCTCCGGACATCGTATCACAAACAACCTCAGTTCTGCTGGTTCTGGACCTACCCCAGAACCGGTCAAGAACCCAACACTGGTGTCACCTACTGTGAATGTTCAAGGCACAAGCTAGCACTGAACATATCAGATCCCTGAAGCACAGTTGTTCCCTCCTCGGAACCATCTCGTTTATCACGCTAACAATGTAGCCTTTGGTTGCAGCCTCGTTCTGCACCTTGAGCCAAACAGACCTCCAGAGCAGCTCCACTGCACCAGAGATCTTCTTCACCCCTGAAGACACCACCTTTCAAAAAAAAAAAAAACAACACCCCCATCCGAGGCTACTCCCGCTCTTGAGTTCACTGCATCGCCCAAATATGGGCATGACCCCCCCAACCCAATCTTATCACATGTACCAAAAGCTAGTAGCAGCCGCGTGGATTCACGTCTGTCGTTCAGTATGCTCCTAATAACATACAAGATAATTAGCTTTTCTGCTTATTAGCATGTCCCCATCTGAGGACAAGGGGGACCTGAATTGTTGTGGTGCCTTCCGACCTCACCTTCATGGATACCGTGACACTTCGAAAGGTTTGAGGGTCCCAAGAATCAGTGCAATCAACCCAACGTCCTCATACAAGGACACTTTTAAAGCTATCCAGCGGAGCTAAAAAACAAATGTATTATGATGACATAACATGTATCTAGCTTGATGTCACAAAAGGGATTTTTGATGTCATGAGTGTTATAAGGGTTGGAACGATCACAATTAAACATCTACATCTTCTGCAGCAGGATGTCGTGAATCTTCTACTTCAACGCTGGTTTACATGTTAGCGAGACCACACGGAAACCAGGGGGTTGAGTCCTTTTTTTTTTTTTTTTTTGGGTGATTCACCGCCTCTTGGCGCCCCCCTCCCCCGCCAGCTCCCTGCAAATATCACCTGTCAATCAAACAGGGGGGTGCAGCCCCCCCGACCCTCCAATCAGCATGAAGGTTCTCCAACGGCAATGACACGCAACAGCAGCACCGCCAACCTACGCCTTTTCAAGGAGAGGCGCGAGGCTCATGGGCCGACGGGCGCCACCTTGACACCATCTGGCGCCCGGCGCAAATGTCAGCAGGGTCGCGTCGTCCCGGGGGACGGTCGCCCGGGAGACGTTCTCCTACAGAAAGATCTAGAAACGCAGGGTTGTAGGTAGGCTGACGCCTGCTTGATGCTCTGGTGACACCCCTTGCTTAGGAACTCGAGTGAAACTCGGGACAGAACATGGAGAAGCAGGTTCCCGCCATAAGAGGGCCTTCAGATTTAGGGTTTTTTGACCCCGACATGAATGCCCCTGGTACGTCTGAAGCCTGGAGGACATGGAAGTCCAGGCAGATTCACTCATTCATTCACTCATTCATTGCGTACTTCACTTGTCCACAAAAGGCACTGGACAACAGGTATGTGGCGCCATGATGGAACGGTCCACTATCTGAGCGGGGGGGAGGTATGGGATTGAACACACAAGTAAGACTTTGGAGTAGAACTACAAGTACTTCAACCAGAGTGAGTGAAATTTTTCACACCATCATGTAGTACTGCAGTACTTCTGTGTAATTTGTACTTACTGTCTTTCCGGCTGCGGGAGTCGGTGCCTTGCCCCCGCAGAGGTTACATCATCCTGCAGCTCCAGACTGCAAGTACACACTGATACTCCCTGCTCAGTAGTCCAATGTGTACCCTGCTCTCTGCTCAGTACTCAAAGTACTCACTAATATTCTCTGCTGAGTACTTCAATATGTACCGATGCTCTCTGCTCAGTACTCAAAGTACACACCAATACTTCATGCTCAGTACTTCAGATATATCCTGCTACTTTCTGCTCATTCCCTCAATAAGTACTAATACTTCAGATGCGTACTGCTACCCTTCCCCAAGTACTTCAATAAGTACTGCTAGTGTCTGGTCAGTACTTCTGATTCTCCATGTGCTGTGAATGAGAGGGTGACGCGTCCAGATTAAACCCCGCCTCTCGCCCCAGATCAAGCCTTGATTGGCTCCTTCAAAAGTCTCTGATTCCTATCGGCGAGGGGCGGTGACCATGTGACTGTCGGCCAACCAATCAGAGGGAGGCTACGACTGGAGGAAAGATGGCCGCCGCAAGATGGTTTGGCCCCATTTACTGATGTTCTGGAACTTCACGAAGTACTCAAAGGGAAGAATCCACCTCAGCCCCGACATCAGGATCCCAAACCAGCTCAAATTCCCTTATTACAACATTATTACAACGTTATTACAACGTTATTACACTGTAATTAGCGTTAATAACACGCACACGCCTAAGGGGTGCTGTATCACAAGACACAAAACAAAGAGGCTTTGCGATGACGGGGAGAACAAGCTGACCCGCTTTCCAGAGGGTGTGTGTGTGTGTGTGTGTGTGTGTGTGTGTGTGTGTGTGTGTGTGTGTGTGTGTGTCTGTGTGTGGGGAGTGCGGTAAGTGCGTATGTGTGTGTGTGTGTGGGTGTGTGTGTGTGTGTCGCTGGATCAGGTACATTCATGCACATCAAAGGAAAAACTCTGGAGATTTCCGCTCATGTTTTGCTCCCCGGTGTGTGTGTGTGTGTGTGTGTATGTGTGTGTGTGTGTGTGTGTGTGTGTTTTGTCTGCAGAAAATGTGTTTTGTTTTTGTTTGTTTGTTTTGACTTGAAAAGACATAAAGGATTGCAGCAGCCAATCAGCAAACAGCCTGAATGAGTGGGGCGGGGCATTAGTAGCCAGTGTCCATTTTCCAGCTGTTTTTGGAGCTAATGGTGCTAATGAGCTAACAAGGTGCTAATGAGCTAACAAGGTGCTAGTTAGCTAACAAGCTAATTGTTTCAGCCACCATGACTCAGTCGCTCCCGTCTCCCCTTACGTTCAGGTAAACGCTAATGCTAACGCCACGCTAACATGCTAACATGCTGACAAACGAAGGGTGGCATCTCGTCCGTTAACGTGTGGAGCCGCTACGTGGAATACGGCGACCAAAGGGTTCTCCGCCGGAACCGACCGGTAACCACGGCGACGGCAGCATCCCATTGGACGACACGGCAAAGGCGTGCGAATGAAACCAACAGGCGGTGGAACCAGACGGTCATCGCGGCCTGAGGGACCGGATTCCGGCGCTGGAAACACAAACACAGAGTCAATCACCTGGCGTTTCCACGGTGACGAACGGCGGGACGACGTGCACCGTTTTCCACGGCGGGGAAAACGTCACGGCCTGAGAGGCTCCAGACCTGAGGGCGCCGCGCGGCGGCGACGGACACTTTTCCAGCTGTTTTTGGAGCCGCTAAGGTGCTAACAAGCTAACGAGCTAATTGCCTCTGCCACTTCCACTTAGCCGTACCCCCGTCTCCTGGACGTTTTTGTTTTTCCTTCCAGTCGAGGGGGAAACCTGCGCCAGTGACCTCGTGACCTTTGACCCCAGGAGCGACCCCCCCCCCCCCACGCCACACTCCCTTCAGGTGCCCTTGAATCATTAACAAACAAATGCTAACAAGCTCAACAGCAGCTATTTAACTAGATGGAGACTTGTTTAAGTTCGGAGGAAGTGATGTCATAGAATTTCAGTTGCCGCGGCGACAGTAAGGAGTCCATCAAATAAACCTCAGATGGGGAACGGAGGTGAACCCCCTCCAGCGCCGATCGATAATGGGGTTTAGCCACCGCTGTCGATCAGGGGAGCTCTATCGTCACGACAACACACACACACACACACACACACACATTCCAGGTCCCTGTGATTCATCCCAGAGGAACCAAGTATCTCCTCACCTCCTCCAGGTGGACGGCGGCTGCTAGCGTAGCCGCGCTATCAGCGGCGGACATGACACGCCGAGAATAATGAATGTGTAATTAACGGTTGGCATGGCGACAAGGTTCCATTATCTAGAAGTGAAGGACATCTCAAGCGAGAACGTCTCTGACCCCATACAGACCTGGTGACCCCCCAAAACACACACACACACACACTTTTTTTTTTTTGACGTCCTCAGTTTTAAAATCCGCAAGAATTAAATACTTAAAAATTAAAGTATTAATATAAAGACGTGCAGAAATTCACTCGTTTATTCACACATCACATATAAACATACAACCGTTCACTCATTCACGCGTCATGAGGACATTCAGCCTCTCATTCACATGTAAAATAAAAACATGCAACCATTCACTCTCAAAACATAAAGACAAACCATTCACCCTCTCATCCATTCATTCATTCATTTATTCATTCATTCGTCCATTCATTTATTCATTCATTCATCTATTCATTCATTGATTCATCCATTCATTCGTCCATTCATTTGTCCGTTCATTCATTCATTCATTCATCCATTCATGTCATGAACATGCAACCATTAACCCTCTCATTCACGTCCTATAAAGACTGCAGAAATTCACTCGTTCATTCACACATCACATATAAACATACAACCGTTCACTCATTCATGCGTCATGAGGACATTCAGCCTCTCATTCACATGTAAAATAAAAGCATGCCGCCATTCACTCATTCATTCACACGTCCGGACAATGAAGGGCCTCCAGTGAACTTCCATCATGTTCCTGGACTTCCTGGAGGAGATCCACTCACGACACACACACACACACACACACACACACACACACAGCTGTCAATCAAGTGAGGGGATGTAAATGTTAAGAATGAATAAATAAAGAAAAGATGATGAAACGGCGAGGAGTTGCCGCGTTTCCACGGTTACGGCCATCCTGACGCGATGACAGCTGCCATGGAGACAGCAGCCGCCGCTGAGTGACAGCGATGAGCTGTGATTGGTCCGACAGCATCTGGCGTGTTTTTTTTTTTTATTTTGAGCTATTTCTATCCCTGTGAGCTCCAGACGCCGGAACATCTGAAGAACTTTAATTGAGTCTTCAGGTCTGGAGAACCCGAGGCGTCCGGGTTCTCAACGCGAGGAGGCCGTGATGAGGAACCGGGAGGAGGAGGACTGACGTAGAAGGAGCTCTCAGGATCTCCAAGTCCTCCATGAATCCATCCTCAAGTTGACCTCGCCTGCTAGCGAGGCTAACGGCTAATAGCGAATTCGCGTTGACCATCCATCCAGGTGATGAGGAACCTGAGGTCCCCAGCAGGAGGTCAGGAGCCTCCTGCGGGTTCCACAGATGATCCGACAAGAACATCTCCACTGAGGAGCAAAGAAGGAACCATGCAGAGACCAGAAGGAGACGCCTCAGAGGTTGAGGTCCTCAAGAGGTCTGAGAAGCATCAACACCAAGGTCTGCTTATCTTCAAAATGAATCTAGTCCAGAGACACAGTCCATCCAGATGTCCTGGGGGGGGTCAAAGGTCAAGGGGACCCGAGATGGAGGTCATAGGGCATACCAGCAAGACCAAGTTGGACAGTGAATGGCACTGATGACCTTTGACCCCTGGACTGTTGACGTCCTCTTCTCAGAAGGACCAGGACGAGTGCAGCAAGTGGAACGGTCCATTAATCGAGACCAGGGGGATTTACTACTACTACTACTATCATGGGGAGAAATGGAAGGACTTGTATGCTCGTATTCTTGACAAACACGACCTGTACTGGTTCTGTGCGATCCGGAGAATCAAACGAATCACCCGACGCCAAATCCGCCATCTGGAGCCGTCCGAAAAGGTCGTAAAAGGTCGGCACGCTGGACGAAGTCCCACCAGGTCGCCGCCGGGCTTCTACTTTTTCGCCTCTGCTCTTTGTACCCTCCCTGCGACCTCAGGAGACTTCCATCCACCTCGGCCCTGTTCTGCTAGCTACGATTAGCTCATCCGATGCTAACCCCCCCCCACCTAAGATGTCCGACCTTGTGCATCCAAACGGCACAAGAAACGAGTGCTGACGGAACTTGACATGTAGTTACATTGAAATAAACGCTAATGAGCGCTAATAAGCCATAATAGCGCTTCCTCTCTGAGCCGTTGTGTCTGCGGTTGGATAATCACGTACTGCGGTTTTGTTTTTTCCCCCAATGTCGCTCATTCCGCCATTTTGTTTCGGACTGCAAGCTGAAGGGAAAGTAATAATAATAATAATAATAATACATGGGATTTTTATAGCGCTTTTCATGACACTCAAAGACGCTTCACAAGTAAAAAAAAAAAAAAAAAAAAAAAAAAAAGTCACAGTTAAACCGCGTTTTTTTTGTTTTTGTTTCTTTAGCTGAAATGCTAATGTGAGAACATGTAAGCAACATACCTGACGTGACAGGATGTAGCGGCCAAAAGGTTTTTTTAAAATAAGGGGATTCGTGACGGGATTCGGTTTCGCCCGAGGCAGAAGATGCAAGGTAGGGCCTCTTTGGTTGCTACGGCAACGCTCCCCCCAAAAAAACAACAAAAGCTGCAACAATGAAGAAGTCGAAGCCACCAGGAAGCGGTGCTACGTGGAAGATGCTACGTGACTTGCCTGGCAACACAGTGATGCTAACCCCCTCGAGTTGAACTTTGACCCCAACCCTTGAAGGAGCCGTCCGAGCTTTCCGCTCGTTACCACGGCAACCGACACGCCATCTTCCTGACCTTTGAACCCTGGCCTTGAGCTAACATCCCGGTTAGCGACGTAGCCCGGAATAGGTTAGCGGTGCGCGGAGCTAACTAGCTAGCTGGACGGGTTCCGTAAGGTTTTTATTTTTATTTTTTTTTCTCTGAGGGAGAAGAACCTTCTCGGTGTATTAATACACTCATACATATTCATATCAGCTGATTGGAGATGCAGCCAGTGTGACACCCTCGTGTGTGTGTGTGTGTGTGTGTGTGTGTGTGTGTGTGTGTATATACATGTATGTGCGTGTGTGTGTATGTAACTGTACGAATATGGGTGGGTGGGTGTGTGTATGTGTGTTTCTATTACCATGTCAGATGTGTATGTGTGTGTGTGTGTGTTTCTATTGCTGTGTCAGATGTGTGTGTGTGGGGGGGGGTGTTTATGGAAAGCTAGACATTTGTGTGTGTGTCTCTATATAACTTTATCTGATGTGTGTATGTGTGTGTTTGTGCATGTCTTTACAGTTTGTGAATTTGGGTGTGTGTGTGTCGGTGTGTGTGTGTATGAATATGTAGACATGTGTGTGTGTGTTTGTGTATTTGGATGTGTGTGTATATTCAACTGCATGTGAATATGTATGCTTGTGTGTGTGTGTGTGTGTATTAGTTTGTGCATGGATAGGTTTGTTTATATGCAACAGTGTGTGTGTTCATATATGAATGTGTGGTGTGTGTGTGTGTGTGTGTGTGGTCAAAGGCATCTCATAATGAACACTGAAAATATGAGTGTGAGACAAGTGTTTTTTCCTCTGTGTGTGTGTGTGTGTGTGTGTGTGTGATCAAAGTGTGTTAACAGGAACAAGGTACCGTTTGATCTCCACACCGCAGGAGTGTGTAGCTCCGCCTCCGCCGCTCAGACTCACCTGTCGCTGTTGCCATGGCGACCCTCGGCCCGGCCCGGTTTTAAGATCACTAGAAGAACACTGAGAACCTCCTGACGGGTCCAGACGTTCCCTCGGCTGGAGAAGCCTGAGGGGGCGGAGCCAGCTGTCATTGGACGAGAGGCAGAGATCATCCCGGATCGGCCAATCAGAGGGATGCATATTGAGACGTGCAGCTTTCACTCACTCACACTAGAACATCAAGCATTCACAGGTCTGGATTGTTGGAGGAACCCCACATGTGGAGGTTTGACACACACACACACACACACACACACACACACACACACACACACACACACACACACACACACACAGCCGGCCATTAGCAGCTTATTGGATTCAGCGGCAGTGTGATTGCAATCGCAACATCCTGTGGCGGCTAATAACTAGTTCCTCCCATCAGGAGAGTGCACGTGCACGTGCATGCATGAGACACAAACACACACACACACACACAGGGTCACAACGCTGCCATTAAAATGACTGACATGGATTTATCGTCGCCTCCACGGACGCCGCGACGCATCCAATACCACCTTGTGGCGTGTTTGGTTACCACGGCAACCGTTGGCCGGGGGTCAGGCTGGACCAGGAGCCGCCAATCATCTCCGGGTGACATTTACAGCCGGATCTTCACGCCGAACCCCGGGGAGGAACGCGGTGGTTGGTTCCAGGATCGCCACGGCAACCAAAAAAAACAGCAGCGTCAATCAAAACATCCAATAATCAGGCCGTCAATCATATTGATAGTCATAACTCCACTCGGAATGTTCCAACATCCAGGTCAGGTGGGGGTGGGGGAGGTCAAAGGTCAACGCCACAAAGGAGAAAATGGACTTCGCCGACCAATCAGGACGCATGACCACTTTACAACTGTTATTACATTTTTATAACGTTATAACACTTATTACACCGTTATTACACCGTTATTACACCATTATTACACCGTTATTACACTGTTATTACAACGCAGCTCTTTTTAGAACGATCTTGGAAGGTGCCGACTCTCATCCAATCAGCCGCTCCGTGTCGGCCGCGCTGAGCAGCGAATAAGCCGGCGCACCTCCGGCGAGATCCATCATTTATAGATTCATTAGCGCATGTGTGTGTTCAAGCACACACACACACACACACACACACACTCACACACGGCAGGCTGAGTCACGCTCGCCGCTCCGAGGTAAAATGTCAGGCAACCTTTAAAACGGCGCCATCGATTCCGACGACTCGGCGACGGTCGGTCAATCAAAACGGCGAGGCGAGGAGGTCTGGGGGGGAGGGGGCGGGGCTTATCGTCAGGGACGACCGGTGGAGATGTTGGAGGAGCACCCGGGCGGAGAACTTCCACCTGATTTGTCTTGATGGACGTTTGAGAAACCGGATGTCACCTTGGGATGAACCACTGGGCTAGCTAAGCTAGCTGCGCGTTAGCAAGCGGAAGCTAATGTGATGACAAGTAGCTTCGCTCCTTCCCCCGCCAAGATGGCGTCCCCTGCTTGCTCTTGCGGACCGTACCATCTCCTCTGCAAGCGGGGGTGAACCGGTGACACCAGAGTGACAGGGTCAGTACTTGTATGCCCGTACACGTGTCCTTGCCTCTCGCCCAATCACAGCCGGGATAGGCTACGCCTCCCCGACTTCCAGCCAATCGCAAAGGTCAACAAAATTACCAAACCGCAGATCAGCTGAGAGGTTTCCATGGACCTCCCGGCTCGAGCCGTTGTTCGGAGGTAAGACAGGTCAGCGCGGAAGCTAAGTGAGCTTAATATCAGCTAATGAGCACCCAGGGGGGTTCTGGGAGTTTGAGTTTATCTCTAATTAATAATAAAAATAATATCATCCCTTGGCTGCCGGTGGAGGAATGTCAGGGCAGAGCAAGGAAAAGATGGCCGTCACCTTGATGAAATGTTAGCAAACATCTCATCTGGGGCTCTGAGGTGGAGGTTTACCCCCTCATTGGCCCGGGAGGATGCTGAGGCACGGCGCCATTATGTGTCCGTGATTTCTCCATCAGCGGAGGCGGCAAGGTGACCCCCCTCCCCGACCCAAGGTGACCCCTCCCATACTCCCGAGTCCACGCCTGGAACCTCTCCAAGGACGAGGAGCAGCTGTCTGTTCAATTTGTCTGCCCTCCCCCCCTTGAAATTTCCATCACTTGTGCTAAATTGCCTCCTAGCAAACCTAGCGTGGTCACCCCCCCCCAGGACCAGGACCCCCCACACACACACACCTGATGACCCGATGCATCATTTCTGACCAGGAGAACATCAGTTTATGGACTGAGACAGCGGAAACAGCACTGGGAGTTGATGTTCCCAGTGGAACTACAAGTATGGTACCCGCCTGGTAGACTACCACAGAGGGCAAGCAGGTCCACTGTAGTCATGAACCCCCGTTTGATTCATAGAACATTCTGATTCCTCTCCAGGAAGTCGCTGATGTCATGTGACCTCAAGTAGGTCTTCACAGAAGGTTTGACAGAAGCAAATCTGCCCAGAAGATCAGAGCTTGAGCGCAAGGTAGAGAGCAAGGTGGAGGGAACACAGGAGGTCCTACAAAGAGAAGGAGCCTCCACATGAAAGGAGATCCCTTTCGGCCACCAGAATCAAACCAGGAACCTTCCGAAGTTCTCAGCCAAACAAAAATTCACAGAGAACATTGGTTGTTTCACAGTGAGAAGGTTCTGCACCAACAACCCTCCCGTTGTCCCCACTGAACCTCTTACTAACAAAGCCAGCTCAACTGGGGTCCATCTGGTCCACCATTGTGGATGACCACCACCTCCACATAAAGAGGCCATGTTCCTTCACCAATGTTAAGATTCCACATCCAAGGTCATCTAGCAAGTCCTTCCTACCTCGGTGGAACAGGTTGGACCGATGATGGTTCTCTTCATTTCCCTAAAAGGCAGTTCAGTGGAGATGTGAGGGGTCAGACTCAGGCATCAGAGCCAGGAGGGCATCAGAAGGGAACCAGACCCATGCAAGAACATGCTGAAGAGCAGCTTCCAGTCCAAAACCAGTGCTCAATCGCCCCTAACTCCACATTTTAGCCTACAACTAAAGGGTCTCAACTTACAGAGTTCTTTACGCTAGTTAGCATTCCCGTAGTTAGCACCTTCCAAAGCTGCCATTCAAGGCGCTACCCATACCACCCAGAGCAACACAGAGTTCTTTACGCTAGTTAGCATTCCCCTAGTTAGCAACTTCCAAAGCTGCCATTCAAGGCGCTACCCATACCACCCGGAGCAACACAGCATTCAGCATCTCGGCCCAAGGACACTTGGGCATGTAGACAGGAGAAGTCGGGACTCCAACCGCCAGCCTTCTAGCAACTGAGCCTCAGATGCGTACAAGGAGTTCTCTTCTTCTGCTGCCGGAGCACGAGGGACTGCTCTTCACAATTCCACCTGCAGCTGAGCAGCTAATTACTGGTTCCTCCTGGAGTTGTAAAGACGGTTTAAGGGCAAGATGTTTCTCCTCCACAGATTCCACTTCCATGAATGCAGGAGTGAAGCGAAACCCCCGCCCGCCCGCCCGCCCGCCACCTCCGCCTCCTTTGAAGTGTCAACACGCATCACGTCTGGACTCCCACTTCCTGTGACAGCAGCTCTAATCTGGCGCTGGCGGCCCTGCGGCGGCGACGTGGGAGGGAGTGCGAAGAGGAGGCTCGGCACGCGAGAGCCGGGATTATCTCATCTGCCTGAGAGACGTGTCAAACAGGAAGTCACGGAGACAAACATCGGAAAGAGCGAAAGAGCGAAGACTTAAACCGGTACGCTAATAAAACTTCCGATAATTGAAAGGGTACCGGATTGCACCGTGATGTATGCCTTGGAGGATCAAACCCTCTTGTCCATGTGACTCGTCAACTTGTTTGGAATCCATCCTAAAGCAAAGAGTCAAGGTCCTTGGGGAGTTTTTGGACCAGGTCCCCCAGAAGGTTTTTGGACCAGGGACCAGTTCCGTGGTTCGTTTACAATGCAGAAGCACAGAAGGGGAGCGTACATCACAAACACCAGAGGGAGCATCTTGACATTCACCCAGTCCACCTTCATTACCGTTACGCACTTCAAGGTGCTGCAAAACCTGAAGGACCAGCGGGTTCTGGACCTTCAAAGTCCAACATACAGGAGACTCGGAGAACAAAACCAGTTTCTACAGAGACTCCAGAGTTTCTTCTGTAGTACTACCCACTTCAACTACATCTGTTCCTTGATGGAGTTGTCCCGGTTCCACACGGGGCCACAAAGGTGAGGACACCAGTTCAGCCCAGATGCAAGACTTGTATGCCTCCCAGTCCCGGCCCATCAGATTAGGTATTCGGTCTACTCACCACGTGCACGTCCAGGGCGGAAAGTCGCCAGAACCTGAACACCAAGACAAGGGAATGCGGTGCAGGTGTGGAACTCCAGCGCAGGAACCTGATTGGACAGGGTCCCCCAGAGCAGGTGTGACAACGAGGGCCGTTTGACGAGCAGGTGAGGATGACCACAAAAAAGGAAGTGGAAGCAGACGGAGTGCAGGAGATCCAGAATAGAAGAGGGTGCAAAATAAAACTTTTCTGGAAGTGTCTGGAAAGTGGGCTCGCCATGCTTCTTCTGTGATTGACAGGCGGCCCGTCCGGGTTAAGCCCCGCCCCCTCGGCGCTCCGGCTTTCAGACGGTGACCTTCCAGCCGGGAACCGTGATGCTAGCGGCTAAAAGGCAGCAGATAACCACCTGCGTCCATCTCATCTTCATCACCTTCTCCGCCTCCTCCAGACGGTGCCTGAGGTCGGGAGGAGGCGGGGCCTCCATCGGCGCCGCCGCCGCTGATAAAGTGCTGCTGCCACCAGCTCATTCCATTTACCAAGAAGCGATAAGAGTGTGTGTGTGTGTGTGTGTGTGTGTGTGTGTGTGTGTGTGTAACTGACCCATTTCATGTTAAAAAAAAAATGTATAAAAAAAATGGAACTACAAATTCTAAAAAGTGATGTTAAAAAACTACAAATATGGCCTCCCCTTTGCCACCAGGAAGTCAGACAGGAAGTCCTGTGTTTGTACACATTCACATCCTCCTAGCGAACTGCCAAACACACACACACACACACACACACACCATCTTTCACTTATTGACAGCCGTCAGTGACTGATTGATCGACAGTTTTTGATTGACAGCTGGACAAATTGATTGGTCTTTCTGATTGACAGCTGTTCGGGTGTGTCTTCATCATTGACGACTGATCGACGGCTGATCGATGTATGATTGTCTGATTGTCATCTGTCGATACCTGTAATTGATTGACAGCCTTGTCTGATGGATTGACGGCTGATTGACAGCTGTCATTGACGACTGATCGACAGCTGATCAATGTATGATTGACAGCTGTGTGGGAGCGTCTGACTGTCATCTCTCAATGCCTGTGATTGATCGACAGATACAGAGTGTGTGGATCTGATCGATTGCTATATGGGTGTCTTATTGATGACCGATTGAGAGCCGATCGACGAATTTACGATTGACAGCCGTGTGGGAACGTCTGATTGACAGCTGGACAGACGTCGGTTTCTTGATTGACACATCTATGGATATGCGATTGATTGATTGATTGATTGATTGATTACTGCGTGAATGACGAGCCTCACCCGTCAAACTCCAAAGCGTCGCCGCCGTTGGTTCTCCTGGAACGCCGTTCCCTCCTCGGCTCGACGCCCACTCCAGTCATCAGGCGGCCATTACGGCTCCATCAGGCCGGCTTGAGAAGAAGGAGGAGGTCCTGGAGGCGGAGATGATGAGATGTCTGAGGAGACGCCAGGTCTTCGCCGCCGCTCATCTCGCTTCTTCGCTCCACGACTTGTTTTCTCCGGAGTGATTAGATGGCGGGACCTGAGGAGACACTCAGGAGAGACGAGGAGGAGGAGGAGGAGGAGGAGGAACCGCCGGTGATCCACGGCTTCCATCGTCAACACGGGGGTGGAGAAGCGAGGTCTGCTTTCCACGTTCTCCTTAAAGGTTCTCCAGGTTCACTGAAGGCTCTGGAATGCATGCGCTGGAAATCTGTGATTGACACTAAAACCCCGCCTCTCTGCTGGGATTGGTTGATTTTAACGATCTCCATTTATTTTTAGGGGGTGGGGAGAGGAGCCAATCACGGGTCCCATATGGGTCAGGAGGCGGGGTTTAACACCAGGACGGCTACATGTCAATCACAGGACTAGCTGTCAATCACAAGCGAAGCTGTCAATCAAGAGTACTAGCTGTCAATCACAGGACTAGCTGTCAATCAGAGGACTAGCTTAGCTGTCTATCAGAGTACTAGCTGTCAGAGTACTAGCTTAGCTGTCAATCAGAGTACTAGCTGTCAATCACAGGACTAGCTTAGCTGTCAATCAGAGTACTAGCTGTCAATCAGAGTACTAGCTTAGCTGTCAATCACAGTACTAGCTGTCAAACGAGAGTACTAGCTTAGCTGTCAATCACAGTACTAGCTGTCAATCAGAGTACTAGCTTAGCTGTCAATCACAGTACTAGCTGTCAATCAGAGTACTAGCTGTCAATCACAGGACTAGCTTAGCTGTCAATCAGAATACTAGCTGTCAATCAGAGTACTCGCTGTCAGAGTACTAGCTTAGCTGTCAATCAGAGTACTAGCTGTCAATCAGAGTACTAGCTGTCAATCAGAGTACTAGCTGGCCCTCCAATGCTCTTCAATGAACCTGCTGGCTGGTTTTGGAGGAAGAACCTGGAGAACTCGGAGAGAAACCAGGACAGGAATGAGTGAAAGAAAAACAAAACACGAGGCTCTGGCGTTCTCCTGGTTTATTTCATCTCTTCGCTCCTCCTCCTTCTCCGTTATTTACAAGATTCACACGAATGAACGACTTACAACTCACGACGTCTGGGCTGAAGGGGCGGAGGTTCGCTCCACGGCAAGATGGCGGGTCGGAGAACCTCGGGTTCCGCGACGGGAGGGAATAAATAGGTGAAAACGTGCGTCCAGTTTCTAGAAAGTCAGAGGGAACCCGGTTCTTCTCCCCCACGGCGGCGGGGAACGTTTCGCTCCCGTTAGCTTGGAGGACCACGAGTGGACCTCCTCCTCCTGAGCTGCTCATCGGTGATCTTGAACTTTGAAACGATTCCACGGAGACGGAAGATGGAGATGGTCGGGGGCGAGAAGGTCCACCTTCTGACGGAGTTGACGGAGATTAAAGCGGACAAGAGCTCCTGGATTTGCGAGCAACGCTTTAGCTTCAAGGCGGCTACAGAACATTGTGCAAATGGACTACAAATATGGCGGCGAGCGTCAGGGGCTCACAGGCAGCAGTCGCCCTTCCGGAGACATTTTGAGAGTCCAAACGAGACACCAGATTCCAGGAATCTCACCACACTTTGAGTAGCCGAAGAGCTAATCCGGCGTTAGCGGAGGGCGGCGCCTCGGTCGCTAATACCGTTCGATGCTGTTTGGTTTGGAGACGCTGCCCCTGCTGGCCTGGAGTTTGACCAACGACACGCTAAATAACGGTGTTAGCGGTGGTTCTTTGCGCAAGTCACCTGGCGTTGCTAACTAGCGCTGGAGTGTTAGCTAGCAGGGGAAGCAGGGAGAACCGTGTTTGCTGCTAAATCGGCGCAGGGCCGTCGATTTGTACAAGGATGGGGGAGGTGGAGGCATCGTGAGGGTGCACAAGTCAGAGGTTGCTCGTCGGCCATCTTGGACTACAAATATGGCGTCACCCGCTAACGTAGACTCAGTAGCTTTCACATGATTCTCTCCTCCCTTAGACTAGCAAAGGAGCTAATACAGACATTAGGGTGGCTAATACCATGTTGTCTGGTGCGGGTTTGGAGACGCTGCCCCCTGCTGGCCTGGAGTGTGAATGACGATGCTCACGCTAACGGTGCTAACGGTGCTAACGGTCTTGTTTTTCTTCAACGTGGCTGAACTCAAAAACCCTTTCTATTCAAACGCCTTGCTAACAGGTGCAGGAGTGTAAGCTAACAGGGGAAGCAGGGGGAACCGTAATCGATGCTAAATCTTGTCGGCCATCTTGCCCGCCCATCACTCCCTGCCTGGTGACACTTTAGCATCAAGACGGCTACAGATCGTTGTGCAGCTCGCCAAGGACTACAAATATGCGTTGCCTATCGGACGGTTGGACTCGCTAGCTGTCGCATTCGGTTTGCATTTTGAGTCCAGACGAGACGCCAGATTCTCGCCGCCCCGTCACCGGCCGAGGAGCTAATCTGGACGTAGCATGTGTTTGGTGCAGGTCTGGAGGCGCTGCCACCTGCTGGCCCGGAGTGTGAACGCCTACCCCCCTGCTAACAGTGCTAACAGTTCTGTTTTTCTTCTGGTTGAACTCAAAAACCTTGCTAGTGTAGCACAGCGGGATTCAAATGGCTGTTAACGCGTTGCTAACAGGCGCAGGAGTGTTAGCTAGCAGGGGAAGCAGGGGGAACCGTAACTTTTGCTAAATTGGCACTGCATTGTCGTGGTTTATTTATTCGGGGACGGAAGAAGAGTCGTCGTCTCGGCACGCTCAGCTATCTTGCCCCCCAAAGACGACGACGACGACTCCTCGAACAGATAAACTACCGCAATGCGGCGACAATTTAGTGCCCGTCGCTCCCTGCCCGGTGACACTTTAGCATCACGTTAGCTCCACATCATTGTGCCGATCACCCAGGACTACAAGTATGGCGTCGCCCTTCGGACCGTTGGACCTGGGAGACATTTTGAGCCCAGAAGAGACGCCGGCTTACATGATTTTAACCGTCCTTTCAGTATCCAAGGAGCTAATCTGGACGTTAGCAGAGGAAGAGTCCTCGGTCGCTAATACGTTGTTTGGTGCTAACAGTGCTAATGGTTCTGTTAGCGCAATCCGACGGGTTGCTAACAGCTTGTTTACAGTCGCGGGAGTGTTAGCTAGCAGGCTAGCAGGGGGGGGGGAACCATATTTTTGTTGCTAACTCGGCGCCGCGTTGCCGTCCTGGATTTGTTCGGTACGGAAGAGGGGGTGCGAGTCTTTCAGGGGGGAAAAGCCGCGAGATCTGATTGGAGCCAGCGTACCCAGCGTCGACCAATCGGACGCCTCTGATGTCGAAGCTTCGCACGGCTGGACTCGCCTGCGCCGGGGAGGGGGAGGGGCTTGTGCGTATCAACTCAAGTGCAACATAAATATATGGGGTTTTGGGCGGCGGCAGAAGGTCAGGAGGACTTCCAGTGGGACTTGTACCGCCATCTTGCCTCGCAGCGAAAGGAGAAGAAACCATCGGGTTCGAGGGGGAAGGAGGAGGTTCCAGAAGGTGCGACCTGTGGTGAGGTGGTGGCGGTGGTCTCCTGGGAGGGCGGGATGGGGGAGGCGAGGGGTCTTTAGATGGGCAGCTGGAAGGTGATGTCCACCTGAGCCTCCTTGGCCAGGGAGACGATCTCCGAAAGCTTCACGACCTGCCAGGGAGGAAGGAGAGAAGAGTCAGTCAGATGTTCAGATCCTCGGCGGCCAGAACGGTTTTCACTTCCTCCTCCGGAAAGATCAAAACCGTCGCTAACTGGCCGAGCTAACCGAACACCCGGAGCTCCTCGCAGTGGAGGTAAGATGTCTTCAAGGAAACGAGTCGGACCACAGCTGCCGTCCTTCACTTGAGGAGAACCTCGTTGGTACCACTGGTTTCTTCCTTCACCTCCATCTAGCTCCCTCTACACCTCCAGCCCAGAAGCTCAAACCTCAGCATCCGAACCATCTCGGTGTGACTTCATCTCCAGAACATCTAACACGTGCCGTCCCTCTGATGGCCTCGTTCCTGATCCTGTCCATCCTTGAACCTCCACATCTTCACCTTCTCCACATTCCTCCAGCTCTTCTCCACTGCTGACCTTCGGTACTTCCGGTCCTTCATCTCCACTCCCTGTCCCTCGCACACATGTACTCCTGCTAACCTCCCCTCCCGTCCAGGACGTTCCAGAAGCTTCAGAAGACAGCTAAGCTGGAACAGTCCGGAGGCTTTTGGTCGCTCAGATACCTTCATGCCCGACGCGTGATGGGATTTTGCACGCATCTCCAGGGATTCTCCTGAGGATTCCAACCCGCGGAACCACCGCACAGGGTTGATGTCACGGTGATGTCCTCTGGACCTCCGGTGGACCTCAAGGCTGAAGCTGATGAAGCTCCAGTTGCACTCCGAGGTACGTACTGAGAACCACCAACCTCCAGTCTGAGGAGCCTTTTCTGAGCAGAACTTGAGGCGGGTTCTCAGACAGAACTTAAAAAGACGTGCTCTCCTCTGAAGACCCAGGACCTCCTGGGGAACGTGGACCACGTGGAACCCGGTACCGTGACAAGAGCCAGGCAGAACCTCTGAGGTGGAACAGCACCGAGGAGAGGAACCGGCTTGGGACCACAGCCTTTCAAGCAAGTGTTGCCTGGCAACAGCAGCAGAGTGAGTGACATACACACACACACACACACACACCAGGGGTCTGAGAAGGTGGACCACTCTGATGGCTTCACATCACCATTCTGGTCCTTCTGGTCCTGAGACCTCAGGGAGGTTTGGTGCATCACTGACAACCTTCACCATGGAAACGGCATTGTTTCTGCAAGTCTCCAACCATTGGCTCTGAAATCACATGGGACGTGAGGCTCCGCCCCCTCACCCCGTCTGGACCACGTAGATGCTCCTCAGGGGTTCCTTTCACCTCCTAACTTGAAGTGTTTCACTCGCTTTCCAGCATCTTCACCTGAGAACATCTGCCGGTTCCCAACAGGACAACATGTCTTTCTCCACGTCCAGAAGCTGAGAAGGAGAAATCTGGACCTCTGCTGCCCAAACTACGTATGACCTCTTCCACCAACTCCTGGATACTTCATATATAAATTGTCATCACACACACACACTAGATCAGAAGATAAGGCGCTGACCTGAAGGTCGACCTTCTTGAAAATGGCTTTCCGGTGTTTTCTGCCTCTTATCGGACCCGACAAGCCAAGCGGAAGGTGTGAAAATGTGAATTTGCTAAGTCCCGTCGCCCCGCTGCCCCTTCAGGAACCTCCAGCAGCCTGCCGGAGCCTTCAGAAGGCCTTTGGGAACCTTCCAGGAGCCCTTCAGGAACCTTCAGGGGCCTCCAAGAGCCCTTTAGGAACCTCCACGGTTCTCCAGGAGCCCTTCAGGAACCTTCAGGGGCCTCCAAGAGCCCTTTAGGAACCTCCACGGTTCTCCAGGAGCCCTTCAGGAACCTTCAGGGGCCTCCAAGAGCCCTTTAGGAACCTCCACGGTTCTCCAAGAGCCCTTCAGGAACCTTCAGGGGCCTCCAAGAGCCCTTTAGGAACCTCCACGGTTCTCCAGGAGCCCTTCAGGAATCTTCAGGGGGCTCCAAGAGCCCTCAGGGGCCTCCAAGAGCCCTTCAGGAACCTCCAGGGGTCTCCGGGAGCCCTTCAGGAATCTTCAGGGGCCTCCAGGAGCCCTTCAGGAATCTTCAGGGGCCTCCAGGAGCCCTCAGGGACCTTCAGGGGTCTTCAGGAGCCTCCAAGGGCCTTCAGGGGCATCCAGAAGGCATTTGGGAGCCTTCAGAAGGCCTTCAGGAGCCTCCAAAGGGCCTCCAGGACCTTCAAAGGGCCTTCAGGAGCTTCAAAGGGCCTCCAGGAGCTTCAAAGAGCCTCCAGGGGGCTGTCAAGAACCTTCAGAAGACCTTCGGGAACCTTCAGGAAGATGTGTCGGGCGTCACGTCACAGAACAAGCTACGTTTCAGATCCGCCACTCGCCGACTCCGTCCAGGGGCAACCGGGACGGCGGGCTCCGGCTGCAGAGCCGTCCAGACAAACGCAGAAGAAGCTGGACGTACCATTTTGGCGGCCTCGTCCAGGTCGTCGCAGGCCAGGATCTTCAGCGGGCTGGCGGCGATCAGAGCTTTGGCGTCGTCGACTCTCGTCCCTGCAGAGCAAGCGGATGAAGAGCAGAGGAGACCTCGCGTCAACCCCTGAAGATACCGCCGCGAGCTCCCCGGACATGGAAGCCTCCTGAGATGCTTGAAGGCTCCAGGTCGGTCCCGCTGGTACCTTGTAACCGGACCACGATGGGGATCTTCAGGTCCAGGTCCCTCACCGCCATGATGATGCCCTGCGCGATGACGTCGCACCTCATGATGCCGCCGAAGATGTTGACCAGGATGGCCTGGACCTGCAGGGAGGAAGGACAGCGGCATGCATGTGTGTGTGAACACACACACACACACACACACACACACACACACACATCTGTCTAGCCGCTAAGTTATTAAATTCCAGAGAGCTTGAGTTTGATTCTGTCTGAGCCCCGACACACTCCGCCGCCCTTCAGAGAGCAGTGGACCGTGGAGAACCTCCTCCTGGTCTTCATCAGATCTTGGATCTTAGATAAGCTCCTTCTTTCCTCCGTAAATCCTCTTCCTGGCCTCCAAAACCCTCGGAGAACTTCTGCTGATGTTCTCCAAGATAAGCCGCCTCCTCCAGGAGGGGTGTTCAGGGTCTCCGGTGAAGCTCTGCGTGGAGGCGGAGCTAACCCCTCCATCTTCTCCACACACACACACACACACACACCGTCGGAGGAGGTCTTCTCCTACCTTCCTGTCCGAGGTGATGAGCTTGAAGGCCTCCGTCACCTGGTGGGCGGTGGCTCCGCCCCCGACGTCCAGGAAGTTGGCCGGCGTGCCGCCGTGCAGCTTGATGATGTCCATGGTGGCCATGGCCAGGCCGGCGCCGTTCACTGCGTCACACACACACACACACACACACACACACACACACACACAGGAGGTGTCAGTACTGCTTCCAGATGGCGTGCGGCGGCGGCGGCGTGGCGCCCGCTGACCCAGACATCCGATGGTGCCGTCCAGGCCGATGTAGTTGAGGTCGGCCCTGGCGGCCTGCTGGTCCCGCGGGTCCTCCTGGGTCCAGTCCTGCAGGTCGAACACCGTCTTCTGCCGGTAGGCGGCGTTGGAGTCGAAGTTGATCTTGGCGTCCATGCACATGACTGACGGCGGGAGAGCGGCGGACGCCGGTTAGCTCCGCCCCTTTGGCCGAAACGATCACGCTTGGACGTAATCAGATAAAAAACTACAAACATGGCCGACGGGTTTCCACTTGTTGTTACCCTGCTTTAACTGAGCTGTTACATGCTAAGGACGGCCTGTGTGTGTGTGTGTGTGTGTGTGTGTGTGTGTGTGTGAGTGTGCAGGTGTTTTTACGTGACTGATAGGTGTGTGTGTTAAGTTGCGTATGGGGTGTGTGTGTGTGTGTGTGTGAATTAGTGCGCGTCAGGTGTGTGCCTGTGTATTAGGCTTTGTGTGTGTGAGATGCGTGTTAGGTTGTGTGTGAGTGTCTTGCATGTGTGTGCGTCGGTTGGGTATGTGTGTGTTAGCTCTGTGAGTGTGTGAGTAGTGTTACGAGAGTGTGTGTGTGTGTGTGTGTGTTAGCTCTGTGAGTGTGTTGGGTGTTTGTGTGTGTGTGAGTGTTTGTTAGCTTTGTGACTGTGTTATAGTGTGTGCATGCGTGTGTGAGTGTCTTACATGTGTGTGTGTGTGTGTGTGTGTGTGTGTGTCGGTTGGGTATGTGTGTGTTAGCTCTGTGAGTGTGTAAGTAGTGTTACGAGTGTGTGTGTGTGTGTGTGTGTGTGTTAGGTCTGTGAGTGTTGGGTGTTTGTGTGTGTGTGAGTGTGTGCGTGTGAGTGTGTGTTAGCTGTGTGAGTGTGTTAGGTGTGTGTGTGTGTGACTTACTGTGTGCTAGGTGTGTGTGTGTATGTGTGTTGGCTCTGTGAGTGTGTGTTATGAGTGTGTGTGTGTGTGTGTGTGTGTGTGTGTGTTGGCTCTGTAAGTGTGTGTTATGAGTGTGTGTGTGCGTGTGTTATGAGTGTTAGGTCTGAGAGTGTTTATGTGTGCGTGTGAGTGTGTGTTACTGTGTGGTGTGTTTGTGTGTGTGTGTGTGTGTTTGTTAGCTTTGTGACTGTATTATAGTGTGTGCATGCGTGTGTCTGTTGGCTCTGTGAGTGTGTGTGAGTGTCTTAGTGTGTGCTAGGTGTGTGTCTGTGTGTCTGTGTGTTAGGTGTGTGTGTGTGTGTGTGTGTGTGTGTTGGCTCTGTGTGTGTGTGTGTCTGTTGGCTCTGTGAGTGTGTGTGAGTGTCTTAGTGTGTGCTAGGTGTGTGTCTGTGTGTCTGTGTGTGTGTGTTAGGTGTGTGTGTGTGTGTGTGTGTGTGTGTGTGTGTGTCACCTATCCCAGACGAGTCCTCCACCATGGGGTTGATCTCCAGCATGCTGGCGTCGTACTTGATGAAGAGGTTGTAGAGCTTCACCATGTTCTCTGCCGCCTCCTTCACCAGCGCCGGCGGGAAGCCCATCTCCTTGGCGACCTGCGGCGGGAAGATGCCGACCTTCACCGTGACCTTCACCGTGACCTTCACCGTGACGGTTGCTTGTCATGTAGCGACACACAACCGTTCACGGGTTGTAAACACAAGCGTTGTGTGTGTCCTTCCCCTTTTAGAGCCCTGCAAGCGTCGGGTGTAAACACAAGCTTTGTGTGTGTGTGTGTGTGTGTGTGAGACCTTGATGCCCTGCTCCATCTTGATCCCCTCCATGATGTCGATGGACTCCTTCACGATGGCGTCGGGGTTTTCGGCGGCAACGTCCTCGATGTTCACGCCGCCCTGCGAGCTGCCGATCAGCACGGGGCCCTGGAGGGGCGCACACACACACACACACACACACAAACACACACACACACACACACACACACACACACACACGCACACACACACACACACACTATGGTTGGTGTCTGATCAGGTCAGAGGAGCAACAGGAAGGAGGTCACGCTGACCTTTGACCTCCAGGGTCCTGACATTCATTGACAAACATTTACTGAAACACTGTTTAATAAGATTTATTAATAAAAATTAATAATAAAGGCTTAATTAATAATAATGGGTTCATTAATAATATAGGATTAATTAGTAATAGTGGGTTAATTGGCAAAAAGGCTCAATTAATCAAAAAGGGCTGATTAGAAATAAAGGGTTAATAATTAAGTGTTATTTAATGAGGTGTTTATTAGGTGTCAATTCGTCAACTGTTATTTATTAAGTGTAAATTAGTAAAAAGTATCAATTGCTAATAATGTGTCATTTTTAATTTTGTAAATTAATAACAAGGTGATACTTAACAATAATACTACTTAGAAAGTGGTATTAGGTGTCAATTAGGAATAGTGTTAATTAGGTGTTAAATAAAGTAGTACTAAAGTGTTATTTAATTATGCACTATTAATTAGTAATAAGGTGTTACTTAGAAACTTATATTTATTAACTGTGAATTTGTAATAGTGTTTTTTTTACAATACACCATTAATTAGTAATAAGGTGTTACTAAGAAAGTCTCATTAAGTGTTAATTAGAAAGAAAATGTTAATTATTAAATGTAAATGAATGTTGAAGTGTTAATTACTAGTAAAATGTTTATAATAGAGTGTTATTAGTAATAAGGTATGAACTACCAATAGTATTACTTAGAAATAGTCATTTATTATGTGTAAACTAGTAATTGTGTTTATTGAGTGGAAATAAGTATAAAGTGTTAATTCGTAATCAAGTGTTATTTTAATAATAAGGTTAATTAGTGATAAGCTATTACTTGGAAAGTGTTATTTATTAGTACGAAATAGTAATAAGGTGTTCATTATTAAGTGTAAATTTGTGTTATTCAATAATTACTTAGTATTAATTAATTAGTAATAAGGTATTAATTACCAACAGTGTTACTTAGAAATAGTTTATTTATTATGTGCGAATTATAAATTGTCATAATTATAATGTGTTAATTAGTAATAAAATGTTGTTTAATGATGAGGTGTTAATCACCAATAGTGTTATTTATGAAGCGTCAATTAGTCAGAAAGCGTTCATAACTAATACTAAGCAATAAAGTGTTAATTAGTCAGAAAGTACTAATTCATAATGAAATGTTAATTAGTAGTAAAGTGTTAATTATTCAGGCTTTTATTCCTGCGTCTCTACTGCCATCCAGTGGTGACGTTTGATAAAAACTTTATTTTTTTTCCACCGAGCGCCGCTCCGAGCGTTTCCACGCCCGCCGTTCCCGGTCTCCATGGCGACGCGCTCACCTGGAAGGACCTCTCCATGGTGATGGCGAAGTAGTACTCCCTGCGCGGGTACCTGCGCTCGCAGATGAACACCTTGTTGCAGATGCGGCCCGCCTCCCCCGTCTGCTTGGTGTACAGCTTGCGGCCGATCATCTGCGAGGAGATGTCGCGGGCCTCCTCCGGCCTGCGGGGGGGTTAAAACCGACAAACGAGGGGAAAAAAAGGTAAACGTGACGGCGCCCCCTAGTGGCCGGGAGGACTAAACGCGACTGACGCGACTCACGAGTAGACGATCCTCACGCCTCCTTTCAGGCCGCCTTCGAACGTCCCCTTCCCCCGGCCGCCGGCCAGCACCTGCGCCTTCACCACCAGGTCCTTGGAGCCTGACACACACACACACACACACACACACACACACACACACACACACACACACACACACACACACACACAGGGAGGTAGAGTGGTGGTCACTGGAGTAGATATCACCCGAGGAGAGCCCGTGGCTTCCGGTTTGACCTTTGACCTACAAACTCGGGTAGGGCTGGATGATATTATGGGATGGCACGGCGTGGATAGCGTGGATCTGGGATTAAGTTGTTTTTGCACACACACACACACACACAGTGCTGGAAGGCAGGGGGCGGGGCTACAAGGCAGGGGGCGGGGCCAGATCAAGCGTTCCTTGGAGGTGCCGGTCACCTGACACCGGCTTTAGCTATTTAAAACCCGCTGACTCGCCAAGGTCACGAGGAGGAGGAGGGCCTTCGGAGAACCTGCTGGACCGAACCAAAGCTCCAGAGGTCCTCCTGCGGTCTAAAAATGATCTACACACACATACACACCGCGGGGGGCGTTTGCTCACCGATCTGCTTAGCGACGGCGTAGGCCTCCTCCGAGGAGCTGGCCACCAGGCCCTCCGGCACCGAGATGCCGGCCTCCTTCAGCAGGCCGATGCTCATGTACTCGTGCAGCGACAGGCTCCGCCTCTGCTGCTGTTGTGACGGCGGCGGCGGCGGCGGCAACGCGTGGCCCCCGAGCAGACCTGGAGAAGCTCCCAGGAGCTGGAGGAGCAGAGCGGGCGCCACATGTTTACACCGATGAGAAATCAGGTCACGCAGGTGGAGACATGAGAAACTTCCCAGCGGCGGGAACACACACACACACACACACACACACACACACACACACACACATATATAGAAAAGTAACACAGCTGCAGTAGCAGCACCTTCTGATCTCCATCCACCCATTTTATGTTACAGGATAAACCTTGCTTTTTTTTGACAAAGATAATAGTTAGCATTAGCCTAGCCCTTGGCTAAGCTACCCATAGGCTTACAATGCTGCGGGCTAATCCCATGATGCACCTTCGTCAGTGCATGCTAGCAACTTCATATGTTCTCCCAAGTTCTTGTCCTCTCTCATTGGCCGGATTCCCTTGGGGGCGGGGCTTGATCCACCGCACCATCTCATTGTTATTTCTTTTATGAACGTGAGAGCTGTCACTGTGTCATTTCAGCTATTAGCATGTAGCCGTTAGCACTATCAGTGTTGTTAGCATAAGGATTCCACTCTGGTGGGACAGTTGGAGATCATCTTGGATCTGCTCTGCGTGGAAAGCAGATAGACGTCGAGGAGGTCAACAGGTTCAAGTACCCGCTGGTCCCCATCACTGAAGACCTCCGCTGGTCCCAGAACAGCACCTGTACCTTCTGAGGAGGTTCGGCATGTCACCTAAGATCCTCAACAACTTCCACAGCAGAGAGCATCTGAACCAGCTGCACCACCGCCGGCACCTTCAGCAAGACTGCTGAGAAGATCACCGGGACTCTGCAGAGCATCTACACACTCCTCACACCTCCAGCGCTTTAACACACACATCTTGCCAACGCTGTTTCCATTTCCAACACCGCTTGCATCTTAGCAGCAAAACAAATGCAAGGTAATCTGCTTCGGGGTTAAAAAAAAAATGATTCTTTGCATTTAAATCAGACTGAAGTCCTGCACGCAGCAAATGCAGGAGATCAAGGACCAACAGGAATCCATCCCACAACATCTTCATCCAGGATGTAAACCAGGATGATTGTGATGCTCACAATGAACAAGACTTCTGCTCCATCAACAGAAAGCTGAGACCTGCTGGGACTTGTGAGATGATTGGAAGCGGACACACCCCTAGAGCCACCTTTGGGATTGTTTTCTACCCATTTATTTGCTTTTAATCGTTAAAAACGATGAAATTGTTGCCTCTGGAGTCCAGGGTGGAGCCACTCCAGAGGGTCAAGCTAGCCGGATTCCAGGCATCTCTCCACGGCTACACGCCGGAAGTCGACGGCTGTGCTAGCCAGCAGCGGCTGGAGGTCACCGGGCGACGCCTCGGCACCTCCCCCGATCCATATCCACCCTCCACGGGGACGCGGGAAGAGATTTATCCGCCCGTCGCTGACGAATCGTTTTGTTATTGTTTCCCCTTTTTTCGCCGGATCACTTCACCGCTAGCATGGAGGCTAGCTAGTTAGCAGGTTAGCCGCAGTCAACGGCAACACAGTGAGGATGTGCTAATGTCAAAATTTGACCCTTTTCCGGGGAGGGGGTTTTCCGGTCCGGGACCGTCGGTGACACTGGCTCGCAAACCAGGAGAACCGGCGGTCAACGTGAACACGTACTGACCTTGGAAGCGGAGCCCAGGGCGCCCCTGGCGCCCGAATTCCTCAGGCTAGCCGAGAAACGGCTGCACATCAGGGACGTCGCCATGTCTGCCCTACGAAGCGGAGCCGCTTAGTGCGCATGCGTGATGAACTGCGGCTTGTTGTGCTGCGTTCAAGGACGTCGGACAAAAGAGTTTCACACGCGAAAGGAAAGAAAGAAAGAAAGAAAGAAAGAAAATAAAAAATTGCGCGCACAGCGAAACTAATATATTCGGGGGGAAATTAAAATCTAATCTGATTTTTGTTTTTAAATTAAACGCAGTTCAAAATACACATCGTAGCATCACAAGTTCAAACAATTAAGTTCCCCTTTTCTTCAGATTCTGCTGAAAACACAAGAAAATGACAAAAAGTGCTGCGTGTGTATTTAATATAAAAATGATTTGAGCGTGACTGTGTCAGCATCATCTATTAAGTGAATAATTCTGGCTCATCCGATATTTTTGGAGGACACTTGAACGCAGCGCTAACTGGGACAGCACAAACACTCCCTGACCTTTGACCTTGACGTTTCGTATTAGGAGGATCAACGTTACTGTCGCTATGGAAACAGACAGAACACACATTTCTACTCAAAACCTGTTTATTTACACCGCTGGTTATGTACAAATATATTTACAAACACACACACACACACACATGCAGAGGCGGCATCTCAGTCGGAGTCGCTGCTGCTGCTGGACGAGTCGGTGGACATGGCCTCCACGTCGTCCTCGTTCTCCTTGTTGTGGCCCGGCGGTTCCAGGCCGAAGTCGTTGCCATGGTGAGGGGGCAGCATCCCCACGGAGACGTCGGACGACTGCCACGGGTAGTGCGGGGTCAGGACGTCTGCGGACGGGATCGGCGGGAGTTGGTGGGAGTTAGCGGCCGCGGCGGCCATGTTCCCCGGCGGAGCCACTCACCTGGAAGCCGTCCGGCCGCCAGCGCGTCGCCGGGCAAATGTCCGTTCACGCCGTTGGTCGGGAGGTTGGCCATGTGACCCAGCATCCCGCTCCGCATCTCCAGGTCGGTGGGGTAAGGTCGGCGGGGGTCACCTGAGACAAACGCGGAGGCGGGGTTACGACGGTCTTTTTACTTCCTGGGTAGCGGTGGCTCCGCCTCCTACCTGGGACCCAGTTGAGCGGCGCGCACACGGCGTTGCTGGCGCTGATCCTGTGAGCGTACTTGATGATCTCCTCCGAGGAGATGCTTCCTGCGCAGGGAGGAGGAGACGACTCGGCGTGAGTGGCGAGGACGGAGACGAGACGGCGTCCTCCCCGACACACCCACCTTTACGGGCTCTGTCGATGGATTTCAGCTTCTCCTTGGCTTGGTACACCGCCGTGGCCTAGGAGGGCAGGAGAACAACCCTGGGATCAACCTGCCTTGTAGACATCACGGTCCGCGGAGGTTCTCGTCTTTGCGAGGAGAAACCGGTCCGACTCACCAGGATGTGCTCGGCCTCCTTCAGCTGTTTCTGCAGCTGCTGGATGTCGCTGTCTCTTTTCTCCACCTCCTTCTCCAGAAGCTGCATCTCCTGGTGCACCTTCCCCTGCTGCTGGGCCACGGCCATCAGCTCCTGGAACTCCCGGTCCCTCTGCACCAGCAGCTCCAGGACCTGGAGGAGGAACGGGCGGACGGGTCGGGAGGAACAACTGGATCAAGATTATCTTGAGAAGCTTAGATGGTTATGAAAAGATGATGTGGAGGTTTCTCGTCGGGAGCGAGGGCGGAGAAGATCAGGAATGAGTCCACTAGACGGACAGCATATGTTAGATGTTCAGAAGATAAAGTCACACTGAGGTGGTTTGGACAGAGGAAGGATGGTGAAGATCTGAGTAGGAGGTCTAGAAGACCAGAGAAGAGGTTTATGGACGAAGTGAAAGAGGACAGGAGTTAGTTAGAGGGTTAGATGATTGAACATGGTGGCTCCAAAAGGGAGAAAACACAAGGCGGCTTCTGTGCTCTACTGAGTGATTCATTAAACGAGTTACTAAGTGAGTCGTTCGTTTTGCATTGAACTTCTTGGTGATTATATGTCAAGTTACCAGATGAGTTGTTCGTTCTGCAAGTTCTTTGCTGTCTGAACAAGGAGGGCTACAGTGAGCGCGCTGAACCTTCATTCTCCCCTCTTATCTTACACTTTCTCATCATTTGGTTTCAAAACACTATGTATTATACACCAAACCGTAGCTCTCCACAATGGGCTAATGTAGAAATTAGCTTCATAAACGTACACAAATGCACTTAGATAGCGGTCCTGGCCTCTTTATTGCTGTTTGCTAGCTAGCAGTTACGAGTGTAAGTACATAAAGAAAAATGAATCGTGAATCAGTTACAAACAAAAAAAGATTCGTTTTGAACGGTTCGTTCCCGACCCGCACATCGCTACCAGTGAGCGCCGCTCTGCTAGCATGGCGAAGCTAAGGTAAACAACCCTCTTCCAGTCAGCACTTTTTGGGCTTAAAACTCTTTTAAATAATTCTTTAGGTTCTTCAGCTCGGTCGGAGGCCCGTACCTGCGTGTCTTCTCCCGGCTGCGGTAACTTCTGGCCCCGGGAGAGGGCTAACATCTCGATGAGCTCCCTGGACGGGAACAAGAGAGCCGGTCAGTCCGTTCCGATTCGGGACGGGGAATAAAAACAAAGACGTCGAGGGAAAAACACGACACCCGGAACTTTTATCGACCCGCAGACGCGCCGTGTGAGGTTCAGCCGTACCTGGATAAAACCTCCAAATCGTCCAGGACGGACAGCATCCGTTCTTTCGTCGACTTCTCCGCCGCGGCCGCCATGTTTGTTGGCTAGCTGCGCAGGCGCGTTTTTGCTGCGCAAAACAGGAAGTGACGTATTGAAAACGGAAGTGGATTCCCCCCTCCACGTTTTTTACTAACAACGATGGAAACCTTCTAATCAAACAAGACGCGCCATGATTTGAATATATTTAAGATTTTTTTTGTTTATTGTCGTCTGTGTCAAAGGAATAACATCATTTATTTACCTGAAATATCCTATAAAAGCTCCTTGAGGTGTTCCTTTTTTTATACTAAGAATAAGAACAACTTTATTTATGCCGAAGGAAATTGTTGTGCCAGAGTTTCAAGTAAAGCATAACAATAATAGATAATAGTAGGAAGGAGGGAGAATAAGAAATACAAATAAAATATAAAGTGTCAAAGTTAAGGCTATAAAGTGTTTTAAGGTCTTACAAAGTACATCGATTTGAAGATTCCCTTCGGCTGAAGGAAGAGGAATTAAAAAGTCTGATAGCCTCAGGTAGGAAAGACCTCCTGTGGCGTTCAGTGGAGCTCCTTGGTGGTATCAATTCCTACTATCATTTATTATTGTTATGTTTCACTTGAAACTCTGGCACAATTTCCTTTGGGATAAATAAAGTTGTTCTTATTCTTATTCTGCACGTCCCTGAACCTTCTCAGGAACCAAGACCATGGACCTCAGCCCCTAGAAACATCTTAGCTTCCACTTAGCGACACCCATTACTAGATGCTTCTTGGAGATCGCCGTTCTTAACTGCTACCCTGGTCACTGGTCAGATGTTTTCTTGGACAGGGTCGCAGGCGCAACGGTTTCCAGGGCTTGCAGAGGAATATCAACATTTTGCCCCCAAATAAGTCCTGCGTTGGCTAACAGCTAACGTGTTTCTTCACACGGCAAAGCCACGCAGAGAAGATACAAACCCTCCAACCATCGTGTCGTCTTCCTCTTCTCCGGTGGTCACACCAGTCCCTACCGCGGTCCCTCACTACCTGTGGGAATGCTAAGCTAAAAGGTTCCCCTGGAGGAGGAGGAGGAGGCCCGGAAGCAAATAAGAGTTGGACACTTCTGAGGTTTGTGTCTGAAAGCGGCTGCGGCGGAAAGCAGGTGTTTCTGAGACGAGTCCTTGGACTTGAATGTCTTTTATGTGAAACAAAACGACGGCTGTCATTGGGTGCGAGACACATGTGAGCATACAACTCTTGACCCTTTCATCCACATGTCATAGAGATGTTAAAGCATTCACTTGTTTATTCAAACCCTCTCGTCCACACGCCTGGACAGTTGGTGGTCTCCGGCGAAGCTCCTGCATGTGAACTATGGGAGGAACCCCACACAGAAAGGCCTCCTCCTGGGAATGCAACCAGCGGACCTGTGAGGAAGAAGACAAATAGAAGGACATCTTGACCGGAGGACAAAACGAGGGCAAGACTCCGATTGTCCGGAAGACGTGTGCGTGTCGCTTTTCGTTTATTGTCGAAACAATCGCGGTTTGTTGAGAAGGACGTGGACATGAAGCTACGTGGACGGTAGCCGGAACAGAACAAAGTCTCGGCCCCTCAGTAGGGGTACAGGAACTCGTAGTTGTAGTACGAGTCCAGCAGGGAGCAGCTGTCGCCGAATACGCAGTCGGCCAGATTCTGGAACAAGACCAGAGTCACGAAATCATTGGTGGCGACCAAAATGGCCGCCATGGGCACCAGCACCATCACGTTGATGATCGCCGCGATCAGACCCATCCGGCTCGTCCTGAGACACTTGGCGAACCTCCGCCAGAAGCCTCCCGTCAGGTGTTCGGCAATGCGGGCGTCCCCGAGCTCCTCCTCGGCGGAGTCGCCGGAGTCCGGCGGGGCGACTTCGTCATCCCGCCGCATCTCCGTCTGGATGCGGAGGTTTTCTTTCAACCTGCCGTTGAGAGCGTCCAGCTCGGCGACGATTTGCTGCAGGCGGGCGATCTCCCGGTTCTTCTGCTCCATGGAGGCTTCGCGGGTCACGCCGGAGAGCTCCGCCTTCTCCACCCGAGCCCGGAGAACCCGCAGGGCTTTGTTTTGGCCCAGGAGTTGCTCCTCGAGTTTGTCCGCGGAGGACCTCTGCTGCTGCAGCTCGTCGACCAGGCCGGCGTTCCTCGCGCTCAGGAGCTCCTCCTTCTCCTTGAGCTGGTCCACCTTCTCCCTCAGCTTCCCGATCTGAGCCAGCTCGCCGGCCCACAGGGACTCCACCTGCTTCAGACGAAGCATCATCCTGTCGTCGCCGTGGAGTTCCTTCATCTCACTCTGGAGGTCCTCCAGCTTGGTCCTCAGGCTGTCCATCCTCGCGGGGCCGCCGTCGTGCCGACGTTTGAGGTCCACCACCTCCGCCGTCAGGACCTCGATCTTCTGACTGGCGATCAGGTTGGCTTTTATGAGATCGTAGATTTCCTCCCTCAGTTTCTCGATCTCCTTCTCTTTGGCTTCGCCCTCCGACCGCAGCAGAGTCACCTCCGACCGAAGGACGTTGTTCCTCTGGGTCAGATCGCTCTCCCGTTTCTTTTCCTTAGCCGTCTCCAGGTTCCTCCAGCTCTCCAGGTGCTTCTCCAGCTTCGGCAGACCGCTCCCGTCGCCGCCGTCACGTTGGTTCTCCAGCACCTTGTCCTTCAACCACTTGAACTTCGCCCGCTCCCTCGAGCGCGACGACCGGACGCCGCTCAGCTCCTCCGTCAGGTCGTCCTTTTGCGTCAGAACGTCCCTGACCTCACTCTGAAGGTCGGTCACTCGCGCCCTCAGGTTGAGGATCTGCGCCTGCTTCCTGTCTTTAACCGACTCCAGGTGAGCCACGGCCGCCGCCAGGGTGTCCATCATCTTGCTGGACATGATGTTGTCCTTGAGGAGGTGGTAAACTTCTTCCGTCAAAATGTCATTGGCCGTCTCTCTCTGCTCCCTCCGGGACTCGAGCAGAGCTAGCTTGGCGCGCAGGGTGGCGTTCTCCTCCATCAGTTTGCTCTCGTTCTCCTGGAATTCCTCGAAGAGCTTCTCCTTGGACAACTTGAGGTTTCGGACGGCGTTTTTCAGCCACTCCATCTCCGCCCGCGTCGTCTCGTTCAGGGACTCCAGCTTCTCCGCGTCGCCCTCCTGGGCGGCGCTACGTTCCCGCCACATCTCGCAGGTGTTCACCAGGCCGCCGCTGATAAACACCTGCTTTGGGTGGGCGTTGTCGTGCTGAGTCATCCTGAACCCCGGACGTACCTTGCGGTATCTCTCAAATACTCAGTGAGGACCACCATGAAATACTGCGACTACAAAGTGGCGGCTCCTCCACCGCAAAGCTCGGAATCTTGACAGACTCTTACAGGATGGCTAATATAGTGTCGGAGTGATGACCTAACAAAGAGGTCTGTGATCCCAGACATTGGCCCGTTTTTGTTTCCCCTCTGTGTGACATCGCTTTTACCCTTTTACTTCCCCTGTGTTCCATCACAGCTTCCCCCGCGGCGAAATCACAGCACGCGCCCTTCTAGCATCTCCAGGTAGCCTCGATTTTATTCTTCACTCCACACGAGTGTCAGGAGGTACCAGGAGGCGAGACGTCACGTTCCTTCTCATCACAGACCCCGAGAACCCCCTCAGTGAGAAGCTCCAGGCCCTCCCAGACTTGCTTTTCCAAGTACCTTCCGCAGAAGACCGTAAGAGAGGCAGTTGTGGACGGCTTGGAGCGGTGGACTACCGTGCCTGGATCAACAGCAGGAGCCCTCAGGGCACTGGATGCTAAAGAGTACTTTGAACATTTCCACGCAAAGTATAGGATTCATCAGCAAAGCCTAGTGGTGCCTTGTGGTGCCCATGAAGCTACGATGGAGTTGCAGTGGTCGGGAACTCGCCCCTTGTTCCCTTCGTGGAGTAGAGATCATCAAAGACTCATGTATGACACAATTTGAATCGTTTGCATTACAAAGGATAAGACGGCCTTGACAGGACAGCCCCCAAAAAGAAGTGGAAATGCCCGTGCCGTGGCTTACATTGCTTTACTGGGGTGTTTGGAGAGGCGTGTTTTCAAAGAGCATGCTGATCTGCTCAGCAAGAGCATGGAGTGGCTTCTCAGCAGGTACCGCTTCCCCAAAAGACTATCGATAAATGCCGAGATTGAAAACCCACGTTGGACCAGTGGACCTCCAGCCCCTGTCCACCCTGGGATCTTTGGCCACCGGAACATTTCAGCGGGAGGTTGGAGACATGCAACATGTGGCCTCCAACAGTAAGCTAGTCACTCCCAAAGAGAACCTCAGCATGTGACCTCCAGCTCTGCCTCCTGTCTTTTGGTCATTGCCGCTGTTTCTAGAGCATACAGCGTCGCTGCTCACCACTGTCTTGTGGTTCACTCCGTTCACTCTGGCTGATAGTCTTCTATCTCATAGCGCCCCTGACACTTTAGGAGGTCTAGAGGACGACCGTGGACGTATGATGTTACCTGGTTTGAGATCCAGAGAAAAGGGTTAGATGGAGAAGGTGGATTCCCTGTGGAGACCCCTGAAGGGAAAAGCTCAAAGGAAGAGAAGTAGTAACCAGAATTATACCGGCGGTGTTGGATGCAACCACATCTTACATCCAGTTCCCATCCAGTCATCACCAACAAGTTGATGTCAAACAAGGATTTCACAACATCATTTCTGGCACTGCTGGAGAATTAAAGAACTGTTACCTTCTCGCACATTGAATTCTTTCTTTTGTTTGTCACGCCTGCATTAAATCATCCAAGCAGTATTTAGTGGTTCTTTTAAACCTCAACCTCTATGTTGGGAGAACTTGCGCCCTCTGTGCCATGACTTCAGAAAGGAAAAAAAGTCCATTCCAACCTTCTTAAAAGGACTGCTGCTTCCATTTCAGGGCATTTTGGGGCTAAATATGAACAAGCATTGGTGTTTGGAACAGGTGGGGTTTATCAGTAGAGGTCACTTACAGGTGTCTGCATGCATACTTGATAAGTACCCACTTTTTTGTGTCAAATATTTGGTCGCCCGCAAGAAATCAGAACCTTTTGTACACACAGTTGCCTCCAGAGGAGATGGTCGGGCTCCGTGTCGCTGTCCAGCAGGGGGCGCCATCCTCCCGCATCTGAGAGCAGCAGCTTCCGCGCCATCAGCATCTCAGAAGGTGTCCTCCATGGACAGGGAGGCCAATGGTGGTTGTGGACTCAACGCCCTACATTGTCCATGTTCCCCGTTTAACCTTTGCCATGTTTGCCACAGGGACGCCCTTCATAGGTCAACCCTTCGGCGGCATCTCCGAGGATGGCCTTGTGAGCCGTCTGCTGGATTGTCACCTTCAATGGACGCCAGGTTGTGGACAACTGCTCCCTCTGCAAGTGTCAGCAAGTATGAGACCTTAAAATTGAGGCACTAACAACTCAGGAAACAATTCTCAGGGATGACAGAGGCGACAATGCTGGAGTTTGGGATACTACATGGTGGGGTTTTTGGGTACCAGATCACAATAAATACCAGGTTTCTTTGTGGCGGCAGAGAGCGATCATTCTGGCAGCAGGTCGTCTCCCAGCTCCTCGTCCGCAAAGCCATGTTCTTCCGGTCGCTTCTTGGCACCGATTCTTTGTCTCTCCATCTGGGGCCCCAGGGGGTCAACGTATGACGCATCTGTACAGGAAGAACAGTTGACCCCCAGTTGGAGATGTGATAACCCTCGGGTCACCAGATCAGAGCCAGAAGTTCCAGCTTAACCGACAGTTAAAACCTGGCAAGAAGGGACGGCCAGTATGATGGAGTTTCCTTCATCCAGGTGTGTCCTTCGAACTCCCTGATGACCACTGAGCACAAATTTTGCCCCATACTTCTCAAAACACCTCAGTCATACAAGTCAGTGGGGACAGCGGAGTTTCCTTGTACCCTTATGTGAAGTCGTGTCTAAGTTCTGGTTCAGGTGCTGGAAAATTGTACAGGTCACGATGAAGGTCCAACTGTCTGGTCGGATATCATTTTACATCGATGTACCCGCCTCGAGTTAGTCACCTGAATGGCACACACAACTCCCTAAAACAACCGCATCCAGTTTCAGGTACGGGACGCTCAGAATCGTCATTCTCACCCAGGTTTTTGGGGCTGCTGGCCTCGTAGGGGTATCTGGAACCAGGAAGTGACTTCACCTTAGCGCTGAGACGTTCCCCTTTACTCCTGCGGTCATTATCTGGGGGGGGCAAAACAAATCATGCTTCGCGAAGCCTTCAAGTTCCTCACGAGCAGGAATGAAATTGTTGTTAAACTGTCAGCTGAATGTGTCGTGAACATCCTGTGCCTTAAACAAGATCATTTTATTTGACACGACAGGGATATATGTTGTTTAGAATCTAGAATTTCAGTCAATCCCCTGAGAAGATACTGTTTTTTTTAGGAAATTGTTGAGTTGGCCCGAGGTCGGCGTGTTCAGGCTCACCGTCACGGCCGCCCTTGGCGTTCCGCCGAGCTCTGGCGTTGCCTTCCATCCCGGATTTGGCCCTCTGGAGGGAAAGCGAAGGAGCAAAGATATTTGGTGGGGGTCAAACATGAGGGTTGAAGATCAACGCCACCTTCTACGCAGATGATGAGGTGCTTTTCAAAAACACGAGCGAGTTGAAAGGAACCTTGGTGATTTGCGCGCCATCTTTATTCTGCTCCTTTACATCCCATATGGAACTCTTGTCCCTTAGCTCTGGTCCAGGTTAAAGTCCTCTTGGCCACTTAAACTCAACCACAGGCCTAAAAGACTTGCGATCTCTGGATCAGCGGGAGCAAGTTCTTCCATTAACAACTTTTACCCTGTCCCTTCGAACTGGAAGTCTGAGGCCGGTCTTGTACTCCAGGGTGCTAAAAGGTGTGGAGAAGGTTCTTCAGTAGCAGACCTCACCAAAGGCCCTCTTTGGAGACAGTAGAGCACCTTCCAGTGCGGTGACTATGAAGTCTCTAACTTTATTCTTCTTCTCCTTTGGGCTTTTCCCTTCAGGGTCTCCACAGAGAATCCACCTTCTCCATCTAACTCTATCCTCTGGATCCTCCTCTCTCACACCTACTAACTTCGTCCACCCATCTTCTCTTTGGTCTTCCTCTAGACCTCCGATTCCGGCATCCGTCTACCGATATATTCACTGTACCTCCTCTGTCCATGACCCAACCACCTCTCCTCTTCAAAACATCTAACATGTGCCGTCCCCCTGATGGACTTCCTCGTGATCCTCTCCATCTTGGTCAAAAGAGAAACTCAGCATCTTCATCCCTGTGACCTCCAGCTCTGCCTCTGGTCTTTTGTTAATTGTAAGTGTTTCCAGAGCAAACAGCATCACTGGTCTTACCATTGTCTCCTTCGCCTTTCCTTTAATTCTGGCTGACAATCTTCTATCTCATCGTACCCCTGACGCTTTCTTTAGCCTACCTCTTTTCCACACTCTTCATTGCTCTAGACTGGTGACCCTAAGTACTTCTTGATCTCCACTCCCTGTAGCCTCACCGTTCCACCCGGGTTCCCGTCTTGCTGGGACTAACCTTCACTCCTCTCCTTTCCAGAGCATACCTCCACCCCTACCTTTATTGAAAATTCAAATTCCATCCAGGGAATAAGTTCTAATCGTGCCTTTCAAAGGCCTCCTCAGAAGAGGACACACAGAATAGGGTTAGATGGAGGAGGTTGATTTGATCTGGCCTCTCCAGAACTTGTCAACCTGCGACTAAATCTTGGGCGCAAAATAAAAATCATCTAGCCAACATCTGCTCTTGCACAAATTGGGATCCTATTCCCGTAAGATGGAATCCTCCAGGGGTGTCTACAGTAGACTTGTACCTGTTCTTTGAGCTCCTTCATCTTCTCTGCCTTCTTCAGCTTGGTGATGTACTCTTGGACTTCCTTCAAACCCAAGTCTGTGCCCAACCTCACCAGGAAACGGAGACCTGGGCAAAAAAGACCCCAAACGTCTCACTGGTCACGAAAGGGGTCATGTCGTCCAAGAAGAACAAGTGTTCAAAGGAAGTACTTACATTTGACATTCTCTGGAAACTTGCGGTGGATGTCCTCGTATATTTGCAGGGCTTTCTGGTAGTTTCCTGTCAAGAGGAAAAAGTGAGCGGGGGCTCGTTGCCGCCGGTTGTATCACGGTAGTGGTAAACGCTCACCGCTCTTCCTGTGGCAGCTCGCCACCATCAGCTGCCACTTCACCTGGTTCGGCCTGAAGGTCCACAGATTTCTGGCATCACTCATCTTTCCCATATTTAACCACGATGCTTTCGGGGAATCTTAGTTGTGGTAACTCACTGTATGAGCGTTGCTCTCTCCAAGTACACGATGGCCTTCTCATAAAACTGCGCCTCGATGTAATAGGCCGCCAGCCACTCCAACACCTCGATGTTGGAGAGGTAGACCTTGAAGGACTGGACGAGAATCGGACCCAACGGGTCAAGACAGGAGCGATTAGAAGGAAGGGGTGTCGAAGGGGGTCCACGTACCTCGTAGTAGTACTGGAAAGCCTGGCACTTGTCCCCCTCCCCGTCGTGCAGCTCTCCCAGTTTGGACAAGACCCGATGGTCGGTGGGCCTCAGACTGATGACCTGCATCAGCCACTCGATGGCCTGCGTAGGATCCTTCAGGAGCTCGTAGCTGGAAGCCGATGGTCAAAGATAAACGGGAGTCTATAAATCCGGAGGCTCTTCAACTAGGCATCTTTGGACTTGCCCATATTAGGAGAAGGATACACGCTGGCCATCTGGTACATGACTTGGGCACTATTCCGGAGAATAGCGTGGAGCTTCAGGAAGCAGTCCAAGGCCTCCTCCAGCTGATTGAGCCTCTTATAGGTCAGACCTTGAAGGACGACAAGGTCTACCAATCAGCAAAGGTCACTCTGGTCCAGTGCCAACTGAAACTGCCATTTCTACCACCATCATGTTGGCATTACCTAGGTTATAGAGCGCCTCTGTGCAGGAGGAGTCGTTCCTCAGTGCCTCCTTGAAGAACTCCGTCGCCTTCTCGTAGTCCTGCCTGACAAATGTCGTGTTGCCCTTGTTGGTGAGGGCCGCTGGGTTGTAATGGTCAGTATTCATGGCCAGATCAGCGTACCTTTCGGCCTGGTCCACATCCTTCTCCTGTCACAGGGTCATTTTCAGAGGAGATGCATCTACATCACGGCACTTGGACCTGGAACGTCCAGCTTCAAATTTACTTGATGGCAAATCTTGACTGCCGTTTGGACCGAGCGACTCTTACCAGGAAGTACAAGGCGGAGAGGTTAGTGGATGCGGTGCTCTTTATTCTGCTGTCCGTCTTCGACAGTGTCTTCAGAGTTTCGACAGCCTGTGAACACGTAAGCTACATCTCAGCGAGGCCAGGAACTCCTGCTCTGACGCAGCAAACACCTCGTTTCCTGGTTCATAACAGCTTACTCTGCTGTCCGCAGACGGGAGCTATTCCTGCTACATTCTCCAGCTGTGAGTGCGACACTCTTTCAAGTTCAAGATCCACGACACTCATTGGAGGATTTCTCTTGCTTCCTTATTCCTCTCTTAATGTTAGCGCACTCGCTAGCAAGGACGGATACTACGATATCCTACTTCCTTACTCGGTGTCCCAAGTGAGCCAACAACCCTTTGTGCTTGGTATGTCTCCAACTGCGGTGTCAACTCAACATCGACCAGCATCTCTACCCTGACAGGTCTGCGCTGATGGCCAGCACACCTAGTTAGCATTCAAACACACCAACCTGGCTGAAGTCTCTCTGTCTGAGGTAGGTCATGGCCTTGTTGATCTCAAGAGGATTGGCGATTTCGGCATACTGAGAACTCTTCACCATGTCGACACACCTGTGTTAAGAAAGTAAACGAGAGATTTTAAAGCTTGCAACGCAGCGTGAGAGTTTGGAAAAGTCACCATGCTGTTCACTGAACCTTCTGTTCTGGACGCTACTTTAAGGTACTTTCAGTGGGTCATTGTCACAAGTCATCGTATGTCCTAATTTATTCTGTGACATAAAAGAAGGCAAACTAGAGTCGCCAATAGCGGCCTCTTCAAACGGCCCGGAACATCAGGTGACATTTTTGGGATGTACCACTGCAGGACCCTCTTCGAGACAAAGGTAGCCGGGTATTCTCCGGTGACGTAAGCACGGGGGGGACGATCGTACCAGTCGTATCCTGCGGCGAAAGATGTCTCGATAGCCGGGGCGATTAGCTTAGCCGCCGTCATGATGTACTTCTCAGCCCGGACTTTCCTAGGTATTGGGTTCACATGGAGGAGATGGGGAAAGAGCACAGGAGAGTAACTGCTAGGCCCCGGGTATGACTTGTAGACTGACCCTAAGGAGCATAAAATTGGCCTTCGCGCGAGACAACATCCCAAGTTTGAACTTGAAGGCAACCACATGACCAATTAGCCTTACAGGTCTCTCTCCATCTGGTGCAGCTTGTCGTTCTTGATGGCCTCGATGACCGTGTTCACGCCAGGGTCGTCCTACAAGACAAGACATCAGTGTCAGCAGCAGACTGGAAGCGGAGTCTAGTATTAACGGGTCGCATGTCAATTCGCGGGCCACTTCCTGTAAATGGTCTCCACATACACTATGTTGCCCTTTCATTATCTAGTGGTTGCTCCTGTTTGCATACTGAAGTGTCCATGGACAGAACACCGAACCCCAAGTTGCTCCCGATGGCCCGGTTAGCTGCCTTGCGTAGCATCTCTGCTGCTAGCGGTGGGAATGGGTGAATGTGATCCAGTGCGAAACACTTAAGGGTGTGAAAGTGTGATATAAGTGGAGACACTTTAGCTTGAAATGCAAAATCATGGCGTGACCACAGACTTGTATGCAAATATCTGATTCTTAGAGAAGGTCCCCACCCAAGGCTCTCCACCAAAGTGTCCCAGTGACTCCAGCTGTTCCAGGTTCCTGGACTCAAAAGGGTGAGAAGGTGGAGGAGCAGCAACCCAGAACTGACAGTTCTGATGACAGTTCCTTACCAAAGGTCCAGCAGGAGTGGGTCAGTGCTGCTGCTTGGTACCCTTACACTCTGGAGTACTATTTTTCTTCTGACTTAATTTTACCTGGAGAGTACTTCCAGAAACAGGTTAAGGTATGTTTCTGCCACTTACATTTGTTGGGATGTACTTTTCCTCATCACCGATGCCCAAAGGGACGGAGATGAGCTTCTGGAAGGCCTTCTTCATCCTCTCTCTGTCTCCGATGGCGTAGTAGCACAAGATCAGGTTGAAGCCCGTCTTGACGTTGGGACTCTCGCTCATGATGTGCTCGTAGGACGTGATGGCGTCCGAGTACTGGCCCGTGCGGAAGAAGACCCCGCCCATGTTCTGCATGATCTTGATCCTCACCTCCTTGTGCGCGTTGGAGATTTGATCCAGGGCCATTCCATAGAACTTGATGGCTTTGGGGTAATTCTTCTGCTTGAAGTAGATGTTGCCCATGTTGACCCTCAGCAGGCCTGGAGGAGCAACAGCAGAGGGGGTTTGAGGAAACAGAAACAGCAGCAAAAACCAAAGAGCAAAACCACAACAACATCAGTCACCCTGGTCAGATACTCTCACTGTATGCAGACGACACCATGATATATCTTCAAGCTCCAAAGCTTTCCTGAACATGTTCCGGATCGTTAGCTCAACCACTTTTCAACGTGGCGCAATTTCAAATAGATGAATTAAATTAAGGCGTAGAAAGCTAACTTGTAAAACCATGTGGCCTTACGAGTTCCCTGTTCTTTCCACATACCGAATACCCATCAGCCTTACAGCCTTACACTAGTGTCACAGTGGAGATTGTCTTCTGGTCTTTTTTTACATTCATTCATTTGGATTATTGACTTCTCACCCGAGTTGGTGAACGTCTTGTTGCTCACAAGGGACTGGTAGCCCTTCAGGGCCTCAGGGTACATTTCGTTGTTCTCATACTGGTTGGCGAGGTTGAGCAGAACCTGTAGACGACACAGCGGCAAAACAGGGGCAAAGAAGTCAAGATACCTTTTCAGATTGAAGAAATATATGGCTCCAGGTAGACATGTGACTCGCTGGCCCCGCCCCTTACAGATGTCTCCACAGTGCCTTGTGCCATGAAAGTACTTCCCCATTGAACTCCCTGGACCAACATGAACCATAAAAACACAAGATACATGACAAAGACATGGTAGCTGTGAGCACTGTACTCATATACTCATTGTTACTTGATGACCTGACAGTGTACTAGCTTACTCGTTGTTACTCCATGACATGACACTGTACTAGCTTACTTGTTGTTACCAGATGACTTGACAGGGTACGAGCTTACTCGTTACTTGATGACTTGACACGGTACTAAGTTACTTGTTGTTACTTGATGACCTGACACGGTACTAGCTTACTTGTTGTTACCCGATGACTTGACACGGTACTAGCTTACTTGTTGTTACTTGATGACCTGATATGGTACTAGCTTACTCGTTGTTACTCCATGACATGACACTGTACTAGCTTACTTGTTGTTACCAGATGACTTGACAGGGTACTAGCTTACTCGTTACTTGATGACCTGACACTGTACTAGCTTACTTGTTGTTACTTAATGGCCTGACACTGTACTAGCTTACTCGTTACTTGATGACTTGACACTGTACTAGCTTACTTGTTGTTACTTGATGACCTGACACGGTACTAGCTTACTTGTTTTTACCTGATGACTTGACACGGTACCAGCTTACTAGTTGTTACTTGATGACCTGACATGGTACTAGCTTACTTGTTGTTACTTGATGACCTGACACGGTACTAGCTTACTTGTTGTTACCAGATGACTTGACAGGGTACTAGCTTACTCGTTACTTGATGACCTGACACTGTACTAGCTTACTTGTTGTTACTTAATGACCTGACACTGTACTAGCTTACTCGTTACTTGATGACTTGACACTGTACTAGCTTACTTGTTGTTACCTGATGACCTGGCATGGTAGTAGCTTACTCTTTCTTATTCAGTTACCTAGCACTGTGCTAACTTACTCGTTGGTACTCCATGACCTGAAACTGTACTAGCTTACTTGAAGTTCCACCAAAGGCTGAAAAATATTATGTATGAGAAAGACTTAAAATGAATGACCAATCCTTGCTGACAATGAGGTGAGAGGCGGAGTCTAACCTGGACAGGTCACCTGTCAATCACAGGGCAACATATAGACGCCCCTCATTCACTCGTCGTAGAGACATACAACCTTTCACCCTTTCCTTCACACCTATGATTGAGAGTCTTCAGTTGGTGGTTTTGGACCATGAAGAAGGAGAACCTGGAGAGAACCCAGGCAGGAGAACATGGGAAGTGACACCGGACGGAAGTGAACCAAACCATCTGACTTACGGAATAGGTGAGGTTGACACCGACGAGGTCCTTGATGCCCGGCTGCCTCCTCATCACTCCGTCCTTCCTCTCCGCCTCTTTGGCTTTTTCCAGAGCCTGAAGAACAGAGCGGAGGGAGGCGGGTTGTACCAGATGGTTCTGATGGTGAGGCGAGGATGAAGACCTCTGAAGATCTGAAAAATCCAGGGGCGGGATTTAAACACGATCTTCTTCATTTATTCATCCGTGGTGACGGCAACCATCGGGTGCTCTTCCGGTCCAGAACATGGTGTCTGGACCGCCTTCACCTCTGGATAACCTTCTAAAATCCATGTTCTTCTCTTCCCCTCAAACCCGACACTAGAAGGGAGAAGCATTTCCAAAGAGGTGGCTGACCAGCTGTAGGTTCCCCAGGCTCTGCGCCGCCGAGCTCTCCTCCAGCAGCTCGTTCACCTTCCTCTTCATGATCTTCATCTTCTCTTCAGGCCTGCAGGACCACGGACACAGAAGATGACACACCAATGACGGTTGTCATGGAAACAACCTCAGTACTCACGTGTCCTCGTTCTTGGCTTCGAGAGGAGGCGCGGGACCTCTGGACTGCCCCAGGGGGTCAAAGGTCGAGCCTGGACAGACAATCGCAAGTTACAAGAAGAATCTTCTTGTCATAAATAGTCCGAAGCTGAAGAGACCGGATGTTCTTGGACATACCGTGGTAGGCCGAGGCAGTGGTGTACCCTGCCGCGGTGATGGCGGTCATGGGTCGAGCTCCTCCGTCCTGTCGTCAAAGGCGAATAAGTGGAGACTCTGACCGTAGAAGGTGTTTCCTGATTATTAGCCATCGATCAGTTAACCAATCATGGTACTCACGCCGCAGGAGGAGGCTGGAGGCCGAGCCGCGCTGGCAGGACTGGGACGTTTCACGGTTACCTGGGGAAACAATTTTCACAAAAAGCAGGATGGAGAGAGTCACCCATCAGATCGGCGCTCATGCTAGCACATGCTGAGGCGTAGAGATCAAGCTAGGGAACAACAAAGTGGCCGACTAAATCAATCACTGCCCTTTAGGCACAGCTAGCATGATGAATCCCTGCTGACAGAAGGGTGAGTTTTGGGGTCTTAACTGGACCCATTGGGCACGGTACCCATGTTAGCATGCGACTTCCCCTGGAAACTCAAGGAACTGAGGTGTACTGACCCACTGCTGTTCCTGAGTTCTGGACCCTGGCCTTGAGAAGAGCATTGGTTGTCAACCCATTGTGGTTTGGTGACTACTCCCTCATCCCTGATGTCTTCTTCTTCTTCTTCTTCTTCTTTCGGGTTTTCCCTTCAGGTGTCACCACAGCAAGTCAACTTCCTCCATCTAACCCTATTCTCTGGATCCTCCTCTCTCACACCAACTACCTTCATATCTTCTCTCACTACGTCCATAAATCTTCTCTTTGGTCTTCCTCCAGACCTCTTGCCTGGCAGCTCCAATTCTCTATCCCTCCTCTGTCCATGACCCAACCATCTCAGCCTGACCTTCTCTCCAAAACATCTAACATGTGCTGTTCCTCTGATAGACTCATTCCTGATCCTCTCCATCCTGGTCACTCCCAAGGAGAACCTCAACATCTTCATCTCTGCAACCTCTAGTTCTGCCTGCTGTCTTTTGGTCATTGGAACAGTTTCTAGTCCAAACATCATCGCTGGTCTCACCACTGTCTTGTACACCTTTATTTTTATTCTGGCTGATGTTCTTCTATCTCTTGGTACCCCTGACACTTTTCTCCACCCATTCCAACCTGCTTGGACCGTCTCTTCACCTCTTTTCCACACTCTCCTACGCTCTGGACTGTTGACCCTAAGTACCTGAAATCCTCCAGCTTCTTGATCTCCACTCCCTGTAGCCTCACCGTTCCACCCGAGTTCCTCTCATTCACACACATATATTCTGTCTTGCTGCACTTCCATTCCTCTCCTTTCCAGAGCATACCTCCACCTCTCTAGATGTTCCCCTACCTGTTGTCTGCTCTCACTACAGATCACAATGTCATCTGCAAACATCATGGTCCATGGGGATTCCTATCTAACCTCATCTGTCAGCCTGTCCATCACCATCTGTCATCCCTGATGTAAAGGTACTAATTTTGAGTACCGATCAATACAGGTTTAGAACTGCTCCTTCCTAACACCTGGCAGGGTATGTCAGGGAACCACAGTGGCACTGACCGGAAGTCTTCGCCCATGACTGGTCCTCAGCGCTCGCTGGAAGCCCTCGTCCTTCTCAAGCTCCTGGAACGAACCGAGCAGATGTTACAGTTCCCCTCTGAGGGCGGATCCAAGGACACCCGGCTGCAAATAACCAGGAGATGAGAAAATTGTCTCTGGACATTCAAGAGACTTGCAACTCACCACTGAGTCGAAGGTTGGATTGTAGTCGTTGTACCCGGAGTAAAGGTCACTCTGCTCAAAGGTCCGCGGCACGCTTGCCGCCCTCTTCCGGGGAACGACTTGCCCCAGCGACATGTTGCTTCGGGACTGCTTGTGCCTCCTGGAGAAGGGTGAGTGGAGGAAGTGTGACCTCACAGCTCCTATGTAGCATCATACCTTCAGTCACCCTGGACATCCAATCCAAGCCGGCCATCAAAGGAGGAGGACACATGACATCACAGGTGGCTTTTACAGTTGCAACCGGGGGAAGGGGCGTAGAGAAGGACGGAGGACGGTCGTACCTGAAGTGTGGATGGAGGTGGGGATCTGATGCCCTGCAAGCACCACCTGCTGGACAACCTCACATCTTCACAGGGAAGGTGAAGCTTCGACCGCAAAGAGCAGGGCCATGCGTTGCCACAGCAGTGATATTGAACAGCAATACCGCAGAACATCTCCCTCTCCAAACAGGACCGGGAGGTGCGGTGAAGCATACTTCGAGCTCAATGTACCCGTTCTCTAACTTCTCCTGCTCTAATATGCCAACGAGTACATCAAGATGTGTATTCTTTGGAGCTTGTTGTCACTAGATCTGTGGGTTCCCATCCCAACATGGAGAGTCCACTCAGAGAGAACCCAGGCAGAAGAGCATGGAGACTACTTGCAGCAAAAACCTCCAAGATCTGAACGGGGAACCTCCTTCCTGTGAGGTGAATGTTCTCACCACGGCCTCCAAAGCAAGACTCCATGAGTTTCCTGAGAACCCCTTTTATAGAACCCTTAGGAACCACTTCAGCTTTTTCATACATTCACCGTGCAGAAGGTTCACAGGTTGTGGTCACTTCCTGGTAGATGAACGTCTGGATGGCTGAACCAGGAGACACGACAGTCAGATGTTAGCAGAGTCCGGTTCTATTGCGACCCCTGACGGGCCAGACAGGAACCTGAACCGTCCTCTAGACCTGGAGGTCCAGACATCACGGGAACCCAAGCCTCTGAGGTTGGCTGGCCTCCTCCGGAGTGGCTGAAGGTCGTCTTCTCAGTTCACCTTCACTGGACACCGATTGGCTGGGGGACCCTTGGCCTGGTCATGTGATCAAAATGGCAACCCGGGTCCAGAAAGGACAGTCCAGGATGTGGCTTCAGTGAATGAGTGCATTCAGTGTACTACCACTCTATTGTACCCTAGTCTACCACATTATACTCTATTACATAGTACTCTGCACTTTTATTCTACTTTATCATACTCTACTCTGCTAACTCTCCTTTATCAAACTACTATATTGTACTGCACTCTATTCTACGCTGCTATATTCTACTCTACGTACTCTACTATATCAAACTGTACTATATTGTACCCGACTTTATCATACTCAACTCCATTGTACCGTTCTCTAGTATACTCGGTCATTCTCTGCTGTATTTTGTTAGTATACACTACTAAATTCTACTCTAGAATACTTTATTGTACTCTCCTATATTATACGCTACTATATTCTACTTTGATACTTTATTATACACTACTATATTCTACTCTACATATATTCTGTCTTGCTGCGACTAACTTTCATTCCTCTCCTTTCCAGAGCATACCTCCACCTCTCTAGATGTTCCTCAACCTGTTGTCTGCTCTCACTACAGATCACAATGTCATCCTCAAACATCATGGTCCATGGAGATCCCTGTCTAACTTCATCTGTCAGCCTGTCCATCACCATTGCGAACAAGAACGGTGAGGCTACAAGGAGTGGAGATCAAGAAGCTGGAGGATTTCAGGTACTTGTCCAACAGTCCAGAGCGTAGGAGAGTGTGGAAAAGAGGTGAAGAGACGGTCCAAGCAGGTTGGAATGGGTGGAGAAAAGTGTCAGGGGTACCAAGAGATAGAAGAACATCAGCCAGAATAAAAATAAAGGTGTACAAGACAGTGGTGAGACCAGCGATGATGTTTGGACTAGAAACTGTTCCAATGACCAAAAGACAGCAGGCAGAACTAGAGGTTGCAGAGATGAAGATGTTGAGGTTCTCTTTGGGAGTGACCAGGATGGAGAGGATCAGGAATGGGTCTATCAGAGGAACAGCACATGTTAGATGTTTTGGAGAGAAGGTCAGGCTGAGATGGTTGGGTCATGGACAGAGGAGGGATAGAGAATATATTGGTAGACGGATGCTGGAATTGGAGCTGCCAGGCAAGAGGTCTGGAGGAAGACCAAAGAGAAGATTTATGGACGTAGTGAGAGAAGATATGAAGGTAGTTCATATATGTGAGAGAGGAGGATCCAGAGAATAGGGTTAGATGGAGAAAGTTGACTCGCTGTGGTGACACCTGAAGGGAAAAGCCAAAAGAAGAAGAAGACATCAGGGATGAGGGAGTAGTCACCAAACCACAAAGGGTTTGGCAACTTAATGTTCTCCAAAAGAAGAAGACGACTCTTCTACTCTATGGAACTCTACTGTACACTACTATATTCTACTCCACTATATTTTCGGTACTCTACCAAGCTACATTCTGCTGTACACCAGTATATTCCACTCGAGGGCGGCAGTGTTAGCGCTTGCTCACAGCACGAAGGACCACGGTTGGGTTCCACCAAGAAGGGCTTTGCTTGTTGTCCCCGAGTCTGCGTTGGATTCCTGGTTCCAAAAACATGCAGCAGGCTCATTGGAGAAAAAAAAAATTGGGAGAAAATTTCCCCGAGTCAGTGAATCGTTGTCGGTCCGACATCGAGTCCAGGGGGAACCCCGCCTCTCATTGGGTGGGAGGCGGAGCTCACCCTGGACCGGTTGCCAGGCAACCACAGGGCTACATATCGAGAGTACTACCTACCGCTGTTATACTCTACTGCACTGTACTCGCTGCTGTACTACGCTGTACTGTAGGACAGTGTACTCTGGCTGCTCCCTCTCAGCACCTGGAAAGAATCTGCTTTACATTTTTAAAATTCATTTTATTTATATTCATTCCTCTGCGGTTGGAAGTCCGAACTCCAGGTGGAACCGGAGTCTGAACCCGGCAGGGTGGGGTTTGGTCCCGATCAAACCTGGAAGGTCCCGATGGTTGAGAAGAACCCAGTCCATGTGGAGGAGCCCCAGAACACCTGGCGCCGGTTCTTGGAGACATCGAGAGGAGAACCCGGGAGCTCGGACGGTTCTGGATGTCAAATCGGCGTTCATCTTCTGCGGCTCACCAGCAGGAAGATCCGGAACCCGGCGGATCCCCGGAGGTCCAGAGCGAGCGGGACCTTCTTCTTCTGAGGTTCCGTCAGGTCCTCCTCCTGGCCTGGCCGGGTTTCCCGGGTCGCTGTAAGCTCTGGTCGCCACCACGCTCCTTCTCCATCTCCAGCAGGGGCACGCAGGTGCAGCCCACCGCCACCGACACGTAGATCTCGGCGTAGGAGTGGCGCCCGCCGAGGCAGGAGCCGGTCCGCCGCAGGACGACGGAAGGGGCGTAGACGGGAACGCTCCGGAACCGCGGGTTCTCCTGGCCCTGCGGCCCCAGCAGGCAACCCTTGCACAGACACTGGGCCTCCGGGATGTAGCGCGGGTACCGGGCCGGGTCGTAGGAGATCCTGCAACCCAGGAAGGTGCGGACAACCGCCGCGATGGACGTGTTAGGAACCACGACTCGCGAGTTTTCCTAGATCTGAGTCAGGAGCTGGATGGGAAGCGGCGTTTAAAAACCGCTAGCTAGCCGAGAGGAAATCGCGAGGAAACACGTCGTGGACTCGGAGAAGAAGTCGTCGCGGGTGAGATTTGGTGACGGAAAAGGCAGGAGACGTTTACTGGCAGTGTAGCAATTAGCATTAGCAGCACTTTATAGCATTAAGTGTGGAGCCAATACGTAAAGATCCTTTACGTTCTCTTTTATTACACGTTTTTATTTATTATTTGCTATTTATCACGTTTCTTATTGAAACACCTGTATCAAAAGCGGATTAATAGGGTTTCATGTTGTTGTAAAAAGTACATTTAAGCTTACAAGCTTGTATATCATATTAAGTTTCCATCAGTCCACAACAGGCTTACCTTGTTAGCTAGCAGCGGCAACGTCGTTCATAGCGCTCGCCACTAACTCAGATCTGAGCTTCCATCACGAAGCGAAAAACCAAGGCGATTAAACACGAGTCAGGGTACGACAGCATCACAACGCTAATCCGCTAGTACCCAGATTCAGTTCAGGGTTAGCTTGGGTTAGCCAGGGTTAGCTAGGGTTAGCCAGGGTTGGCTAGGGTTAGCCAGGGTTAGCCAGGGTTAGCCAGAGTTAGCTTGGGTTAGCCAGGGCTAGCTTGGGTTAGCCAGGGTTAGCTTGGGTTAGCTCCACGCCGCCCCCTGCTGACAGCAGATGGTTAAATAAATACCTTTCAAAATACAATAAAATGAAATAAACACGTGAAATATAAAATTCTCCAGATTAATTCTGAGAGAAAGACAGAAATTAAATAAGTGTCACAATTAACAGCTGTAATTAAGATCTCAGTAACATCTCATTTATAACGCAGAGCTTTTCTTTCACCCGTTCCTCTACAGGTGCAAGTCACATATTATTTACTCTTTATTTGGATTTGCAGATATTTATGCTTGTAACTTACTTTATTCTATTCTATAAATGAATGAATGAATAATGGAGATGTTAATATTTTATAAATCTGTGGGTCTTACTTGTAGCTCCAAGGGGAGATGCTCCGCAGGTTAGCCGGCAGGCGCGCCCCGGTCCCGGTCCCGGTCCCGGTCCCGGCGGGGCAGCTCCGGTTGAGCCCCTCCCGCGGCTCCAGCTGCAGGGCGTGGTGGAAGGCGCTCATCACGCCCACCGAGAGCCTCCCGAACATCTGCTCCAGGATCTCCTCCGGGAGGTCCAGGCACGACCGGCTCCGGAGCGCCTTCTTCCGAACCCGGGACGCGCCGGCGCCAGGCAGGACCAGGATCAAGACCAGAACCGGAACCAGGAAGCAGGTCCGAGGCGGCATGGTCCCTGCAGCTGGGAAGGTCCGGATCTTCTCCCGTCTGTCGGAACCTCCTCCTCCTCCTCCTCCTGCGGTCGGAGCGCAATCCGGCTCTGGCGCGGAAGGGGAAGCAAGGGGGAAGCAACGGGGGAAGCAAAGGGGGAGGACACTGGCACCTTCAACCTCCACCTGCCGCTCCGCCCTCCGCCGGGGAGCTCCTCCAGCAGGGCCGGAGGAGGGACCCGCTGCCCCGGGGCCGCGGCGGGGGCCCCCCGGGGGGAACCACGGATCTGTCGGGGGAAGCGACCGTAACCTTCTGGATTCTTCTGGGTCTCCATGAAGCTCCTGGATGGAGGTTACAAGCGGGGATCTTCTCTGGAGTCCTTCCGACCTTCCACATATTTCACGGAGTGAAACGCTAGAAAACCCTCCCTTTCATCTCCACCATTTCTTCCTTTGATCCCGCACTTCAGTAGCAGGCCATCTCTTTGATGTCCCCCTTTGACCGACAGAAGAGCCGTCATATCAAAAGACAGAACGGTGATTATATTTATTGAGAGATAAAAACTGTCTGTATAAATTAACTGCTCGTGTGTGTGTGTGTGTGTGTGTAACCTCGCCTGTTCTTTCTCGAAGATCTAGAAGAATCTAGAAGATCCATATCCACTATTTACCCTGAACATTCCCAGAAGCCGCACACTCCGCCTGCACGTGTGTATGTGTGTGTGTGTGTGTGTGTGTGTGTGTGTGTGTGTGTGCGCAGAGCCCTGATCTCAGCCAGACGGACGTCCTCCAGAGTGGGAAGAATAAAAAAAAATAAAAATAAATTCCAGGTTTCTTGGGAACGCCGAGACCCGGCGGCCATCTTGAACAGAATGTTCTCTGGACGTTCCCAAGAGAAACGTGAGAACACACACACACACACACACACACACACACACACACACAGTGTATTCTCCGATCAGCACCACACGACGGCTGTCCATCACGTCTGGCGTGAACCTTGGCTTGACCCTGAGAAGGAAACGCGTGGACCAATGAGGAGCCGCGTGACTCCTGGCTCCGCCCACATCTGGCGTGAGGTTCCCCCGGTTCCTCGGGGTTCCTGAGGAGAAGCTACTCCGGCAGGAGGTCGTCTCCGAGCTCCTCGTCGGCGAAGTCGTCCTCCTCCAGCCGCTTCTTGGCGCCCGTTTTGGGCCTCTCGGCCTGCGGGCCCAGAGGGTCCACGTAGGAGGCATCTGCAGGGGGATGAGGAGGACGAGGAGCGTGAGGACGTTGGTCTCCTCAACCTTCAGCCTCGCATCTGCACAGGAGGACCTTCTCACCCAGGTCCTTGGGGCTGCTGGCCTCGTAAGGGTAGCCGGCGGCAGGAAGTGACCTCACTTTGGCGCCCAGTCGCTGGCCTTTACCGCCATTGGTGCCGTGGCCATTTTCTGCACACACACACACACACACACACACACACACACACACACACACACACACACACACATGATTATGGCGTACATCTTAAGAAGACTCCAATTCCTATCTCAAAATATTAGAATATCATCAAAAAGTCATTTGTGTTTTTTTTAAATTGCCTGGTGGTTACAAGCTGGCTGTTACCATGGAAACCAGAAGGTCCTCCAACAGCAGAGCTGGAAAACTGATTTCCCCACCAGATTTTTCTTTTTTTTTCTTTGTTTTGTTTGTGTTTCCTTGGACGAGTGCATCCCCGCCTCTCCGCAGAGGAGACGCCGCCGCCGCCGCCGTCGCCACGGCGAGGAGACGCCGCACGCCATCACACTTTCCATGATTTGAAAAAAAAAAAACCCTGCAAAGTAATTTGATTACAGGGGAAATGGAAATATGGAGGAGCAGCCCGGATGAGTCAGCACTCATGGAAGAAGAGGAGAAGTTGATGGCTGGTGAAGGAGGTCCATGCAGAAGAACAAGCACTGAAGGTCCAGATATAACCTGGTGCTTCCAAAGTGAGGAGATCAGAGGTCAGGAGGTCAACCAGAACACACTGCACTCTCCTCTTCTTCTTCTTCTTCTTCTTCATCTCCATCTTTTCCCCTTTCTAGCTCACTGGTCTATCTGGCCCCTGATTGGTTGGAGAGTCGGCCCTGCTCCTCTGGCCCCGCCCACCCCGGCGGCCTTCGCAGGACGGGGGCAAAACTCTCGGGTACATTCGAGGTGTTTGGTTTTGATCCCTCCTCCTCCTCCTCCTCCTCCTCCTCCTCGCCACCGGCGGGAGACATGGCAACTGCCTGGAAGAAGATTCCAGGAGTAGCTTTGGACGGCGTTTAGATTTCTGGGTGAAGCTGGAGGTGTTCAGTGCAAACACAACTCCGGCTTTAACCCCTTAGACCCCTGCAAAGCTGCAACGCCGAACCCTCCTGTGGCACAGGAAGCGCGATGAAGGTCACGTGACCGTGGAGTCTCACGGAGGAGGGGCAGGGAGTCATGATAGCCCAAGTACTCCCGAGTACTCCAGGGTACTCCAGAGTAGTCCAGGGTGTTCCAGAGTACTCTGGGGAGGTCAAGAGTACTCCAGAGTATCCAGAGTACTTTGGGGTGTCCCAGAGTACTCTGGGGAGGTCCAGACTATCCAGAGTACTTTGGGGTGCTCCAGAGTACTCCTGAGTACTCTGGGGTTGGCCATTGCTGTTATGGTCCACCACCCGCGAATGGCATCTGACTGCAACCTTGGTGGCTGTACCCCTTTTCAAAGTGTTTTCAAACCTTTCTACTAGGGAGTGCCTTCTTAGTTTTCTGCCACCTCGTGTAGATGGACAGACAAAACACTTTGTGCGTTGACCTGAAGACGTAGGCGTGTAAACGGGGAGCCGGGTGGAACCTCCAGGGTTCTGCAGGCTGAGGGACATCAAAAAAATGCGAGGCCATCTAGACCAATGTGAATCTTCGCAGAAGGTTTGGGCCCCTCTTTGGAGACCACGCCCATGACTCACCTCCACTCCCAGCGCTTCCCTCCCGCCGACCTCTGGCGCTGCCCTCCCTTCCCGATTTCACCCTCTGGGGGAAGAACAAGGCAGAAATGGGTCAACAGAAGGCATGAGCCAACACACACAAACTAGATCTGGCCACGTATCCACTGAAGATGCTCCTCGAGCTTTGGTCACTAGAACCCGCCCGGAAGCAACTGAAGCTCCATCACCTCCCCTGATTGGACAACCCTGTGTCGGGTTTTGACCCAGAACCAAGATGGCGGCATGGAGCGTCGGTGGATTTGTGCCGTCCATCTGCAGGTCTTCTGACATGAAGCTGAACAGGTGCAATTCTACGCAAACCTCGGTACCTTTGGCTCTCACCACCGTCCAAGCAGCGATGAATGATCTGCATTACGGATCCAGAATCCTCTCAAGCTAATTCACGAAGCACAACGAATGGCAGCCGGTGGAGGGTGCAAGCCTTCCTCCATCAGAAGACAAACAATGTGCAGCCCAGTCAATTCAGTCCAGTAAATTCAGGCTTTGCTTTATGGGCCGGATTCATTTCCGGTGAGGGTTGGACTCCACCAGGGCTGATCCTCCTCACTGATTCTGCTCTGAGCCTTTATGGGCAGAACTTCCAGGTGCAGCTGGGGCATTAAGGGGATCCAGTTTGGTATCTTCTGGCTTGGATCCCTGCTTTTTTGCTCCCTGCCGTGAGCTCCAGCTGTTCCTGTTCGCAGCTGAATGTGAAGGGGCAGGTTGGGTATCAGCGCCTCCAAATCCGAGGCCACGGTCCACAGGTATGTTCCGACCCTCGCCTCTGGTCACCAGCTGTGGGTAGCAACCCAAAGAAACCCGATCACGGATACGAGCGGCCGAATGAATTCCCTCCTCAGGGTGTCCAAGCTCTCCCTTAGAGATAGGGTGAGAAGCTCACCCGTCCAGGAGGAGCTAAGAGTAGAGCGACTGCTTCTCCGGATCCAGAGGAGCCAGATGAGGAGGCTCCATCTGGTCAGGATGCCTCCTGGACGACCCCCTTATGAAGTGTTGTGGGCACATCCCAACAAGAGGAGGTCCAAGGTCAGACCTACGACACGCTGGAGGCACCAGCTGGCCTGGGACCACCAGGGGATTCATCCAAAAGAGCTGGACCAAGAAGCCATGGAGCGAGGAGTCCGGGCCTCCCTGCTTAGGCTGCCGCCGCCCCTGTGAACCCACCCCAGATAGGAGGCAGAAGATGGACGGATGACGTTTTGAAGTTAACAGTTTTAAACAAACTGTTCTGACTGGTTACACAGAACTTGTATGTCCAGAGACATACTAGTCTACCAGTGACTCCTGTGAAGTCCTCTTCCAGACCCAAATCAAGCAAAACAAATGAGCGCCTCGCAAATATATTCTTGCGACTTTAAACATGACAAAAGATCACATTTATAACAGGAACTGAGTCGGGTCGAAAAAGAAAACAACCCAATGCGGCGTCACACATGCAAACCATTCCCCTCAAAGCGCAAGAAGCGTTATACAAGGACCGGGAAGGCGTGCGGGCCAGGTGTCCGTCCACGGTCCGACTCTCGGCAATCACGAGACGGGGGAAAGAAAAGAGTTGCGTGCGATGACCGGCGACCCGCTCCTCCATATGTTTTCAATCCCGGCGAGCCGGGAGCGTCCAGAGAAAAGCCAGACCGGGCCCGATAAGGGGAAGTGATTAACAACACGCCGGGCTCGCGTTGAGGCGTCTCGCCGACAAGCTGAAAGAGGAGTCGGCCCTGAAATCCTGGCGGAATTACGAGAGGCGGCTCTCGATGATATTCACACCGGCCTTGTAAATACCAGGCATGCCTTGATACCGTTTAAAAGAAGGGAAAAGCCCACACGCCTGAATTCCTGCCGTCACGCTGTTCAATGCAGGGCTTCTCCTTTAGGTCCCGGCGCAAACAGGAGACCGGAACTCTTGTCCCTTAGCTCCGGTCCGAGTTAAATTCCTCTTGGACGCTTATACTCGACCGCGGGCCTCAAAGACTCGCGATCTCCGGATCAGTGGGAGCAAATTCTTCCGTTAACAAACACGAAGGACAGGCATTTCCCCTTTCGCGCTGCCCGCCAGATGTCCTGTCCTGTTGAACTGGGAGTCTGAGTTGTACTCCAGGTGCGGCCGAAGGATCTGGAGAAAGTTCTTCGTAGAAGCAGTCCATCGTCAAACAACCTTTTACTGAAATGATATTCCCCGCCAAGATCTTTTGGGTGGATGCAAACCTGAAAGAACACCTTCCTGCACCACGAGCGGTGACTCCTTCCGTCATCAACACCGCTTTATTCCAAATTCAAATTCCGTTCTGGTAGCGCCTTTCATCCGGCAACCAGATCTCGGTGTGTAAACGAAAAGTCGGCCAAATTTGGGGGTTTGTACCTGCTCTTTGAGCTCCTTCATCTTCTCGACCTTCTTCAGCTTGGTGGCGTACTCTTGGACTTCCTTCAAACCCACGTCCGTGCCCAACCTCACCAGGAAACGGAGACCTGCGCCGACGAAAAACAATACGAGGGACGGCTGTTTTTGCCGTCACTGATCCCCGATGGGTTTTGGGTGGTTTGTCCACCGCAGGACTTACATTCCACGTTTTCTGGAAACTTGCGGTGGATGTCTTTGTACGTCTCCAGCGCTTTCTGGTAGTTCCCTGCCAGGAGACCAACAAGAACAATCAGGTGACTTCAGGAACAGCAACAAGTGACCTCTTACTTTGAGGAGCACTTTTAGCAATTCACATGGCGACCATTTTAAATGATAACCTGCACTTTCCACAAGTAGGATTGAATAACTCACCGCTCTTCCTGTAGCAGCTCGCCACCATCAGCTGCCACTTCACCTGGGTCGGCCTGAGGAACACGGCAGAACGCTCTCACAATACTTGTTTCAAAGTAAAACTCGACATTGAACCGTTTTTCTTCGGACAAAATGAAAGCTACCACGGACGTAAGCCCTTCTGGAGAAAAGTAGAGCGGTAACTCGATAAGGTACGAAGGTCTTTGTCTTTTTTGTACTTTGGGGTACTGGGTCCATTGTGACTTGCTGGCTGCCGCAGCCGTCATCAGGTTTCACACAAGCATACCGGTCAGGTCGGCCGTGGTTGGAGTCGTGACTTACTGTATGAGCGTCGCTCTTTCGAAATACACGATGGCCTTCTCGCAGAACTGGGCCTCGATGTAATAAGCCGCCAGCCACTCGATCACCTCAATGTTTGAGGGGTAGACCTTGAAGGACTAGAGGGGATCGGAGGGAACGGTTACAAACCAAAGAACGGCGATTTCGGCCGAAACGCGAAAAGCCTCGTACCTCGTACCTCGTAGTAGTACTGGAAGGCCTGGGACTTGTCACCCTCGCTGTCATGCAGCTCGCCCAGTTTGGCCAGAACCCGCGGGTCTGTGGGAGTCACGCTGATGACCTGCATCAGCCACTCGATGGCCTGCTGGGGATCCTCCATTAGCTCATAGCTGAGGCCGGCGGGTCAAAGACAAACGGGTGATTGCGAGGGAATTAACACGCCTGAAGGTTGACTACCGAACCAAAAGCAGAGCGAAAAAGAAGCTCTCTTATAGGGTGGGAGGTTCTCTTAGCTCCTCCAGTGGACTGCTCCACAGACCTTGGTGCCCAAAAGCCACCTTCCCATGTGCTTTTGTTGAGATCCCAGGGAGTACAACTACAGAACCAATTTATTGACCAGATGTCTTTGCAACAGAAGGTTACCAGGGTTCCTTCTCGGTGCTTACTGCTGCATCTGGAGGATGTTCTTGTCTGCTGACAAATTTTTAGGAGACCACATATGAGGACAACAGACCTTACATACTGAGAGGGAGTAGAGAGAGAGATACATGGACTTAAACTTTTTGGGTACATTCCCAGAGTGAGGTGAAAGGTTCCCAAGGCTCTGAAACGGCTCACTGATATGAGCCAAAGGGGTGGAAGGTGTGCTCCCTCTTTGGGTATCCTGAGGTGACAACAAGGGAAGGATACAGGCTGGCTAGTTGGTACATGACCTGGGCGCTGTTACGGAGAATAGCGTGGAGCTTCAGGAAGCAGTCCAAGGCCTCTTCCAGCCGATTGAGCCTCTTATAGGTCAGACCTTTGGACGAAGACAAGAACTGCCAATCAGCAATGGTCCCTCTGGTCCAGTACCAACTGAAACACTTGGGACTTCACGGGGACAAACCGACCACAAAAAAAGAATCGAATTTCTAGATTGGTGTCCACCATCACGTTGGTGTTACCCAGGTTGTAGAGCGCCTCGGTGCAGGAGGAGTCGTTCCTCAGTGCCTCCTTGAAGAACTCCGCCGCCTTCTCATACTCCTGCTTGACAAAGACGGTGTTGCCCTTGTTGGTGAGGGCCGCCGGGTTGTAACGGTCGGCGTTCATGGCCAGATCAGCGTACCGTTCGGCCTGGTCCACGTCCTTCTCCTGTCGCAAGGTCAAGATCCATGAGCTTTGATCGCCATGGATGGCGAATCTGAGCTCTGCCTTTCTGACTGAACCACAGAGAATCTTACCAGGAAGTAAAGGGCGGCGAGGTTTGTGGAGGCGGGACTTTTTACCCTGCTGTCTTTCTTCTCCAGGGTCTTCAGAGTTTCCACAGCCTGATGTGTGGAAAAAAAAAAAAAAAAAAAAAAAAAAAATCACATGTAGTTCCAAGCGAATGTTTTGACGCGAGCTCAGGAGCACGTTTAAAGGAAAACTAAAGCAGAGCGCGCTCACTCCTAGTGTTCAACACACCTACAAACACAAAAACCAGCGCTGGTACATGATATACCTTCTGGTGGAGAGCTTCAAGTTCACTGACCACAGCACTACGGGAGCGGTTTTAGGGAAAAAATACGAGCCAGCTCTAAAACAGAGGCATTAAGCACTTGTGGACGAGCCAAAAGTCCACATTTCCAGACCCGGAGTTGGCGGTTGACTATGATATGCTGGGCCGCCTCAGGAATTCCAATGAAATACACAGCAAAGGACAGGATCTAGACAATCTAAAAAAGTAGAGGTTTAAATTTCTCCCACAGTTCAGAGGGCCTCTGCTCACTCTGCTCAAGGATGAGGTGTAAAAGAGGGTGAAGGAACGGACGGACAGCAAGAGCCCTCCAGAGTTGCTTAGCGTCACCGCTGTGCACCTGCTGACCATTTGGGAGGTCGACTCGGGGCTTTTTTAAGCCGTCTCGGTCGACTCCTTTTCTGGACCGGTGGAGTTTTAACCCTCTACTCGCTCAGTAAATGCACGCACGCATGCGGAAAAACAAACACGCAAAAAAAAAAAAAAATGTAAACATGGAGACGAAGCCCGGACGTACCTCAACCTTACGCATGCAGACGGGGGTCGGGGGAATGACACGAAAAGAAAGACAGAACCGAGTCAATGAGAGCTGAAATGGACAACGGACGGCCGAGGCCGCCCTGCTGAAAACACTACCTCGGCAGGAGAGAAGATGAGAAATCAATAAACAAAGGAAGGGCCACATGGGCTCAGGTATGTCACCTGTGATCAACAGGGTCACAAGTCGCTCCCAGAAAATACTTGCATCTATGTTCCTACCTGGTTGAAGTCCTTCTGTCTGAGGTAAGTGATGGCTTTGTTTATTTCCAGATCGTTGGCCAGTTCCACATACTGGGAGCTCTTCACCATGTCCACGCACCTGAACATACCACAGGTGACCCTTAAGCCTCGCCGAAGGCAACACGCTCACGAGTTTAATATTGATATCCGACATCTTCGGTAAACGCGTGTGACAAGTGAGGCAATCGAAACTTGGATTTAGAAAACGTCAACGTGAACTGGTGGCAACTTCTTCACGGCGTCCGACCACCTGCATTGATGTGTTCCACCAAAACCCTAAAATTGAGCAAGTCTACTTTTAGCACGGTGCGCCCCCTGGTGCTGAAATGTAAGCAAAGACAAGGGAACAAACAAACAAACCAGTCGAATCCAGTGGCGAAAGACGTCTCGATGGCTGGAGCGATTAGCTTAGCCGCCGTCATGATGTACTTCTCTGCCCGGACTTTCCTAGGTATTGGGTTCACATGGAGGAGATGGGGAAAGAGCACAGGAGAGTAACTGCTAGGCCCCGGGTATGACTTGTAGACTAACCCTAAGGAGCATAAAATTGGCCTTCGCGCGAGACAACATCACAAGTTTGAACTTGAAGGCAACCACATGACCATTAGCCTTACAGGTCCCTCTCCATCTGGTGCAGCTTGTCGTTCTTGATGGCCTCGATGACCAGGTTTGCGGTAGCGTCGTCCTAAAAGGCAGGAGGGGTAAGGAGGTTACCAAAGAAAGTAGTGTAGCACCGACGCACCAGGAAATCAGAAAATTTGTTCAAATGTATTGGTAGGTCGTGCTCCAACTTCTTTGTGTTTTGGTTCACACCAAAGCACAGCTCTCGTGCTTCAATTCCTGAACATCAGAAACAAGTTCACAAATGTTCCTGACGCTCACGTTTGACGGGATGTACTTTTCTTCGTCATCGATGCCCAAAGGGACGGAGATGAGCTTCTGGAAGGCCTTCTTCATCCTCTCTCTGTCTCCGATGGCGTAGTAGCACAAGATCAGGTTGAAGCCCGTCTTGACGTTGGGACTCTCGCTCATGATGTGCTCGTAGGACGTGATGGCGTCCGAGTACTGGCCCATGCGGACGAAGACCACGCCGATGTTCTGCATGATCTTGATCCTCACCTCCTTGTGCGCGTTGGAGATTTGATCCAGGGCCATTCGGTAGAATTTGATAGCTTTGGGGTAATTCTTCTGCTTGAAGTAGATGTTGCCCATGTTGACCTTCAGCAGGCCTGGAGGAGCAACAGCAGAGGGGGTTTGAGGAAACAGAAAACAGCAGCAAGAGCAAAGGTGGTACCAGACAATATCAGTGAGTGGGAGCAAAAAGTCTCACCGTATGCAGATGATATCTTACTTATATATCCAAGATTTCAATGGTCCTTGCAATATTTTCACATTTCATTCACTTTGCACAATTTCTTCCTCAACTTCTTGTCCTTTGGGCTGCTCCCTTCAGGGGTCACCATAGCGAATCATCTTCGTCCATCTAGCCCTGGTGTCTGTATCCTCTTCTGTCACACCAGCTTACTTCATGTCCTCCTTTACTCCATCCAGAGTTCCTCTCTGATCGTCCTCTGAGTCTCCAGCCTGGCAACTCCGACCTCAGCATCCTTCTACCCAGATCTTCACCTTCCTCTGTCCATGTCCAAACCATCTTAGTGTGACTTTATCTCCACAACCATCCCTCTGATGGGACTCACTCCTCTCCTTCCTCCTCACTCCTAAAGAGAACCTCCTCATCTCCACCTGCTGCTTCTAGCTCTGATTCTTGTCTTCCCTTCACTGTCTCTTGTTGCTTCAAACCCGCTACCTTCTTTATCTCCACCCTCTGTAGCCTCACTGTTCCAAATGGGTTCCTCTCATCTCCTTTCCAGAGGGTACCTCCACCTCCCGAGATGTTCCTCCACCTGCTCCCGCTACAGATCACAATGTCATCTACAAACATCCTGGTCCACGAAGAATCCAATCGGTCAATCTGTCCATCACCGTTGCTGTCACCTGATGCACTCTGACCTCCACCTCGAACAGCTCCTCTCTAGACCCCAAGTTGTATGCTTTTTCCAGAGTTACAAAGGCACATTGCAGCTCCCTCTGACCTTCTCGATCAACATTCTTCAAGCAAATACTGCATCTGTAGTACTCCTTCTTGGGACAAACGCCGTATTGTTGCTCACAAATGCGAAACTCTGTGCTACTAGTTTACAATTTTCCCTTAACTTCATTGTATGGCTCAGTGTGACATGCTCTATGGAACCTTTACAACCTGCACCTTCTGATAACATCCCCATCTGCTTCCAAAGCCATCCATTAAACCTCTGCTTGACTTGGAGTCTTCAATGTGAGTTTCCTTGTCTTACCTGCGTTATTGAACATCTTGCTCTTCACAATGACCTGGTAGCTGTTCAGGGCCTCCGGGTACATTTCATTATTTTCATACTGGTTGGCGAGGTTGAGAAGAACCTGCAGTGACATGAACATTTTAATTATTGGTGGACAGATGAACCAAAGCACTGGTTCACCTGATCTCACCTGAGCTTGAGGATCCATCTACCTCACACGGTACCACGTGCATACCGGAATACTCAATTATTCTCTTCAACTTCCCTACATTTGTTAGTTTTCTTTGGACACCGTTCACCTCTCCTTCAGCTGCCGCTCGCCTAAATCCTCCCTCAACTGACTCCTCCTTCCTCCTCCCTGAATCATCTGCGATGCAAGAGGACAGGCGACACACATGACAAGGAAGTCAGAACCAAACCCGTACGGCGTTAGCGGGCGCACATTTTTAAAATCAATAGGTCCGCGGGCATACCGTGGGCATACCGTGGGCATACCGTGGGCATACCGTGGGCATACATAATGACAAGTCCAAAGGGAAGCTCAAACAACCAATTACCATGTGGAGACCTCATGGCGAAGCATGTCCGCACACATGGTAGTTAGCTAGTTTCAGCTGCGAGACGGCACAAAAAAAGTGCTGTGCTTGGTACTGCAGCAGGTCCCTGCGCAGCTGCTAAGGTACCGCCACTGCGGGAGCCACCTTTGCCCTCGAGTACCCGGACCAAACTCCTGGGAGTTCGGAAATCGCTCCTCTTGAGTGGTCGTGTGTCGAGGAGGCAGGCGATGACTTCACTGAATACCACTGGCGTCATGACAGGGGAAACAACAACAACACACACACACACACACACACACACACACACACACACACACACACACACACACACGAAGGCCTGAATTCTGGCTCTTCCCTCTCTTTTGGAAAATCTGAAAAAGATTGGTTTGCAAAAGAGAGCTGGAGAAGGGGGGAGGTTCTATTTGTTTTGATGAGCTGTTTCAGAGCAAACCATTGACACACACTAACACACACACATACGAGTCTCAGGGGGCGGGGCTTGATCTACCGTGGCGTCACGCTAGGTGCTAACCAGTGTTCAGTATCATTTCCGCTATTAGCGTTCAGCTATTAGCACTCCTGCTATTGTTAGCATGTCCCTTGAAACCCTCATAGCCCCTCTGTCGCTATCACACTCTCGGCTTCTAGCGCTCTGTCCTTTAGCGGTGTCTCCTGGTCGAGGCAGAAGGCCTCCCTGGGAAATGCTGGGTTTCTGTGGATCGTTGAGCGTGGTCCAGATCTGCTCTACACGCAAAGTACCATCAGATGACTCTGTTGGAAACTCACAGAGTAGGTGAGGTCCACGTTGATGTGGTCGGCGTTGCCGGACTGCTTCCTCAGCGCTCGCTCCTTCCTCCCGGCTTCTTTGGCTTTCTCCAGCGCCTGTTGATCGACAACAGAAGACAGGCTTGAGCGGCTACGTCTGCCAGAAACGTTCACACCTAAATTTGTCTCTTCACGCCTCCTCGGCAACGTCGCTCAACCGTTATCGGCGGTTTGAGGCGACAAGAACTTCAGCGGGTGACTCATTTGCGACGGAATAGCTGACCAGTTGCGGGTTGCCCAGGCTGTGCGCGGCGCAGCTCTCCACGATCAGGTCGTTGACTTTCTTCTCGAAGATCTTCATCTTCTCCTCGGGCCTGCGGGACCACGGATGCGGTAGTTAATGTCCCAGCCCGGTTAGCAAGTAACTCGGGGGGATAATTACGCCTCTAACGGCCTTCGGACAAGCGTCTCCGGCGTGCAGCGGAAGTAGTTTACGGAGCGACGACTCACGTGTCCTCGTTCTTGGCCTCAAGCGGAGGCGCCGGACCTCTGGACTGCCCCAGCGGGTCGAAGGTCGAGCCTGGAGGAACACCGGAATGTCTACTGGAGCGCAAGGAGCACAAACACAAGCTGGACAACGAACCGCTCGGCACTCACCGCGGGTCAGCGAAGAGGTGTAACCGGCCGCGGTGATGGCCGTCATGGGTCGAGCTGCTCCGTCCTGTCACATTTTTGACAAAAACATAAATCGCAGAAGTCCTTTGTCCTCTCGGTAAGATTCGTTCTTATTTACCAGTTTGAATTAGCCGGACGATGGTTGCTAACTAGAAATTCATTCATTGTCAAAATGGATCGAACCATACAACTCTGGTTCCTGCCACCTCCAAAAGTTCTCCCATCACTCTTCCACAGTCGGATGTATCCACAACGATGACAAGGAGGAGGGCAGAGGACTGATGGAGGTGTGGAGCAACCAGAACCACCTTCAACTCCACAGTAGACCGAGCAGGTGGCAGTGGACTCCTGGAGGAACAGGCAGAGTCCTGTCCTCGTCACCATCCAGGGTGAGATTGTGGACTCGTACAAGTACCTTGGGGTCTGCGTAAACAAGAAACTGGACCGGACCCAGATGCCCTTTACGGGAAAGGTCAGAGCAGGACGCTCCTCCTGAGGAGGCTGAGGACATTCGGTGTTTGTAGGGAGCTCCTCAAGACCTTCTACCAGTCTATGGTAGCCAGCTGTGCTGGTGAGGTCAACGGGCTCAACAAGCTGGTGAGGAAGGAGGCTCGATGGTGGGACTCCGCTTGAACCGGAAACAATGGCTGAGGGGGAGGGTGAAGGAGAAACTTGGAGCTCTCCTGGACAATCCTTCTTACCCCCTGAACCACGAGCTGTGGCTAACGGGCAGCTCATTCAGCCAGCAGATCATCTCACCCCGGTGGACAACCCATCAAACTGGACAAGCTGCACTCTGTCCTTACGGAGCTACATGTAGACTACTACCTGCAACTGCTCACTTCCTTCCTGTTCTTGTGTAGCACGTATTTTTGATGCTATCTTTAACCTAAAACAAACAAAAACTGTGCAATATTTCATTTCATAACAGCTACACTACAATTTTTCCTTTTATCATACTATTGTGCACTCCTTACCTCACTTGTTACTAAGACACTTATCGTTTTATCACTTGTTTACTAAGACACTGTATAGTTTCACTGAGACACTTTATAATTTATAGTTTATTTTTATTTCTAATTCTGCCTTTTTCTTTTTATTATTTATTACTGTTATATTTTCTGTAACTCTGGCACAACAATTTCCTTCGGGATTAATAAAGTTGTTCTTATCTTATCTTATCTTTATCCTTTCAGTTGTTGTCTCGGTCCTATTTGGCAACTTTATCTGTCATCTAATTATTGTCCCTGTTCTTTTATCGGCTTTTTAGACCCGTCCTCTTGCCCGGTGCTCCACTCCCGAATGCGCTGCGACTGTACTCGGCGCATCTATACTGCTCAAAAAAATAAAGGGAACACTTGAACAACACAATGTAACTCCAAGTCAATCCCACTTGTGTGAAATCATAGTGTCCACTCAGGAAGCAACACACATTCATTTGGACTTGTTTTAAGGACATTACATCAAAGTTGGATCCGCCTGGAGTTTGTTTTTACACTTTAATTTGGAGTGTGATTCCTAATCCAGACCTCCATGGGTTGATACAATTGATTTCCATCGATCATTTTGGTGTGATTTTGTTGTCAGCACATTCAACTGTGTAAAGAGCAAAGTATTTCATAAGAATATTTCATTCATTTAGATCTAGGATGTGTTTTTTAAGTGTTCCCTTTATTTTTTTGAGCAGTGTGCATTGACGTTGCAACTTCTAGATATTTTCATTAAATGAATATTGGTCAAAGTCATAACGTTAACCGAAGTACGGCATTAAGCGAGGAGTGACTGTATTATATAAATGCAGAGTGAACTTACTTACAATTTGCACAATTCTTTATGGTACATTATAAATATATAAAATTCTTTTTAACTTATTATTATTATTTTATTCTTTGATGCTTGAAGTTTACAACTTGAAGCTGCTACCCCATGTGGCCCCCCAACTGCCCCGAGGGGATAAATACAATTTTATTTCTGATTCTCATTCTTCTGGTCGTGATTCTGAGGAACCTCAAGCCAGGCTGAAGCACCGATCGCTCTTACAAGTGTGTGGATGTGACCTCTCACCTGCACCATTCCGGTCCCGGGTCTGCCCAGGGACGAGGCCATCGGGAGCCTGGACTGCAGGGAAACAACCGTCGGATGAATTGTGAGGATTTCATCCTCGTAAAAAGCTGATACTTCATGCTTGGATGACAGAATCAAGTGTAATTCCCAGTCCCTGCATGTTGACCTGTATACGACAAGTGCACTTACACCGAAAGAGGTGGCTAAAGGTCTGGCCCCCATGGCAGTGCCCGGGAACTTAGCAGTCATCTTTAAAAAATAAAAAGCCAACAAGATGAATGAGTATATCACAATCAGAATCTACAAGTAATTTTACTACTACAGGGAATTAGCTTTGGTGAGCAGCGCTTAGCATACAACATGGAACAGGTATATCTTCTCTCACGACATTTAAAAAGGAATTTAGATTCACACGAACCGGGGGTCTCCGTCCATGGCTGGTCCTCACCGCCTGCTGGAAGCCAACGTCATTGTCCAACTCCTTAAAAAAGACAAATTAAAATCTTAGTACTTTAAATCGTCCAGTTGAGCTAGCTGGCTGGCTAGCTAGCTCCGAGCAGCTACCGGCTGTGCAAGTTAGCTTGCTAGCTAGCTACCGGACTGAGAAGCGCATTTACCTCGGCGTCAAACGTTGGATTATAGTCGTTGTATCCCGAATAAAGGTCGTTCTCGTCCCCCGCCAGATGCACATTTTCCATTTCCGCGCCTCCTTATACACGTTTTCACGAATTTCCAGCGCGTAAAAAGCGTCGGAACGCTCAACCAGCGCTCGGTTGTTGGCGTCGCCGCGATCCGGTACCCGGAAAACCAAAACAAAGGGGCGGGACTCTCCTAGCGCTCACACTTGTGATTGGCTCACCGTACGTCACTCGTGATCAAGCGTTCACCTGATTGGCCGAGGCTGATCCTCCCCGTTGCTAGGATACAAATGATGGCTTCTCGCTAGCTCTCTCCCGTCCGCAGCTCGTTTGCACCCCGCTAGCATCATAGTTAGCTTAAAGTGCATAAATACACGTATTTCTAACGTTTTAGAGGGATTTTACCTCCGTTTTGTGGCGTAAAAAGTTTATTTTTGGACGTTTGAACCTTCGGAGTTGCCGTAGTCGCGCTCTGAAACGTGACCGGCGAGGCGGTGCAGAACTCTTCTTCCTCTGGTCAAAGAGTCCACCTTTTCTTGAACTTTAACGTCGAAAATGAGTTCCTGCGATTCGAAGATCATCGCTGTGATCGGCAGGTGAGGAAGGAAAGTCCCTTAAGTTGATGTTTGCGGAATTGAAAGCTACAGAAGCCTGTGTTTGTGTCCAATTGGCTCGGGTGAAGGAGGACTTGTTTTGATTTCGAGGAGTTTCCTGCAGAGCTGGGTGTTGGTGGACCCTAGTTTTATAAAAGGAGCACAGGAAAGTTAGTTCTTAGCTCCAGGGGATCAAACTTCTGGGGTACCTTCTAGGGATCGGGCGGTGGTCGAAGCAGAAGAAGCGGAAAAGCTCCGCATCTTCAGCAGGGAGTTCTCCCCAAGCAGGTCTACAAGCCTTGGAGTTCATAGAGGGGATTCGGTAGCCTAGCGATGGGGTTCGACCTTCTCCCGTTGGATTCATCCGATCGTGATCTCCAGCTGTGGAGCTGCAAGCTTGTGGTCCTCAACTGGAGAAGAAGACCCCGCATCCACCTGAAGAAGGAGCGGGTGGATCTACATTCCCGGCCTCGGAGCGGGGAAACGATCCGAGGGGCCGAAATGAGATCCGGTGAGGAGCCGCTCAGACCTCCATCTGGTCTGGACGCCTCCCTGGTGGAGACTCAGAGAAGACCCAGGGCTGGAAACATCTCCAAATACCCGTGGAAGAGTCGGACCAAGTGGGTTATTACACGGTAAAGACTAAAAGTGTGTGTTTGTGTGTTTCAGCGGGCTGATCGGACGCTCCTGGGCCATGGTGTTCACCAGCGGGGGCTTCAGGGTGAAGATCTACGACAGCCAACCGGGACAAGCCGCTAGCGCCCTCCAGGAGATCGGGTCAGTTCTACGATCCGTGTGTGTGTGTGTGTGTGTGTGTGATAGCCATAGCAACGCAACCACTCCCAAAAGGCTGGTAAACTTGTCGCACCTGCATAGCACACCTGAAGATTAACAACACATGGATGGACACACACACACACACACACACACACACACATATATATTCACCTGAGCCGGACAGAGTTTTTTTCGCTTCTGTCCGACGTTCGGTCTGGTGTCGCTTCCTTCCGCTGCTCGGACAGCAGGGGGCGCCGTGGCGTTAAACTCAAAGACTCTCCAAAGTAATCGCTATTATTTGTCAGGTACTTCCAGAGTCAAGCAACCTGCACCGGGAGGCTTTTATAAACATTTTATAAACATATACACACACATGGAGTTGGGATTAGCATGCTAAAGCTAGCTATTAATGTGCAAGCAGTGAGATTAAACAGTAAACCCTTGTTTTTCACGGGGGTTACGTTCCAAGAAGAACCCGTGATAGGCAAAATCCGTGAAGTCGAAACCTTTATTTTTTTTTTTTTTTACAATTATTATACATCCTTATTAAAACTTATTGCTGCTGTCGTTCTTGTATTTTTTTCTTCCTTCTTTATGGAACCAACGGAAGATTCATTCATTCCGTAATGCCGACCTACAGCCGCGTAGCTTTTAGCTTCCCTTAGCATGTCCAGAAGTTTAACTTTATCTGTCATAGATAGCATCTTCCGCTGCCTTTTGGGCCCTTTTGAGCGTTTTGTCAACATTATGGGTTTTAGAGAAACTGGAAATTGCAAGAGAATTTGCACGTACGTCATGTAAATTTGGCGAGCTGTTTTACGTACGTGTACATATTAAACTGCGACGTTATTGACGCACAGGTAGAGAAGAAGCGGAGTGACTTTTTAGCCAATCAGAATGCAGAACACAACACACCATGCAAATCCGTGAAGTAGCGAAACCGTGAAAAGTAAACCGCGTTATAGCGAAGGATCGCTGTACGTAGGAAATCCTTCCTGCTTGCAGCTTTCAGGCTGTAGAACTCCTCCCTCAGCTGTGAGTGGAGTCTTCATGTGCAATAATTCTCCACAATGTGCAAGAGTTCCATTGTCTTCTGTGTAGTAAATGTTTCACAGCACGACAAGCCTGAAGATTGGAGAAGAAGTGTGATGGTGCTCATTTTTAAGAATAAAGGGGATGTGCAGAATTGCAGCAACTACAGAGGGATAAAGTTGATGAGCCATACAATGAAGTTATGGGGAAGAGTAGTGGAAACTAGACTGAGAGCAGAAGTCAGCATCTGTGAACAGCAGTATGGCTTCATGCCTAGGAAGAGTACTACAGATGCGTTGAGAATGCTAATAGAAAAGTACAGAGAAGGCCAGAGGGAGTTGCATTGTGTTTTTGTAGACCTAGAAAAAGCATGACAGGGTGCCAAGAGAGGAGCTCTGGTATTGTATGAGGAAGTCTGGAGTGGCAGAGAAGTACGTTAGACTGGTGCAGGACATGTATGCTAGCTGTGAGACACTGGTACGGTGTGCTGTAGGGGTAACAGAGAAGTTCAAGGTGGAGGTGGGACTCCATCAGGGATCAGCTCTGAGCCCCTTCTTGTTCGCAATGGTGATGGACAGGCTGACAGATGAGGTTAGACAGGAATCTCTATGGACCATGATGTTTGCGGATGACATTGTGATCTGTAGTGAGAGCAGACAACAGGTAGAGGAACATCTAGAGAGGTGGAGGTATGCTCTGGAAAGGAGAGGAATGAAAGTTAGTCGCAGCAAGACAGAATATATGTGTGTGAATGAGAGGAACTCGGGTGGAACGGTGAGGCTACAGGGAGTGGAGATCAAGAAGGTTGGAGGATTTCAGGTACTTAGGGTCAACAGTCCAGAGCGTAGGAGAGTGTGGAAAAGAGGTGAAGAGACGGTCCAAGCAGGTTGGAATGGGTGGAGAAAAGTGTCAGGGGTACCAAGAGATAGAAGAACATCAGCCAGAATAAAAGGAAAGGTGTACAAGACAGTGGTGAGACCAGAGATGATGTTTGGACTAGAAACTGTTCCAATGACCAAAAGACAGGAGGTAGGACTAGAGGTTGCAGAGATGAAGATGTTGAGGTTCTCTTTGGGAGTGACCAGGATGGAGAGGATCAGGAATGAGTCTATCAGAGGAACAGCACATGTTAGATGTTTTGGAGAGAAGGTCAGAGATGGTTGGGTCATGGACAGAGGAGGGAGAGTGAAGATATTGGTAGACGGATGCTGGAATTGGAGGTCTAGAGGAAGACCAAAGAGAAGATTTATGGACATGGAGAGAAGATATGAAGGTAGCTGGTGTGAGAGAGGAGGATCCAGAGAAAAGGATTAGATGGAGAAGGTGGATTGGCTGTGGAGACCCTGAAGGGAAAAGCTGAAAGGAGAAGAATCTTGATTTTTTTACACAAAATTACCACACATAATCATATACATGTACTTGTAAATACACATGTACATATTTTTTAAATACCTTTCTTTTTCTTTCTTTCTTTCTGTCTTTTGACCTTTACTGTTTTTTTTTTATTATTCGCTCTTTTAATGCTTTATTTTGATTCTTCCCCATAATCCCCTGATTATGGAGCTTCAATAAATAAAGTATTTTGATTCTGATATATAAATATCACCGTGTTGCAGGCACTGTTTGGGAATAAAAGTATTTTTTCCCCGATATGTATTTAATTAAAAGTTATAAATATTTATTCATCCCCATTGAGCAGGGGAGGGCAATTATTTTGGCTGTCGGGCCTTATTTCTTATTTAATTTTTACAAGGTATTATGTACATTGAACAAAACGAAAGTTGCAATTAAAATTTTTTTTTTTTTGGTATTTTAGTTCAACTTTAAAATAGTTAATGATCATATAAATATAAAAGGGGAAAAAAAATACTTAGAATATTCAAAAAAAATAGTTTGGTGAATGTTGCGGGTCTGCCGTAGGGGAAATTCAAAACAATGAGAGTTTCAATAAATGAGTATAAATATAAACAAGAGAAACAGTTAAAAAGACAGCAAAAGACATCCACAAATAAATACAGCAGAGTGAAACAACAAGGATAGCAAAAATGATTACAAAATAAACATGATGCTAGTGGAGTGACACCAACAAGGGTAAAAAAAACAAACATTAGATATAACATAAAACTAACATTATATTAAATATAACACATAATAGATATATAAATATAACAAAAAATAACATTTAGTTATTTTTAGCCGCTGTGGCTTCTATCCAGCGGGGCTGTATATAAAGTAGCAGCTAGCATCATATGACCATGCTAACAGCGGTAACGCCTATGGGTGTCTGGATGAACGGGGGAGTGAGAGGGTGAATGTTTTGTATCTACATGATGTGAATGAGTGATTTTATGTTTATTAGACGTGTGAATGAACATTTGCAAGTATCAGATGTGAATGAGAGAGTGAATGGTTGCATGTCTCGAGAGGACACGTGAATGGTTGCATGTCTCCAGAGGACACGTGAATGAGAGGGTGAATGGTTGCATGTCTTGAGAGGACACGTGAATGAGAGGGTGAATGGTTGCATGTCTCCAGAGGACATGTGAATGAGAGGGTGAATGGTTGCATGTCTTGAGAGGACACGTGAATGAGAGGGTGAATGGTTGCATGTCTCCAGAGGACACGTGAATGAGTGGGTGAATGGTTGCATGTCTCCAGAGGACACGTGAATGAGTGGGTGAATGGTCGCATGTCTCCAGAGGACACGTGAATGAGTGGGTGAATGGTTGCATGTCTTTAGAGGACATGTGAATGAGAGGGTGAATGGTTGCATGTCCACATGATGTGAATGTTTACCTGTCTAGGAGGCGTCTTCAGGAGCTGGAAGCGGCGGGTACGCTGAGGGGGGCGGAGCCAGCCGAGCGCCAGCGCCAGATGATCAGTTGCCACGACAACCTGGCCGAGGCCCTGGAGGGCGCCGTGTTCGTCCAGGTACCCTCGCCGCTCGCGTTTTCTTCCACTTCCTGTGGACTGTGGCTACACTTCGGAGGCTGTCGGCCATTTTGGAATGACGTCAGGAAGTAGTTTGGATGTAAACGACGCAGAAAGGGGAGATGTTCTCCTACTTGTGTTCTTTCCACATTCTTCCCCCCAGGTTCTCCTCCCGAATGGTTTTGTGTTTTGTGCTGCGATTGACAGGTGAGGCTCCGCCTCCTGTCAGCTGATGTCCTTTTGAAGCACCAGATCACTCATCTTCTTTGTCTTCACTCGCTCCTGTTGACAGCAAACACTTCAGTGAAACGTTCTTTTCTATCGCCGTTGCCGTTATTTCCCACCGCTAAACCCTAAATGCTAAGCTAAGCCTCGCTGCATATCATTTAACAGCGGAGCACTATTCCGCGGGATTTAATGGCTACGTCCGTTAGCACCTTTTAGCTGTTTAGCACTTCACAGTGATTGGTTAGCTAACCTTATGTAGCTATTCCTGATCCGGGTGTTAGCCGCTTTTCCGACGAATGGGACGCGCCGATTGGCCGCTCGCTAGGAAGCGGCAAACGTGACCCAGTGCGCCACCTGGTGGTGCAAATGTAAACATCTTGAAGGATTGCAGCAAGCATAGCTAGCCGCTACAAATAGCACCTGCTAGCGTGTTAGCCTCGCGCAGGGGTGGAGTAGATCAATGACCTCCAGCCGAGGAGGAACAACAGAGCACCTGTTCCCAACGGCAACAGGCTCCGCCCCCTTAATCGATCAGGGCCATTTTGTAACGATTAGCACGGCGCGGCTTAGCGGTGACTCATTGCACATCGCGGCTTGACTCTCTCTACCAAGACAGGCCGCTCCATTGCACACTCAAGTGTGTGTGTGTGAGAGTGTGTGTGTGTGTGTGTGTGTTTAAGAAGAAAAACACTTGCGTGCTCACTTGCAGGTGAATCAGTGCATCAATAAGCAGCTGCTGGGCTGGTATGCTGCTCAACTGGCCACACACACGCACACACACACACACACACACACACACACACACACGATCGCCCGATGGAAGAATGCTGCTTTAAAACAATCACTGCCACTCTTATTTTAAAAAGTCCTCTGACAGAAACACACACACACACACACAAGGAGTGTGTAGAGAACTTTTGTTTTGTTTTTGTTTCTCATAGCCGAAGCAATCTTGGAGAACCAACAGGTATTTAAATGGAAAATAAAGAAGAACACGTCTGCACACACACGTCTAAATTTGAGTGTGTGTGTGTGTGTGTGTGTGTGTGTCATATAGAGACAGACCAACATTCATCCACTCATTCACACACCATGTTCAAGGATTCAAGACTTCAGTGGAATCAAAAAACAATCGGGAAAAAGTAGGAAACAATGAAAACAGAATCTCTGGATTCGAGATATAAAACAAAAACATAAGACAAAATATTTTTAAAAAATTTAAACAACAACTAAAAGAATAAATGGATAAATATGTCGAAAGAAAAAGGAAAAAAAGTGTTTATTGCAATGTACTGTATGTAAGTTCGCGCTCAATTTAATGCGATAAACGCTCCTTTATTTATCTTTTGTTTAATTTTGTATAATTTGATTGCATCCAATTTATATGATTAATATTTTAAGGTTGAAATAAAATTCCCAAAAATATAGATATTTAAATTGTAATTTTCATATTATTCAATTTACATGATAATTAGTTTGCCTGCACATAGAAATAATTAAAAATAAAAGAATTGCCCACCCCTGTTATAAATACACAACTATTCATTCATGTGTTCACACACACACACACACACCTGGTGTGTTTCCTCTCCCTCCTCCAGGAGTGTGTGTTCGAGCAGCTGGAGGTGAAGCGCGGCGTCTTCTCCGAGGTGGAGCGCCTGGTGGGAAGCCACGTCGTCCTGAGCAGCTCCACTTCCTGTCTGGTGCCGAGCGCCGTCTTCGCCGCCGTCCGGGACCGCGGGCGCTGCCTGGTGGCTCACCCGGTGCGTCGTAGCTCATGCTAACGTTAGCAGATAGCGGGGCGGGGGGGTCAACTCACTGAACGCATCACCAGAACGACGGTTTTGAAGGTAAACAAACATGGCCGTTTTTCCGTCCCCGCTACTTCCTGTGCCCCGCCTCCTCTTTTTCATTGGCTGTTGGTGACAGGCATGTTTGCTACGTGTTAGCGGCTCAAAACCAGGAACACTTGACAACTGCCGTCAGCTAGCCACACTCCCTCCCTCTAGTTAGCCTCGGCCACTACCCGCAGCTAGCTACACCATCTGCCCCAGGCTCTCTCGGTGTTCCCACCCAGCCATGCCTACTACCCCCAGCTAGCAATGCTATCTTCCACTATGTAGCCACGCCGCCTCCCGCTAGCTACCCACACCAACTACCCCAGGCTCGCTACTCCGACTGCCCCCGCTAGCCTCTCTTACTTCCCCCAGGTAGCCATGACAACTGTCCCCAGTTAGCCATGCTGGCTGCCAACAGCTAGTCACACTATCTGTCCCCATCTAGCCACGCTGCCTCCCGCTAGCTACCCATACCAACTGCCCTAGCTAGCCTCTCCCATTACCCCCGGCTAGCCTCACCTAGCCACTCCAACTGTCCCAGCTAGCCTCTCTTACGGTCCCCGCTAGCCACAACAGCTGTCCCCGGTTAGCCACGTTGGCTGCCAACAGCTAGCCACGCCCTCTACCTCCAGCTAGCCATGCTATCTACCCCCATCTAGTAACGCCGCCTCCTGCTAGCTACCCACATCAACTGCCCCAGCTAGCCATGCTACCGACCCCCATCTAGCCACGCCTACCGTCCTCAGCTAGCTTCCCTCCTCCATCAGGAAACCCATCTCAAAGGCCTCCTTGGGCTTGGTTTGGTGTCTCCAGGTCAACCCCCCGTACTTGGTCAGACTGGTGGAGCTGGTTCCCCACCCAGAAACCCGTGGGGACGTCATGCAGGAGGCCCACGCCCTGATGACCCAGGTAAACACCTCCTCCGAGGTCTTCCCGAGCGGCTTCCGGCAGAAGTATCACACCATTATCATGCGGAAGCCCTCGCCTCCACCTGAATAGATGTGTGGAGACATGAGGTCCCACCCCTGGAAGGTATCTCAGATGTTTTCTAACCTCCTCCTCCCCCTGCAGTGCGGCCAGGCGCCCGTCCTCCTGAAGAAGGAGATCGATGGTTTCGCCCTCAACAGAGTCCAGGCCGCCATCATCGCCGAGTCCTGGAGGCTGGTCCAGGTGTGTTTGTGTTACCGACCTCCTGGAAATGATCTCCAACCTCCGATTACAGGAGCACTTCCGCGTTCCTCTTCGGGTTCTTGCCTCACAGGTCAGCTGTCAATCACAAGGTCACATTTGGAGACCTCCAAGCATTCGTGGAGGATGATTTGGGGTCTCCATTGAACCTGCTGGATGTTTGTGGACTGGAAGGAAGATGGAGAACCTGGAGAGAACCTGGGGAAGGAGAATGTGGCGAGAACAAAAGCAGGAGAACGTGGCGAGAACTCACCAGGAGAGCTTGCTAAATGTTGTCCACGTGTTCTGGAATGGACCCGGTTCACAGCGCCTCTAGGAGCTAAGCATACCGTAGGGAGCTAAGCATACCATAGGGAGCTAAGCATACCGTAGGGAGCTAAGCATACCGTAGAGGAGCTAAGCATACCGTAGAGGAGCTAAGCATACCGTAGAGGAGCAACTTGAGGTTTCTTGCTCAAGGACACTTGGGCATGCAGATAGGGTCTGGGCTTGAACCACCAACCTACCACCACCACCCCGAACTGTCCGGCACCCAAACCCGCCGTCGGCCTCCGACCGCTGATACAATCGGGCGAATGGTCGGCGAAAGGCGTCAGACGCACCCGACAGGAAGTGTGACTTCACGCCAAAAGGATTCTCCACGGAACAAATGTGAAGGGGAGTTCCAACGCCGCCAATGCCTCCGGCTCCTCCTGCCCACGGGTCACATGCCGGAAGCTGCTGATTGACCTTCTGGCGCCTCCTGGGAGCAAAGAATGCTGAACATTGCTGCGTTTTGGACGGGCCTTGCCGGGGACACGCCACTTCGTGTCCTTACAGAGCACCAGCGCGAGACCCGGGAGGCGTCGGCATTCCTGCGATGAGTCACGGTTCTCGAGTCAGGAGCAGCTCCTTGGTGAAGCTGGAAGCCCGGAGGGTGCAGTTGGGTCACAAAAGTAGTACCCTTCCTCAAAAACGGGTCGAACCATCCCAAAAGGGGCAGGGGGGGCGTTCTTGAGTGGGTCAAGGGGGTTTCTGTCATTGGAAATCCATGATTCCACCCCAGGGACGTCTCTCCAAAGCTACTGGTTGCCTCAAGCCGTGCTTCTATTTTGAAGGTTCCTAAAATCCGAGACAAAAAAGGAGGGGTTGAAACATCCTGGATGGCAGCAGGATGGTTGGCTAGTGATCCCCGGTTGGATTCCAACAGGCCAACATGGGGTTCTCCAGGTTCCTCCCACAGTACACAAACATGCAGGAGGTTCCCTGCAGACCCTGAGTTGTCCAGAAGTGACATTTTGTGAATGAAGGAGCGAATTGTATGTCCAGAGAATGAAAGGGTGAATGTTGTATGTCTCTTAATGTGACCCTGTGATCGACCGGTCCAGGGGAAACCTCACCTCTTGCCCAATGAACGTTTATAACCCATCTATAAGCGAGTACATAGGAGTACATGTTTGGCTCCCGGCTGTGCCTCGGCAGCAAGCCTGCCATCTTGCAAGGGCCCGCCTTTGGACGGTCCTGTATAATAACAGCAACCTGGTTTCACATGCCGCCGCGAAACACTTGAAAGCCGGACTGGAATGTGACACTTTCATAGCATGCCGGCGATTGTCGCTAGGCGTGCTAAAGAGATGCAGGACCGAGCTGCCTTTTCGGGGTGCGTTGACGACTTTCACAGGGTTCCCCTGACTTCCTGACTACTTGCACTACTTCCTGCGCCCCAGTTTTAACACTCTAACAGGGAAGCGTACGCTAGTTCACAAACAAGGAGCTAACCAGGCCATCGGGAGCCACTGGGAGGCTCAGAGTCTAGCCAGAGGACACTTCAGGATGCCGGAGCAATGAACTGAGCCACGGCAGTTATCCTAAAATGCTAACTGGCTGGACCGGCAGCGTCGCTGGCGCCTGCGAGCGAAAGCCATGTTGCTATCTGTGTCTTCACGCCAGCCTGTGGAAGTTCAGGCTCCCTGTGAGCCCCCCCTTGCTCGGGGGGAGTTAACCCCGAGCGTGCCATTATGTCCCAGTCGAGGAAAATGACACGCTGCTGTTAGCTTGTCAAGGTAACTCGCGCGAGATGACTGAGTTATGACTCGTTTAATAGCTGACTAATAAGCCAGGACGGTCAAACTGTTTTTCCAAAGTTGATGGCCTGCTGATGCACCTGCTCTTTGGCCAGAAGCTTCCTCAGTGGACATTGCCAAAAATTGACGGTGAGGTGACATCTGAGGTGTCTTAAGCACTGGTTCAACCAAATACCAGGTCAATCCCAGTCCAGTCCGGCTTGATGGGTTCATCAAGAGTCGTCATCCAGAGGTTTCGTGTGACGGGTTTCCTGTTGTTGTGCTTGTTCGCCTTCGACACTCTGCCCGTCACAGACATACAACCATCCACTCAGTCATAGCTCAGGGCGGGGAGTGGGCGAAGCCTCAAACATTAGTGGAGTATTCCAAAACTGGTTACAAATCCAGGACGTTAAGTCAGCAGAAAAAAAAATCTGAGCATAATGTTCCTGCTCCGATGTGTACATCTGGTGGTCCAGACCTTCGGGTCTCACTTGAAGGCATACTTTGAGCTTGAAGCTGCGACTGGACGATCCAATCTGCTCCAACTAGCAAACCTGCCCTCACTCAGAATGTCCCCATAGGAACAACATCTCGGCCCCCTCAGATACAAAGTACTGCGGAGACCAGAAAAACATGATCATAATGTCAGCGGGTTCTTCTTCCTCCCCTTTCCTGGAGGTTCAGAAGGGTATGTGCTGTCATGGAGGACGTGAAGGTCTCCACTTGTGCAGTCCAGCCCTTCACACTGGATCACCTTCAGCCACACAGCAGAGCTGCCACGCAAGGCAATAAGGCCAGTGGGAGCAATTTTGGGCACTTCTGAATGCAGGCAAGAGCAGCCAGGGATTGAACCACCAACCTTCTAGCTGCAACTTTGGGTTTGGAGCAACTTGGGGGGTTCAGTGTCTTAATCAAGGGCACTTCAGACAGGAGGAGCCAGAAGCAGAACCCCAATAACTTGGGGTGTGGAGCATGTTGGGTCCAAGTGTCTTCCCTAAGGACACTTCGGCATGCAGACAGGAGGAGCTGGAGGTGGAACCGTCAACCGTATAGTTAGATCTTGGGGTTTGGACACTAAGGACACTAAGACATGCAGATGGAAGGAGCTGGGGATTGAACCGTCAACCTTGCGACTGGAGGGTCACCTGCCCTACCAACTGAGCCACAGCTGACCCATCGTCATGGAAACAGCATCCCTTGACATACTTCCCTGTGGTAACAACACTTGTGCTAAGCTCACTTCCGAATACCACCGTACCGCCATGACCTCCACAGTCAGCGGGGGAACTGACCAGGTGTTTTATAGGTGGCTACATGTAAGCATCACCTGACAGGAAGCAGGAAGTGGACTAACTCCCAGAATTGAAGTTCCCAGAACTTCATGGCCCTTCTTACGTAACCCGGACCCACCGATCACACACACATGCATACATGGCGTCCGGTCCTTGAGCCCGGGCCAGCGCCCGAAAGCAGAGCGGCTGAGAAAGCGGCGCCGGTGGACCCCGGGGGCGATTACAGGCGAGCGGAGCCACCCCTTCTTCCCGCCCCCACAGATAACGGCCCCCTTGTTACGATCCGGACCCACACAAAGGGGACCCTGTGCTACCTCCACCCCTCTCCATCAGTATCTGAGCTTTGATTTCCTTGTCGGACAAGGTATCCCTACACCAGAGACCTCCTCCGCCCCTTCTTTGGGGTAACCTTATACGGTGGGAGTTATCGGATGGGTTCAAAGGGAGTCGGTTCGGTCCAATTTGTTCAAAAAAAAACAACATAAAAAACACCTGAGGAGGTATTTGGGGCTCTCAGATGAAGGCCTACTTACTCTTGCGGAGTTCCGTAAAGGCGTTTTCTTGCGCCAAGCTAAGATGTTCCGTGCCGTGGAAGTCCATAAAAAGTACAAACACCGCGTAGACCATGATTAGCTTAGCTTAGCTTTCTGATGGATTGATTGACAGGTGTGTACCCCCCCTCCCCCCCCCCCAGGATGGCGTGATCTCGGTGAAGGACATCGACCTGGTGATGTCGGAGGGTCTGGGGATGCGATACGCCTTCATCGGCCCCTTGGAGACCGTCCACCTCAACGCTCCAGAAGGTACCACCGACCTCCAAGGCCGGCTGAGGTTCCGCGTTCCACAGGTGGGGCTTCGGAAGGCGAGGTCGACCTCGGGGGAGCCAATGAGAGCTGACGGGGAGTCAAAGGGGCGGGGCTTAACCTGGACGGGTCAGCTGTCAATCACATGGAGACGTCCAACCGTTCACCCAACACCAATGGAGTGGTCTTCAAGGAACCCGATGACTGCTTTTGGACCGGCAGGAAGACGGAGAACCTGGAGAAGAACCAAGGAAGGAGAACCCATCCAGGACTTGAACTTGGTGGTTCTACCTACATGGTCTCCAGACATACCGAGTCCTCGCGAGGAACAGAACCCAGATGTTCTGAAGGTTCCACCTTCATGGCAGACGGCTTTTAATTAGCGCCGACACCAAAAGACAACACACACACACACACACGGGAATGTGTGTGTGTGAAACCTCGGGGAGATGGAGAATACCAGAGGGGGGTGTGAAACCCACCGAGGAACACACACACACACACACACACACACACACACACACCAGCACAAAGCAGCCTTTTGACGGGCGGCCATGAATGAACTCCCTCACACCAGAAACCCGAAGCTCAGGAGAGCCGCCGCTACCTGGACACACACACACACACACACACACACACACACACACACACACACACACACACACACACACACACACACACACACACACACACACACACACACACGCACACACACTCCACCTCCACTCAGGAAGCGGTGGAGTGATAACGAAGGTTTAAAGATCCCCCGGTTGTTACCTCCTCCTCCTCCTCTTCTTCCTTGTTGTCTTCTATTTCTTCTTCTTCTTCTTCCTCCTCTTCTTGTTCTCCAGGTCCTGGTGGAGGAGCTTCCCTCTTAATCCAGGAAAGAGAAAAAAAACACTATTTTGGAGGAGGAAACTCCCGAGTCGTTACTGACTCATTCAGTCATTGATTCGTTCATTCACGCATTACTGACTCATTTATTGACTCATTCACTCACTTTGACTCATTTAACCATTGACTCGTTCACTCACTCTACTGACATTGATTCATTCAAACATGACAGGCTCATTTCTTAATTACTCATTCGCTGGTTCCTTCACTCACTCTATTGACTCAGTCGTTGACTCTTTCACTCATTCTACTGATTCATTCCTTTGTAACTCATTCATTGACTCATTCACTCACTCTGACTCATTGATTCATTCCTTCATAACTCATTCATTCAGTAATTGACTCGTTCGTTCACCCATTACTGACTCATGTTGTCACCGACTCATTCATTGAATCTTCAACATTTTCATTAGTTATTTTGTTCATTGACTCATTGACTCGCTTTACTGATTCATTCATTGACTCGTTCGTTCAGTTATTGACTCATTCAGTCATGCACTCCTTTTACTCCGTCACTGATTCATTCAGTCAGACTCATCATTCACTCATTGAGTCATAGATTCGTTTTACTCACTGATTCATTCACTCATTCACATATTGACTCACTCGTTAATGACTCATTCATGCATTCATTGACTCGTTCAGACTCATTTGGCCACTCATTGATTCGTTCGTTCATTGACTCGCTCACTTCATGCATAGAAAATGTTCAGAAATAGAAATTAAAAAAAGTAGATTTTTGGATATAAAACAAATATTTTCCCCCAAAATATATAAAAGAAAGAAGGAGAAAACGTGTAAAAACAAAAGAAAATTTAAATAACTTTTGAAAAAGAAACCAAGAATATAATAAAGCATGAAAAATTAAATAGAATATAAACATTATTGAATATATTGCGGCATCTTCCCAAAAATGTCAATGTAGGCAAGAAAAAGAAAATAATTCTTAAAAAATATAAAATAAAATAAACCTGAACTGATAAACCTGAAAAAAAAACAAATTGAAAAACAAGCATTAATACCAAAAGAAAAAAAACTTTAAAATCATTCAAAAAATGAAATAAAATAGACAAAACCCAAGATCTGAGATCTCAGAGAGCTTGCAGTTCTGCTCCATGAGGACCACGGCTGAGAACCACACCAAGACCTTCAGCCAATTAATCTTTAACGCCGTGTTTGTGAGGCGCGTGAATGATTATTCACGATCTTTGAGGAACAATCAGTCCCAGACAAACCAGAGGGAGGTTTATCCTTGGCTGCATGTCCTCCAGCTTGGGTTCTCCATGTGGTCCTACCAGAGTTCCGTCTATGTCGTCCTACTAGAGTTCCGTCCATGTCCTACTACCAGAGTTCCTTCCATGTTCTACCACCAGAGTTCCGTCCATGTGGTCCTACCAGAGTTCCGTCTATGTCGTCCTACCAGAGTTCCGTCCATGTCATCCTACCAGAGTTCCGTCTATGTCGTCCTACCAGAGTTCCGTCCATGTCATCCTACCAGAGTTCCGTCCATGTGGTCCTACCTGAGTTCCGTCCATGTGGTCCTACCTGAGTTCTCTCTGAGTGGAGTCTCGATGTCTTACCGGTTGGGTTCTATCTGTGGAGTCTCCATGTTCTCCATCATCCTCAAGCTGTCCAAAAACAGTAGGTTCATTGAAGTCCAAGTGTTCCACAGGTGTTCTTGTAGAGAACCTCTGCAATCATAGGGAGAACATCAAGACTCCACCCAGATAAGAACATTTGAGAACATGGAACCCTGCTGGTATGACACTAGCATGAGGCACTTGATGCTACTGTGACTTGTACTCTCCGTAACAGCACTAGAACGTGTCTTCTGTCGCCCCCTGCAGGTGTGGAGGACTACATGAAGCGCTACGGTGAGGGCATCCAGAGGGTCCTCGGGTCCTTCGGGCCCATCCCGGACTTCACCGGAGAGCCGGCCAAAGCCATCGTGGAGGTGATTAGAGGTTCTCCACGTTCTCCGCCCTGGTTTGACAAGGCCGTTTAGTTCTGCGTGACACCAAGAGTCAGGCGTTCCCTTTCTCGCGCCTCCAAAGTGTCACATGTTAACACAGTCTGTTAGCGTGTTAGCTGCGGAGGATCAGTGTGCTAGCACCCTCCTCCTACTCTCCCCCATCGCCATAAACACTTTCTAGGTGAACCAATGAGGTGTGAAGGGATGAAGGGCAACATTCCAGAATCCCTGAATTGCAAGCTTGCGCAGTGGAACATCCCGTCCGACTGGATCCAAGAATGTCAGTGAGAATCATCTGGGTTCTCTTGAGAACGTTATGCTACACTTACTACCTGCTGTTGCTAGGAGACGTAGTGTCACATGATCAAACCAGCACTTGCGGCGTACTTTTATGACCCGTCGTTTGGGAAAGGTTATCTGCCAAAGGCCAAGTCCCCTCTTGTCACAACACCGCTTCATGCTAACCTTGTGTTAGCTGCCTTGTGCTAGCCTCCTGTCACCTCCTGTCCCAAAGCCACCTTATGCTAGCCTTATGTTAGCTTCATGCTGGCCCAGTGCCACCTCGTTCCAACCATCCTGTCGCCTCTTATCCCAGAGCCACCTCATGGTAGCCTAATGCTAGCCTTGCATTAGCTTCATGCTGGCCCAGTCCCACCTTGTTCTAGCCTTCTGTCAACTCTTGTCCCAATGCTGCCTCATGCTAGCCTGATGTTAGCTTCATGCTAGCCAAATGGTGCCTTATAGTGAATATCCTGTACCCTCCTTTCCCAACGCCACCTCATTGTAGCCTCATGCTAGCTTCATGCTAGCCCAACGCTACCTTGTGCCAACTATTCTGTCACCTCTTATACAAATGCCGCCTCATGCTAGCCTGATGTTAGCGTCATGCTAGCCAAATGGTGCCTTATAATAACCATCCTGTACCCTCCTTTCCTAACGCCACCTCATTGTAGCCTCATGCTAGCCCAACGCTACCTTTTGCCAACTATTCTGTCACGTCTTATACAAATGCTGCCTCACGGTAACCTTATGCTAGCTCTGTGTTAGCTTCTTGGTCGCCCTGCACCCCCCTGTGCTAGCTTCCTGTCACCTCTTGACCACCTTATGCTAATCCAACACTGCCTCGTTTTAGCCTCTCGCTTTAAATGTCCCCAAATTTTCAGGTTAGCTTTCGGCGTCAAATGGCGCCATGCTACACGAGCTGACGCTAAGTTTGCTACTGCTGCTGCTACATTAGAAACAAAGTGGCCGTACCTCTGCGTCTTCTGGTGAGGCGACCAGATCTTCCAGCCTGACCTGTTTAACAACAACAAACCATCCAGGTGTCCTCCTGCAGATCTTCCACCCATGAATGTCTCCTGGTGTCTCCAGGAAACGTGCCTGCTGATCCCCAAAGACCCGGCGAGCTTGTCGGCCCGCAGGGAGCGGCGAGACCACCTGCTGATGAAGCTGTCCAACCTGAAGATGCAGGACCAGGGTGGGGAACGAGCAGGAGGAGCCGGAGAACGTCCCGGACGTGCTAACTCTCCAAGCTAGTCTGTGGAGATTCGGGCTACATTTAGCATACTGATGCTAACGTCCATCTTTGGAGGTGATGGAGAGCGCTGAAAATGAATGATGTTCTCATCCGAGGATGGAGGAACATCTGCCTTCTGGAGCTCAGAGCAAACTAATAAAGGGTTCATTCTCACACCGACCTTTGACCTACCTTTATTCATCCATCATGGGGTCATGGAGGGAGGTCTCCACACTCAGGTTCTGCTAGAAGGTGTGGAGAACTCAGGTCTGGATGAGGTATGGAGATCTCAGGTTCTAGTTGAAGGTTTGGTGAGTTCAGGTTCTGGAAGAAGGTGTGGGGAGTTTGAGTTCCTGGAGAACTCGGGTTCTGGTAGAAGGTATGGAGAACTTGGATTGTGGTAGAAGGTCAGGTGTGGAGAACTCAGGTTCTGATAGTGGGTTCAGAGAACTCGGGTTGTGGGAGGAGTTGTGGAGAACTCAGGCTCTGGCAGAAGGTATGAAGAACTCGGGTTCTGGTAGAAGGTCTGTGGATAACTCAGGTTCTAGTAGAAGGTGAAGAGAATCGGGTTCTGGTAGAAGGTATGATGTGGACAATTCAGGTTCCAGGAGAAGGTAAGAAAAACTAAGGTTCTGGTAGAAGGTGAGGTGTGGAGATACCAGGTTCTGGAAGGTGAGGTGTGAAAAGCTCCACTCTGGTAGAAGGTGTGAAGAACCCACCTGGTCGTGTCCTCCAACGAGGACCAAACAATAGCTTTGCATGAAAGACAATAAGCATTGTTTCCAGGAGACCAGCCCTCTGAGGAGGAACATCACGGGTTCTTCTGTGACCTTCATGATCTAAACCAACAATCCATAAAAACAAGAAGCTTCTGGGTTCTCCTACCTTGGATCTCCTCATGTTCTCCAGCTTCACTGAAGGCTCCAAATTGTCCTCAGGTGTGAACGTTCAGATGATTGACAGCTGGTTAAGCCCCGCCTCCCGCCCCATGTCCTCCAGGGGACGTCAAGATGTTTTGCTCCTTCTCCTGGAAGGAGATGGAACCCGAGGTCCCAGAAGTTCTCGCACTGAAGGTTCCACCAAGGAACCCGCGAGAAATTATTATAAACAATTGTTTCTAATTCATGTCTTTAAAGGACTACAAATCCACCCCTTTTTACCCTAAAAGACTACAAATGTAAGCTAGCGCATACGCTCATCCTCTTCTTCTATTGGTTCGAAACAACGCAGGTGTGTGACGTCACTGCAAGGATGCCCCGCCCCTTCCGGTCCCACAGGCGGCTCCTCACGCGCGCCCGCGGCGGTTTCACTCAAGGAGGCGGCGGGCGGGCGGGCGGACACATCCGGGTACTTTACACCACCGGAAGTTTGTTTTTCTGCCTTTTTTTTTTTTTTTTTAAATAATAATATTATTTTATTTTGTTTTAATAATTTTGGGGGAAAAACAACTGAGGATCGCCGCCGTTTCCGCTCCGGATGGGAAAGAGTTAACTTTACTCCGCCGTCAGGTGAGCGCGCGACCGAGCCGTCGGATGACGCGCGAGGAGCAGCCGTGATTTACAAAATATTATTTTAAAAATCAAAATATCCACTGCGGAGGAACTTCATAGACTTCGGGTTAATTACACTGTGATTTTTTTTAATTTAAAGCTAGATTTTTTTTTTCATTTTGAAGGAAATTTGAATAAAATAATCAATTTCTTTCCATTTCTAATTATTATTCTATTCAATTTAGGATTGAATATGTCATGATTTATTAAGAAAGATGTATGTTTTATTAACTTATCATTTCATTTTGTTCTTTTTGAACATTTTCTGAGATGGAAAAAGGTGAAATTAAGATTTAACCTACCAGTTTTAGGAAAAAAATTGAAAGAATGAAAAAAATGAAGAATTTCGATTCTAAGGAGAAAAATATATAGACATATATAATCTGATATTCAAGGATAGATAGATAGATAGATAGATAGATAGATAGATAGATAGATAGATAGATAGATAGATAGATAGATAGATAGATAGATAGATAGATTTAGGGTTAAATCTGGCTTTAGTTCGAATAAAGTCTGGATTTAATCCACATTAAGTCAAGGTTATATCATTTTAGTTCAAATAAAGTTGGGATTCAGCCTAGCTTATGTCAGGGTTAAATCCGATTTTAGTTCAAAAAAAGTCTGAATTTAGTCAGGAGCAAGTCAGGGTTAAATCTGAGTTTAGTTCAAATTAAGCGTGGATTTAATCCAGATCAAGTTAGAGTTAAATCTGATTTTAGTTCAAATAAAGTCTGACTTTAGTCCAGATTAAATCAGGGTTAAATCTGATTTTAGTTCAAATAAAGTCTGAATTTAGCCCAGATTAAATCAGGGTTAAATCTGATTTTAGTTCAAATAAAGTCTGAATTTATTCAAGATTAAGTCAGGGTTAAATCTGATTTTAGTTCAAATAAAGTCTGACTTTAGTCCAGATTAAATCAGGGTTAAATCTGATTTTAGTTCAAATAAAGTCTGAATTTATTCAAGATTAAGTCAGGGTTAAATCTGATTTTAGTTCAAATAAAGTCTGAATTTAGCCCAGATTAAATCAGGGTTAAATCTGATTTTAGTTCAAATAAAGTCTGAATTGAGTCCAGATTAAATCAGGGTTAAATCTGACTTTAGTTCAAATAAAGTCTGAATTGAGTCCAGATTAAATCAGGGTTAAATCTGACTTTAGTTCAAATAAAGTCTGAATTGAGTCCAGATTAAGTCAGGGTTAAATCTGTACAAATTCTAGATATCTGCACGTAGGCTGTGGATTAATCCTGGATCAAATCATCTGGATTTGAACCCCCATCGGATCGAATCCAGAGTTTCCGAGGGAAACGTTCCTCTTTCCGACCCTGGGTTCCTTTCTCCTGGGCCCAGTCTCGGGAGGAGGAACCCGACGGCATCGCGGCGCCGGCGACTCGGCCACGCCCCCTTTTCACATCGGACGCCATAAAACCCGCCGTCCTGTCCCCCTTCCCCCCTCAGGTGCCGAACCTCCGTCCGCCATGTCCTGGGGGGCCCTCTACGCCCAGCTGGGCGGCGTCAACAAGCACTCCACCAGCCTCGGGAAGATCTGGCTCTCGGTCCTCTTCATCTTCCGCATCACCATCCTGGTGCTGGCGGCGGAGAGCGTCTGGGGCGACGAGCAGTCCGACTTCACCTGCAACACCCAGCAGCCCGGCTGCAAGAACGTCTGCTACGACCACTTCTTCCCCGTGTCGCACATCCGCATGTGGTGCCTTCAGCTGATCTTCGTGTCCACGCCGGCGCTGCTGGTGGCCATGCACGTGGCCTACAGGAAACGGGAGGACAAGAGGAGCATACTGGCGTCCAACGGCGCCGACAAGCCCTCGGACGTCGACCTGGAGACCCTGAAGAGGCGGCGCCTCCCCATCACCGGCCCGCTGTGGTGGACCTACACCTGCAGCCTCTTCTTCCGCCTCATCTTCGAGGGCGGCTTCATGTACGCTCTGTACTACGTCTACGACGGCTTCCAGATGCCGCGGCTGGTGAAGTGCGAGCAGTGGCCGTGCCCCAACAAGGTGGACTGCTTCATCTCCAGGCCCACGGAGAAGACCATCTTCACCATCTTCATGGTGTCCTCGTCCGCCATCTGCATGGTGCTCAACGTGGCCGAGCTAGGCTACCTCGTCGGCAAGGCCCTCATGAGGTGCTCGGCGAGGGCCGGGCGGCGCAAGCACCCTTACGGCCGGACCGACGGCGCCGGCCGGGACAACGACATCCTGCAGAACAAGCGCAACGAGCGGCTGCTGTCGCCCGCCGCCGACCCGTCCATCAACAAGACCATGTGCTGAGCCGGACCTCCGGACAAGAAGACGGCTCTTCGGACATACCCAAAAGAGTTCCCCAGTCCTGCGCAGAAGTTAGAAGTCGAAGTATGCTCCTCTGCCCCCGTCCAAGGAGGACCCAGAAGGACGTTCCACGAAGGTCCGTCCAGGTCTTCCTCGCTTCCTGGTGTTTATTTATTGAAGGCGCGCCTTTTGGTGCAGGCGAACGGCGAGTCGACGCTGCCCTCTAGTGGCCAGCGGTGGAAGTCGCCCCCCCCCATGAAGGATAAAGTGGTCCTCCGTCGTCACGTTCCATCTTCTAGTTTAAACCCGCTGAATGTTTTGATCTCCTTTATTTCCCCTCCCTCCGTTATCTGCTTGTTATTAACAGTAGATGTGTAATAACTGTTTATTACACGGTAATAACTGTTTATTACACGGTAATAACACGATAGCTGTGTAATAGACGCCGCGCTGCAAGTGTGTCATGTTTTAATCAAGTCGGTGTTTTCTCCGTGACTTGAAGCGTGCATGTGTGTGTGTGTGTTAGTGTGTGTGTGTGTGTGTGTGTGTGTAGCCTCAGATGAATGAAACGTACGCATGTTTTTTTTTTTTTTCTATTTTCTCCTTGAATTTTGGAACATTGATTTTCAAATTAAAAGAGTTGAAGTCTGACGTGGTGTGTTGATTTGCTCGGGAGGAGGCGTGACGCCGGCCAATCAAAACCCCCGATCCCGGCGGTGGCGTTTCATAACAACCTCTAATTGGTTCTCCATGATTATTATAATAGTTCAGTTAAAAAAAAAAAGGTTTGTGTGATGTTGTGCAGGGTTCCCTGACCTTTGACCTCTTTCCTGGACAGCCACAAGGATCTGCTTCGTTTCCATGGCAACACACACACACACACACACACACACACACACACACACACACAGCAGAGACGCTGAAGACCCTGGGTGTCACAAGTGCTACAATACAGAGTTTTACTATGAGTGTGTGTGTGTGTGTGTGTGTGTGTGTGTGTGTGTGTGTGAGAGTGTGTGTGAAGGTGTGATTGTGTGTTTGGTGTATGTATCAGGTGAGCATTTGTGTTTGTTTGAATGAGTCAGGTGTGTGTGTGAGAGAGAGAGATTATGTATGTGTGTCTGTGTGTGTCTCAGTCAGGTGTGTGTGTGTGTGTGTGTGTGTGTGTGTGGTTTTGGGGCGTCTGCGTTTGAGTGTGTGTGTGTGTCTGAAGGTGTGAGTGTGAGTATGTGTGTGTGTTTGTGTGTACCGTCTGTGTTTGAGTGTGTGTAAAGTGCATGTTCTTGGTGTGTGTGTTTGTGTTTAAGAGAGAGAGTATGTGTGTGTGTGTGTGTGTGTGTGTGTGTGTGTGTGCGCAAGTGTGTGTGTGTCTGTGTTTGAGTGCGTGTTAAGTGCATGTGCTTAGTGTGTGTGTGTAAGATATAGTGAGTGAAGGTGTGGGTTTGAGTGTGTGTGTGTTTGTGTACTAGGTGTATGTGTGTGTGTGCGTGTGTTGGTTGTGTAAGAGAGAGTGTGTGTGAAGGTGTGATTGTGTGTTTGGTGTATGTATCAGGTGAGTGTGTGTGTTTGTGTGTCTCAGTCAGGTGTGTATGTATGCTAGGTGAGTGTGTGTGTGTGTGTGTGTAAGAGAGAGTGTGAAAGTGTGAGTGTGAGTGTGTGTGTGTGTGTGTGTGTGTGTGTGTTTGAGTGCGTGTAAAGTGCAGGTGCTTAGTGTGTGAGTGTGTGTGTTTGTGTGCTAGGTGTGTGTGTGTGTGTGTGTGTGTACTAGGTGTGTACTAAGTGTGTGTGGGTGTGTCTGTGTGTGTAAGAGAGTGTGTGAAGGTGTGAGTGTGTGTGTGTGTTTTTTGATGCGTGTAAAGTGCATGTGCTTAGTGTGTGTGTGTGTGTGTGTGTGTGTGTGTGTGAGTGTGTGTAAGAGAGTGTGTGAACGTGTGAGTGTGTGTGTGTGTTTTAGTGCGTGTAAAGTGTATGTGCTTGGTGTGTGTGTGTGTGTGTGTGTGTAAGAGAGAGTGTGTGAAGGTGTGCGTGTGTGGATGTGTACTAGGTGTATGTGTGTGTGTGTGTGTGTGTGTGTGTGTGTGTGTGTGTGTGTGTGTGTGCACTCATCTGCACGCCTCCCTCTCCAGTCATCAAACCCCCATGGACCGCCTCTCCCCTGTGACGTCACACCTGCTCTGACGTGACGTCACACTGCCAGGCCAGAGATTTTTCTGTAAAAAAAAAGAGACAACAAATAAAAACACTTTATTAATCTCATCATCCTTCTACTGCTAATAATAATAATAATAATAATAATTATTATTATTATTATTAATATTATTATCATATTGCAGGTTTAATGTTTCGAGTACTTCCGGTATTTTTATCCCGGAGGCAACACGTCACGCCCCCGCGTGCCCCGTTTTTTCCCGTTTCACCGCGTGAGTTGGGGGGGGAATTTTTTATTTTTATTTTTTTTGCGTGGGTGAAGGGGGAACTTTTTTACTTTTTTATACCCCCCCCTTTTTTTTTTCTTTTTTTTTCGCGTGGGCGTGGGTGAAGTGGGGGGGGGGCGTGGTGTGACACCCGCACGGGCTCATGTCCCCCGCGGGTGCAGCCCGCGCGCGCTCACACGCTCGCTCCGGGTCATGGCAGGGAGACACGGCACGCGGCAACCCGGACTGCACGCGGCCGCCGGCGAACGAGCCACCGGAAGTGGCGTGTGACTTTTCAAAATAAAAGAACGACCCCGGAGGAAGGAAGGGGAGGAAGAAAAAGAAGAAGAAAAAGGAAAAAAAAAGGAAAAAGGTGGAGTGAAGGGTTACCTGGAGGAAGTCGTGCGTCTTTTTTTCTTTTACTTTTTAATTTTTATCTTTTATTTTTTTTTTAACGGTGCTCTTATTTTGGTACTTTTTCAACTTCCGGTCGCGGCGCCTTGAAAAGCCTTGTTCTTGTCTTGCAGGTGCGCGGCGTGTCGGTCCATGGATTTAACACCTGTAACACAACAGTGTTTCAGTAAGTCACACACACACACACACACACACACACACACTTGTACTTTGGATGAAGATATTTAAAAAAAAAAAATATATATATATATATATATATATCCATCCCGTTATACTATGCACTCCTAGTAGTGTTGGGTGTGAAATAATAACAAATTGAATTTTTATTTTAATTTTTTTTTGTAAATGATCTACTTTAAACTTTGATACTGTAATCATTATTTTATTTATTAATTTTTTTTCTTTTTTTTTTTTTTTAAACACTTTATGACCATTTTTTTTTTTTTTTTTTTTTTAATTTCCATACATTTATTTATTTATTTACTGGCTTGATTCAAGGTGTGTGTGACGGACCCCCCCGCCGGCTAGGTGTTTGGACGGGGGCGAACGTTGGGCGTTGTTGCCCCCCGGTCACTGCCCCACGTGCACATGCACATGCACGCTCTTGCACGTGCCCCCCCCCCCCCCTCCAGCGCCCCATCCATCGTCCGCTAAATGCTGTTTTCGAACATTATAATGTCGATCTCAGCACATGCCTGGTGGGCAGCGGAGCGAGCGGGGGGGGGGGGGGGGGGTGATGGAGGGATGGATGGGGGGGGAGGAGGGAGGGAGGGAGGGGCGGCGAAGCGAGGGGTTCCAGTCAAACAGGTGGCCTTTCCAGTCGCTGTGCGCGGGGGAAAAAACGGCGGCGCTGGTTTATAAAGAGGCGGCTCGGACGGGCGTTTCGATGAAGAGCACAAAGATGCCCGGGCGCCGTCCGCCCGCCGCCGCGGCGGTAAGGCCTCGCCCCCCCCCTCCGCTCGCCAACGCCGCCGCCTTCCGCCCGCTTCCCAAACTAACCCGGCTTCCCCGCTCTGCCTCCCCAGCTTGTACTTTCTCCGTAGGCTAGCAATCTTCCGAGGATGGGCGACTGGAGCTTTCTGGGTCGGCTGCTGGAGAACGCCCAGGAGCACTCCACGGTCATCGGCAAGGTGTGGCTGACCGTCCTCTTCATCTTCAGGATCCTGGTGCTGGGCGCCGCCGCCGAGGAGGTCTGGGGCGACGAGCAGTCCGACTTCACCTGCAACACCCAGCAGCCCGGTTGCGAGAACGTCTGCTACGACGAGGCCTTCCCCATCTCGCACATCCGCTTCTGGGTGCTGCAGATCATCTTCGTGTCCACGCCGACGCTCATCTACCTGGGCCACGTGCTGCACATCGTGCGCATGGAGGAGAAGCGCAAGGAGAAGGAGGAGGAGCAGCGCAAGGCCAACCGATTCCAGGAGGAGAAGGAGCTCCTCGGCGACAAGAAGGAGAAGCCGCCCATCCGCGACGAGCACGGGAAGATCCGCATCCGCGGCGCCCTGCTGAGGACCTACGTCTTCAACATCATCTTCAAGACGCTGTTCGAGGTGGGCTTCATCCTGGGCCAGTACTTCCTGTACGGCTTCCAGCTGCGGCCGCTCTACAAGTGCGCGCGCTGGCCGTGTCCCAACACGGTGGACTGCTTCATCTCGCGGCCCACCGAGAAGACCATCTTCATCATCTTCATGCTGGTGGTGGCTTGCGTGTCCCTGCTGCTCAACCTGCTGGAGATCTACCACCTGGGCTGGAAGAAGGTGAAGCAGGGCGTGACCAACCGGTTGGCGCCGGGGCGCGCCGAGGCGCACCGCCGCGCCGCCGACCACGCGCCCTCCGCGCCCAGAACTGCCCCCTCCAGCCTCGGCTACCCTTCCAACTACACCGACGTGACGGCGGGCAGCGGCGCCTTCCTGCCGGCGCCGGGCGGCGCCAAGATGGACGCGCTGCGCCGCGAGGACCCGCCGCGCCGCCACGCCGCGCCGCCATCCCACTACTACATCAGCAACAACAACAACCACCGGCTGGCCGCGCAGCAGAACTGGGCCAACCTGGCCACCGAGCAGCAGACTCGGGAGCTCAAGGCCGCCTCCCCGACGCCGTCGTCCTCTTCCTCCTCCTCTTCCTCGTCCGCCGCCGCCGCCGCCGCCGACGGGAAGAGCGAGCCGGAGGAGGGTCAGGTGACCCCGGCCGCCTCCGCCACCACGGTGGAGATGCACCGCCACCCTTTCGCCGTCGGCACGGACCCCCGCCGGCTCAGCCGGGCTAGCAAGAGCAGCGGCGCCCGCGCCCGACCTAGCGACCTGGCGGTGTGAGGCGGCCGGGAAGCCCCGCCCCTCTCGCCGTCAGCCCCGCCCTGAGCGAGGGCCGTGGGAAAGCGAAGAAAAGAACGCCAGGGCGGCGGCGGCGAGTCGGCGAGTTTTCGTCTGTTTCCGAAGGTCCTGAACTCGTGCGGAGAAACGCGGCGGCGGCGGCGGCGGCCGTGATGATGTCATCATTACTATCGGAGGGGGAGCTTCTCTATCGCCTTCTTTCTCACGGAGATCTTCAGGTTCTCCAGAACTCGCCGCCGCCGCCTCCTCCTCTTCCTCCCCCCCCCGCTGCTGTGCCGCCGCGAGAGGAAGAGGAGGAGCCTCCGACAGGAAGCGGCTCGCCGGATGGTTAAAGACGGCGTCCGCGACAGGAAACAAACAAAAACAACAAGAGGAAGTGACGTTTCTGTCTTTCCGGAGCGCCGCGGGCCATTAAGCCCCGCCCCCTCCGCCACTTTCCTTTTTATTTATTTTCTTCCTCCGCCGGTTTTACTCTGAAAAGTGCTATTTTTCTAAGAAGTGGATTTTACTCCTCAGTTGCACACTTGTGGTAGTCAGTTTGTGATTGCGAGAGAAAAATAAATAAAAATAAATAAAAAAATGAATAAATTAAAAAAACATTTAAAAAATACAATAAATAAATAAAATAGATAAAATTAAATATATTAATATATATATATATATATATATATATATATATATATATATACAGCTATGGTTTTAAAAAAAAAACAAACAAAAAACCTTCTTCTTCTTCTATTTTCTTTTTTTTTTCTTGTCGTGTTCACCGTTAACCCCTCAAGCTTTTAGAAAAAAAAAAGCAAAAAGAAACTCCTGACCTTCTAGAAAGCGAGTCCTCCGACAGCCCGTCTGCGTCTTCACTTCCTCTTCCTCCTTGGCCCCGCCCATTCCCAAGCTCCGCCTCCTTGGCTGTTTTTTTTTTTTTTTTTGCACAAGAAGAAGAAGAAGGAGAAGTAAACACAAACAGGAAGTACCAGAGTGAGGAGGAGGAAGAGGAGGCGTGACTCCTCCTCTTGTACTTTGGGAAGTTACCAAGTACTTGTACAAGTACTTGTTCTTGCACTGGGTATCAAGTGCCACCCAAAAATTACTACAGGGCATCAAATAGTGGACGAAGAGTACTCCTGGCTACCAAGTATGACCCAAAAAGTACTACTGGGTATCAAGTGCTACCCAAAAGCTACTATAGGGCACCAAGTGCCACCCAAAAAGTACTACTGGGTCCCAAGTATGACCCAAAAAGTACTACAGGGCACCAATTACAAGCCAAGAAGTGGTACTGGCTACCAAGTATGACCCGAAATGTAGTACTGGGTACCACGTATGACCCAAAGAGTACTACTGGGTATCAAGTGCTACCCAAAAGCTACTATAGGGCACCAAGTGCTACCCAAAGAGTACTACTGGGTTCCAAGTAGTACCCAAAACGTAGTACTGGTCACCAAGTATGACCCAAAAAGTACTACTGGGTCCCAAGTATGACCCAAAAAGTACTACAGGGCACCAATTACAAGCCAATAGTGCTATTGGCCACCAAGTATGACCCAAAATGTAGTACTGGGTACCACGTATGACCCAAAAAACAACCACTGGGTACCACCCAAAGAGTACTACTGGGTACCAAGTGCTACCCAAAAATTACTATAGGGCACCAAGTACTAGCCAAAGAGTACTACTGGGTTCCAAGTAGTACCCAAAACGTAGTACTGGTCACCAAGTATGACCCAAAAAGTATGAATGGGTTCCAAGTATAACCCAAAAACTGCTACTGGTCACCGAGTCTGACCCAAATAGTGCTGCTGGGTACCAAGTTCTTCCGTAAACGTACTATTGGGTACCAAGTACTTCACAAAAAGTACCTGGTTTTGTGTACTTCCTGGTGACTCCTGGAGCAGAAACACAACAATATTATCATTAATAATAGTTATTATAATTATAATAATAATAATAATAATAACGTGCCTTTCTTTCCTGTGTTACTTTTAATTTTTTTATTTATTTATTTATTTTATTTTATTTTTCCGATTCCTAAAGTTTACATTTTTTGCTAGTTGGTGAAAAAAAAAAATTGAAAAAAAAAAAAAAGATTTGCACATTTTTGGGGAAATTTAAGAACGAGAAAAAAGAAAAAATAACTAAAAAAAAAAAAAAAGAAAAAAAAATGATAAAAAAAAAAAAATGCCGTTCTGTTGCTGACGTGGTGGTGGTGGGGGGGGGCACAGGACAGGAAGTAGGAAGAGAGAGAGAGGAAGTCAGTTCTCTGCATGTTCGCTGTGTGTGTGTGTGTGTGTGTGTGTGTGTGTGTGTGTGTGTGTGTGTGTCGCATCGGACGCCGCCACTGATTGGTCGATGTTACCTGGGTAGCTGGCCCTTCCCTAAGCCCCGCCCCCTTCCCCACCGAGACTCTCTCCTCTCAACGTCGGGTTCTAATCGGGGGAACGTCGGAACCCTAAGCCCCGCCCCCTTTCTGCCCCCCCCACGCCGTCTTACAAAACAGGAAGTGCCTTGTGAATGGATGAATGCCTCCTTTTGTAAAGAACAAGTTGATGTAAATGTTCATTTACCTCAAATGTTTACAAAACTGTTACTAAATAAAAATGTTTTTGTACCATAAACCCCTCCCCCTTCACGCCGTTTGTGTCTTTAGCGATGCTAGTCAGCGTTAGCCGCGCTCTTCGAGGCTCTTCCCGTTGGGGAGGAGGCGCTGATGCTAATGTTAGCATTCTGTTAGCTTCTATTCGTGTTTTAGCTAGTTGAGGAAAGGGGTTTAGTTATAAATCCTTCAATTTAAAGATGTGGTGCAGCTAATCTCTTTTAGCTTCTCTTCCGCACTTCGCTGTTAGCCAACAAGCTAACGACCCAACAGCTATTTTTTTGTTGTTTTCCTGATTCTCCTGGCGGATTAGCGAAGTTTGTTTTGTTGATTTTATGTTTACGCTCTTTAGCGTCGGCTAACGGTGTCACTTTAAGAGGCGGAGCCTCTGAGTGTCTCGCTCTCTTTGTAGCCTCTTTGACCTTCGACCTCTCAACTGTCCGTCACTCGCCACTCCGATGGAGAATGTCGCAGCGTGACGCCGAGCCACACACACACACACACACACACACACACACACACACACACACACACACACACACACACACACACACACACACACACACACACACACACACACACACACACACACACACAAATGAAATGAGACAAGTGTGTCAGACTCACACCTACGCCATTGGACGAGAGGGGGGTGGGAAGAAACATCAAAGAAGATGTCAAAGACATGAAGGACACGGCAAAATAGATATCAAAGAAATCACAACATCCCAGATATCACAGTAAAACACAGACATCAAAGAAAGAATGGACATGACAGAATTTGGACAGAGAAAACAGACATCATGGAATTCAGAAATATCACAGACATAGATCAAAGAGACATCAAAGCAATCAGGCACGATCCACATCAAAGGATGATCTTTGAAATCACATAAATCTAATACATCAAAGGCTCGGTCGACGTCAAAGAAATCCGAGGACAGAGTTGGAATGAGACATCACAGAAATCAGGAGAAGAGAGGACAGAGACATCAAAGAAACATTGAAATCACGACATCATAGAAATCACAGATAAAGTGACACAGGACATCAAGGAAGTCAGAAACTTTGAAAAAATCACAGACATGAAAGACATCATGGATATTGTGAAATCAGACATCCGAGAAACCAGATCAAAGAAATTGGACATAGAATTCTGAGACATCACACAGACATCAAAGAAATCAATGGAGATCATAAGGAATCTGAGACATCGATGACAGAACAGACATCCCAGAGGTCACGGACTTAACATAAATCAGCGACACCATCACAGAAATCGGGGACATCATAGAAATCAGACATAAAAGAGTGACCAGACAACGAAGAAATGGTGGACATAGACGACAGAAATATCACAGCAATCGCGGAACATCAAAGACAGCCGAGACATCACAGAAATCACAGACGGTAGATCAAAGACAGATCATTCTATCAACAGACATCAAAGACTTCAAATAACATAAATCACAGACATCAAAGAAATGAAGTCGAAAACAACAAGATAGATCAAAGAGACATCAAAGGCAACATGATTCTGCGCTGAAATCGGCGCAGAATCAGAAATCACACACAATCTGTGGGAAAGTTGTTTTCGATCTTTTTCAGCGTCCGAAACCGTCGGACCTTCACCTTCGCCCAGACGAGCTCATCGGGGAATTCGGCGAGGTTCTTCGGGTTCCTCGGGCCGAGGTGTCGGGGCGGCGAGGTCTCGACAGGAAGCCGCCTGTCGCCGCCCGTCACATGTCGCCGCCGCCGATAAGCAAAGAGGGGCCGGAGTGTCGCCGGATTCCAGAAGGTCCCAGAAGGTTCCAGACCTAAAAATAGAAGCTCCTCACCGGGATGAAGTATCTTCACCAGAGGATTCGGCGGTTCGGAGGGCGGGAACCAATCGGGGCGCAGGACGGGGGCGAGGGGCGGGGCCTCTGTCAATCACTGACATCCAAACATTCACCCTTTCATTCACACCTACACACACTTCAGGGCCTTCAGTGGACCAACGCCTGCCTCTCGGCTGGAGAACATGGAGAACCAGGACGGAGAACATGGACGCTCTGCGCGCGTGTGTGTGTGTGTGTGTGTGTGTGTGTGTGAAGGACACTGGAGACCCTGGACCAGGATGGATGGAGAGCACGTCTATATTTAGCCTGTAATCAGCCTGCTGCAGATTCCTGAGCTCCACAGCTTCTCCAGCACCTTCTACCGGGAGCCCACGCCTCCTGGAGGACCCACAGAAGACCAGGACCAGGACCGGGACCAGGACCGGGATCAGGAGCAGGACCAGACAATCTGAGAACACCAGCAGAGAGATGCTGCAGGAGAAGATGGTTGGGAACCTGCTCGGTTGCCACGGCAACAACTTTTTTTTTTTTTTTAATTTAATTCATTTACCTTTTTTTATTTTTTTTTTATTTTATCATTATTATTAAAATGTTGAGCCAAATAAAATTCTTTTCACTCTGCGAGTGAAGACTTTCGTATTTTAATTTTATGGGTATCATGAAAATTGATGAAAATTAAAATTGCGATTTTAATAATGACATTTTTCTGGTATTTTATTTCAACTTTGAAATCATGAATAATCAGATAAATGTATCGACATTATTTGGGATTTGATCATCCATAAAAAATGAATCCAAGTTTCTAGATTAAATTTGAATTGGAAATACTTATAAAAATATTTCAAAAATATCAATTTAGTGGTTTGGATGAAAAAGCAAAAGTGTTGCTTTTAGTTTTTCTTTTTTGCATCTTCTTGTCTTTTATTTACATTTTGATTGAAATAATGGAAATGAATTGGAGAAGCCGGTGGGATCCACCTCCAATTTCCTGTGAAATTACTAAATTAATGGATAAAAATGAATAAAAAATCAAATAAAATAAATGTGAATCCCTTTGAGATACTGAAAAAAAACTGAAAATACCTTAGAAATCCCTTGAAAATACTTTTAAAAATACCTCAACATACCCTGAAATCAATTTAAAAGATACCTTAAAATACTCTGAAAACACTTTTAAAAAACACCTCAAAATACCCTGAAAATACTTTGAAAAAATACCATAAAATGCCATGAGAATACTTTTAAAAGACCTCAAAATACCTTGAAAATAGAAGGGATAATCTGCTAAAATCCCCCCTGTTAAAATCTGTTAAAATTATATCTCATTAATCCGTTAAAAGCCCTCAGAAATCTCTTGTAAATAACGGTAAAACTGTTGAAAAATACCTTTAAAAATATCCTGTAAATCAGTTTAAATACAACTGGAAATCCTTGAAAATTCATAAAAAATTAAATTCTTCCGTGACTCGATCAGGACCCGAAACTAAACTCCTTCCAGACTCGGACGCCGACTCGATTCACGACTCGATCGAAACTCAAACAGGACTTGATCAGAACTTGACCAGGATTCGACCCTCAACCGTGAACCCTTCGTTCTCGACCAGAACTCAACCATGTTCCACTCTGACTGGATCGGAACTCCTACGGGACTCGATCGGGACTCGACCCCCCGCTCCATTCTGGACTCTACGCCGACTCGACTTAAATCAAGCGCGACTCGACCCTGACTGGATCAAGGTTGGACTCTGGCTCCTTTCATGACTCCACAAGGACTCGACCGCGAGACAATCAGGACTTAATCCTGACTCGACCAAGACTAAACCCTGGCTCCATTGGATTTAGTCAGGACTCAACAACAACTCGGTCAGGACTCGATCAGGACTTGATCATAACTCGACCCGGACTCGACCCTGACTAGATCAGACCACTCGACACGGACTCCAAGTGACTTAGTCAGGACTCGACAACAACTCAACCAGGACTCTACCCGGACTCGACTTTGACTCGAGCAGGACTCGACCCCGACTTGATCAGGACTCAACCATGACTCTACCCTGACTAGATAGGAACTCCTATTTGACTTGTTCAGCACTCGACCTTAACTTTATCAGTGACTCAGCACTGATTTAGTCAGGACTCGACTATAGCTTAATCAGGACTCAATTAGGACTTGATCATAACTTGACCCGGACTCGACCCTGACTAGATCAGAACTCCTACTTGACTTGTTCAGCACTCGACTCTGTGACTCCACGTGACTTAGTCAGGACTCGACAACAACTCAACCAGGACTCTACCCGGACTCGACTTTGACTCGAGCAGGACTCGATCCCGACTTGATCAGGACTCAACCATGACTCTATTGGTGACTCAGCACTGATTTAGTCAGGACTCCACTATAACTCAATCAGGACTCAAGCTCAACTCGATCAGGACTTGATCATAACTTGACCCGGACTAGATCAGAACTCCTACTGGACTTGTTCAGCACTCGACTCTGGCTCCAAGCGACTTAGTCAGGACTCGACAACAACTCCATCAAGACTCGATTCGATCAGGACTCAAACGCGACTTGATCAGAACTGGACCATGACTGAACCCTGACAAGATCAGAACTCCCATGCGACTCGATCAGGACTCGGCCCTGGCTCCATTCAGGACTCTCCCGGGACTCGACTTAAAGTCCATCGGTGACTCAACACTGATTTAGTCAGGCCTCGATCCCGACTTGATCAAGACTCAACCATTCTGGGGATCAGATCCGTTCCTGACTCGGGTCCAGCTCAGCGCTCGTTTTAATGTCCGACAGAATCTTAAAGGGGCGACTCGATTCCACCCAGAGAAAAAAGAAAAAAAAAAAAAACAAACCACGGAAGCAGATGGCGTTTGAACAGACGAAGGAAGGAAAGGTCTAATGAGCACACACACACACACACACACACACACACACACTTTGACCTTGGAAGTGCAAAGGTCAGCTCGGTCGTTCTTCAGTTCATGTTTAGCTGTGCTAGCTAGCGCTAGCTAGCGTGTTTTCCAAAAAGATGCGTTTAAGCGCCCGGTGTCGACGTGGGATTTCTGAGCATCACACTCCTTTTGTCATCATGACAGGAAGATGCCTTAATTTCCAGAGTGTGTGTGTGTGTGTTTGAAGGGGGGGGGGCTCACGTCTGTACACCCAACACACACACACACACCCTCCCACCCCGTGGCTGGGCCCAGCTGGAGAACTGCAGCTGTCATCCATTCCTCTTGTCCCTGAACGCCCCCCGAACCCCCACGCCTGTTGTTTAATCATTAAATAGCAACATTAGTTCATATCATGTGATTGCGAGAGGATTGGTGGCACATTAGAAGCCTAATCGCCGCCTATAGTCGGCCCCCGGCGCCGCGCCCGGCCGACCCCGCTGAGCGCAGCGCTTTCTTTATGCGCCCTGAAAGGGCCGGGGATTGAGGCCGAACAAAAAAAATGTTTTCACGACGGGCGGGTCGGGCGGTCGGGCGCTCCGACGCGTCCCGCCCGGGTCGCGCTCCCCCTCGGCACCGCCGCCGAATCAATGGTTGGGGGGGCAAGTTACTGGAGTCTGGCCAACTCTGGGGTGGAGAAGAGAAAGGAAACAGCTTGCCTCTTCAAAAAAAAAAAAAAAAAAAAAGGAGGAAAAAAAAAACCTGTCGTGGTGTTTTGCGGCTCCGGCCCGGAGGGAGGGGGGGGGGGGGGGGGGGGGGCGGAGGAGGATAACGCTTTTGCAACGTTTGTCCTCAAAAGCAGCAGAAACATCAGGAGTGTCTTCCTGCGCTGAGGAGCCGGGCGGAGGCGGGGTCGGGGTGAACCGGCTTTATTTACACTTTGCGCACGGGTCGGCGCTGGAAATTCCGACCGTCCTTGAACGCACCGCTCCTCTCTGCATGATGTGCCTTTTTTTTTTTTTTTTCCACATTTTTTCATTATCAATCTGGCCCGGTGTCATTTTCTAATAATTTGCAACCTCCTGCACACACACACACCTATAATAATTAAAGGCGGAATGTTAAAAAGGAGCCTCTTCTTCCTGGTTGTGATGATGAAGGTGGTCAAGACGACAGCGACCCCTGCAGGAGGGAAGCCGAACAGCGACAAACGCCAACAAAAACATCCCCTTTTGTTTTTCTTCTCTGAATTTAAAATGACCTGATTAAACTAAAAGAAATGCAAATTGATTTTCTGGAAAAATCTAAAGAAAATTAATTAAATTTTTACCCACTTCATTGTATTCAATTTTTAATTCATTCATTTCACTTTATTTAAAATCATTAATGTATCTTAACGTATCTTGACTTGTTACTTTGACACTTTATAGTTTTATTTGTATTTCTTATTCTCCCCCTTTTTTTAAACTGTTTATACAATTTCCTACTATTATCTATTATTGTTATGTTTTAGTCGAAACTCTGGCACAGCAATTTCTTTCGGGATAAATAAAGTTGTTCTTATTCTTATTCTTACTTTACACTTGAATGACGGAGAAATTATAAATAGAAACGATTACTTTAAAAAAAGGAAACCATTAAAATACTAAAAATCCACCGTTTCTAAACATTTATTTACATTTCTATTTATTTACACACACAAACGCGGGTGAGTTTCTAGGGTTGATTCTGTCGCCCCCTAGTGGCCAATGTGGGAACAACACGCATAAAATCTTTTCTTTTTCTTTTTTTTTTCGCATACAAACCTACGTTCATTAAAACCCTCATCCGGGTTCTCGTCCGTGCGAGCTGAAAAACTATTTTAAACATTATTGTAATATTTAACATTTACTTCCGGGGTTCCATTTTATGCAATCGCGCTATTACACAACTTCCGGTTATACTCACCCCCGCCATTCCATCGCCTCTTCCTCTTCCGGTCCGGTGACCTCCACGCGCCCGACATTTCCGTCCGTTGACTTCCGGGTTTGGTGAAAAAAAAAAAAAAAAAACCTTCAGGCCGACGTTGCCTGGCAACGGGGAGGAGGGAGACGAACGGCTACTTCCGGTTGCAAACCCGGAAGTGATGAGATGCCTTTCTTCACTGGCGCGATATAAATGTACATTTATGTACTTAAGAAATTCATATTTTAGAATATAAAAGTACAGATAAAATGAAAAAAAAACTTGCTTTTTGTGAATTTAATAAATAGATTTAATAGGAAAATTAAACGCGATCAATCAGGGCTTTTATTTTGAAAAGACCCACGTCGATTCTTCACCCCCACCCACCCACGGGAAATCACGTCCACAGGAGAGTCGGCCTTTTAGAAAACGAAACCGTTTATTGAACATGACCGGATCAGCGGATCAGCCCACACACACACACACACGCACACACACACACTTCCTCTATATACATGTAGGCACATTCACGTTGGGCGTCGGCGCCTCCCGACGACCGGAAGTCGAACGTCCAAATCACATTTGAATGTTTAGGTGGTGGGTAAGGAGGAGCGGGGGTCTCACACACACACACACACACACACACACGCACACACACACACACACACACACACACACACACACACGGAGGGGGGGTGGAGGAGGCGCAGCTCCGCCGCAGGTTCACCTCCTTACCGGAAATCGAACCCTCAAAAAAAAAAAAATTCATATGAAAATGCTTGTTTAAAAAAAAAAAAAAGCTGAAATAAATTCAGATGAGAAAGTTTAAAAAAAAATAATAAAAAAATTGTGGAGCAAAGCGTATAAATAAGGAGGAAACAATCAGCTGGAAGTCGGAAAGAAAAACCTGAGTTTTAGTTCTGAGGAGGAAACGCGTCTGGGTCACTGCTGGAAGGGGCGTGGCCAAAGGGGAGGGGGCGTGGCCAGGTGAAAGGGGGCGTGGCCAGAGGGGAGCTCAGCAAAGCACAACAAAAAAATAAATAATCCAAAATAAAAATAAAAAAAAGGGGGGGGGGAAGGTTTTTTTTTTTAAATCTTATTTACAGCTGGAGCGGCGCTACATGGCGTGGAGAAGCAGCTGGAGGTGGAGGGGGTCACCTGAGAGCAGCTGGCCGGGAGAAGATAGAAAAAATCCTGAATAGAAGGTGAGGAGGTGTGTGTGTGTGTGTGTGTGTGAAGGTCCAGAGGTGGAGGGGCTTCCACGGCGGGTGTGGGGAAGCACTGTTTGTGACCCTGCGGAGCTCTGGTTCCCTTCGGGTCCTCCTGAAGGCCCCCCCCCACCTCGGGGCCGGAGGTGCTGGTTCTTCTGGAAGGTGGAGAAGAACCTCCACCTTTGGCTTGAATCATCCCTTTGACATCCGGCTCGCCTCCTGCCTTGGCTTGCAGCTGAATCTCCGTGTAAACACACACACACACACACACACACACACACACACATACACACACACACACACACGATGGCTAGGTGTAATTCATGTGTGACGTCACTTCCTGTCTAGCGAGTGAGCAGGCGTCCAATGGCGGCGTCCGGAGCAAGGGGAGGGGAGGGGGGGGGATAAACAAAAACAAACACCGTTGCCATGGTGACAAGGGGGTGCAGGAGGAGGCGGAGCCTCTCGGGCTGCTCAGAACCTTCTCTCTCAAGACGTCCCTCACCAGGAGGACCAATCAGGGGAAGGCAGCGTGCTCTCTCGTTCTCACACACACACACACACATCGTCATGACAACTGCTACTCCCCCCCCTCCGCTGGTCCTCCGTCCCGCCCCGGGGGTTCAGAGTCCGTGTAAATGTCCCGCACCAGGAGGACCCGGGTCAGGAGGTCCTCCAGGACTTGCCGGTCCAGCGGCGTGGAGCTGAACCACAGCGGCGCCTCCTCGCCGGCGCCCGCCGGGTCCGGCTGGACGTAGAAGACGTCCTGGCGCTCCCTTAGCGACGCCGGGCTGCGTGGAGAGCGAGAAGGACGGGACGTGAGAACCTCGCTGATGTTCCTCACACACAAAACAAACCAGGACAGAAGGTCCTCATCCGTCGATGGTCCACATGGAGATTCAGGATGTGAACAGCAAATGAGTTTAATCACGGGACCAGGAGGAGGAGCTCCGAGGATCCGGAGAAGACGGAACCCACCACTTGGATCTGTAGATCTCGTAGACGTTGCGTTCCTCCTCCTTGACGCGCCGACCTCCCGAGTCCTCCGCCGAGCGGCGCCGCTCCGGACCGCCGTCCTCCGGCGGGCGCTTCCTCTTCCGGGACTCTGTTTGCACTAGAAGACGAGAAGGTGTGAGCGGACCTTCTCTGAAGGCCTCTTCCGGGCGGCGGAGCGCCGGCGGTCCTCACCGCGGCGGTCCTGAGGTTCTGGAGGCGAGCGGACGCCGGCCGTCTCCTTGGTGACGGGGTGGACGGTGTCGGGGCCGTAGACGTTGGCGAAGGAGAGGCGCAGGTGCTGCTCGGCGGTGCGAAGCCCCAGATGTTTGGTGTTCAGGTAGACCACGGAGCGCAGAAGAGCGGCGGGGCTGTGCTCGCCCAGCTGGCCGCTGCTCCACAGGCTTCGCTCCTCCACCCGACCCCACAGAGAACCTGCCACACACACACACACACACACACACACACCTGTGAGGAACGTGCACCTTCAGGAAGCCCCGGAGATGCCTTCAGGGCGTCCTCATTCCTCGGGGTGCGATCACGGACCATCAGGATGTGAACAGCAGAGGGGTTCTAATCATGGGACGGATCTCCTGGAGGAGGAGGAGGAGAAGAAGAAGGTTCCTCACCGTCAGGGAGGACGCTGGGACGCCAGTCCTTCAGAACCTTGTTGAGCTCCTCGCCGAACTGCCGGTAGCACGGGTCCCCGAACAGGTCGTCCTTCCGGCCCTTGGAGTGAAGATGCTGTGGACACAAGGAGGACGCCGGGCGTTACGAGAACCTACATGAGGAACGGCGGGAGGAGAGACGGGCGGCGAGGCGTGTCCTCAGACGTGGAGGTCGTCAACGTTCCCTCAGGATGTGAACAGCAAATGGGTTCTAATCACTGGACACCAGGAGAGGAGGTCCTACATGGCAACGCAAGAGGGCTGAGGAGGAAGAAGAAGAAGAAGGAGGAGGTGGAGGACATGGAAGGAGAAAGAGAGGAAAGGGGAGAAGAAGGAATGAGGGGGAGAAGGAGTGGAGGAGGAAAAGAAGATGGAGGACAAGGAAGAAGAAAGAAGATGGAGGAGAAGGACATGAAGATTGAGGAAGAAAAGGAGGTGGACAAGGAAGAAGAAAGAGAGGAAACAGGGGAAGAGGAGAAGAAAGAGAAGAAAGAGGAGGAGAAGAACAAGAAGGAGGAGGAAAAGAAGATGGAGAAGGAGAAGAATGAGGTGAAGAAGAAAATGAAGATTGTGGAAGAAAAGAAGGACAAGAAAGGAGAAGAAAGAGAAGAATGATTGGGAGAAGGAGTAGAAGATGGTGGAGGACAAGGAAGAAGAACGAGAAGAAGAAAGAGACTAAACAGGAGAGGAGAATGAGAAGACGGAGGAAAAGAAGATGGAGGAGAAGGGAAGAAGAACAAGAAGAAGCTGGTGGAGAAAGAGAAGAGAGAAGAAGAAGAGGAGAAAGAGAACAAGAAGGAGGAGGAGGAAAAGAAGATGGAAGAGAAGGAGAAGACAGAAGAACAAGAAGAAGCTGGTGGAGAAGGAGAAGAAAGGAGGAAGAAGAAGAAGAAGAAGGAGGAGAAGGAGAAGAAAGAAGAGGAGAATGAGAACTAGAAGAAGAAGAAGGAGGAGGAGAAGTAGCTTTAACCTTCCACCCTGTGGTGTCCCTCAGGAGAAGTCCTGCTGCCTGTGGCCTCCATGCTGCTTCTGCTGCTGCTTCTGCTCCACATGGGAGGGCGGAGCAGATAAGAGAGGAGGAGGTCCGTCGGAGAAGACGGTCCCACTGGAAACAAAAACCCCTGAACTCTGGTTCCTGCCCTCCTCCTTCTCCTCCCTGGACGTGACGTCACCCCCCGCCCGCCCAGGAGAAGTTAACCCTTCACGGTCAGATGTTTCCTCAGACTTGGAAAGAGGGGGTTTGAAGGAGCAGCAGAAGGCAGTGGAGAAAAGAGGGGGGAGGACGCGAACAAAGGAGGCCTGGTGTGTCTCAGAGGCCACATGGCAGCAGGAAACGGTGTGTGTTTGCATTGCTGGCGTGGACACACACACACACACACACACACACACACACACACACACACACACACACACACACACACACCGACCTGCTGGATCCCCAGGCAGAGGTAGAGCACGCTGTCCGGGGAGTAGCGCTCCCCGCCGGGCCGACACGCCTCCCTGACGAAGCGGGCCAGCGAGGCGTTCAGCTCCTCCGAGCTCAGCGACAGCAGGCCACTCCTGGATGGAGCTGCGAGAAGATACCACGGGAGGAGGAGGAGGGGGGGGTTAGCGTTTCCATGGTAACGCCCACCTTCTCGCGCAGTTGAGGACTTCTTCTTCTTCTTCTTCTGCCGCCGCCTCAATCGCACCTCCTGGTGTTCTTTGTCGGATTGCGACCTTCACGGCCTCCGTCCAACCGTGTCCTCGTTCCGTCCGTCCATAAACCTGGTCTTTCTCCAAGACCTTCCACGCCGATCACCTCCTCCATCAACGTCCGGACCATCTAAGGTGCTCGTTCCTCTCCACACTCCCCGCGGAGAACCTCCGCATCTTCAACCCCCGTCTTCCCCTCAGTGTCTCCGAGCCAAACAACATGGCGGCTCTTCACCTCCATCTTCTCCACCTCTCCTTGCATTCTCCGCAATCACCCCTGACACTTCTCTCCATCCGTTCCGACCTGCTTCCACCGGTTTCTCCACCAACTCCATCACCCTTACGACTTAGAATCCTCCACCTTCTTCTTCTCCACTCCCTGTAGCCTAACGGATCCTCTTGGGTCCCGGGGCATTCTGTCACGCTAACCTTCGTTCCTTTCCTTTCCAGAGCATACCTTCACCTGCTCTCCGCTCCCACGGCAGATCAGTGTCATCTGCAAACATCATAGTCCACCGAGATACCCGTCAACCTGTCCATCACCATAGCAAACAAGACGGGGTTGAGAGCTGATCCCTGATGTAGTCCCTCCTCTACACCTCACCCCTGTCCTACAGCTGTCATACATGTCCTGCACCACCCTAACATATTTCTTTGCCCCCTCCAGACCAACTCATACAACCACAGTTCCTCTCTTGGCACTCAGCTGTATGCTTTTTGTAGATGTGAAAAAGGCCAAAGCAGCTCCATCTGACTTTCTCTGTGCTTCTCCATCAACATCCTCATAGCTAATACTGTATCTGTAGTCCTCTTTCAAAGCAAATACTGCATCTGTAGTACTTTCAAAAAAACGACTGCAACTGTAGTACTCTTTCAAAGCAACGACGGCACTCCGGTGTCGTGGTTGACAATGAGGATGCACTCCGTACTCTTTCATAGCAAACACTTCATCTTTAGTACTCTTTGCAAGCACCTGCTACCTCTGCAGTCCTCTTTCAAAGCTAATTCTGTATCTGTAGACCTCTTTCAAAGCAAATACTACATCTGTAGTACTTTCAAAACAACTACTGCCACTGTAGTACTCTTTCAAAGCAAATACTGCATCTGGAGTAGTCTTTCATAGCATGCACTACATCTGGAGTTGTCTTTGCAAGCACCTACTACCTCTGCAGTCCTCTTTCAAAGCAAATATTGTATCTCTGGTACTCTTTCAAAGCAAATACTGCATCTGTAGTACTTTCAAAACAACTACTGCCACTGTAGTACTCTTTCAAAACAACTACTGCCACTGTAGTACTCTTTCAAAGCAACTACTGCACGCTGGTGTCGTGGTTGACAATAAAGATGCACTCCGTACTCTTTCAAAGCAAATACTGCATATGGAGTAGTCTTTCATAGCATGCACTACATCTGGAGTACTCTTTCCAAGCACCTACTACCTCTGCAGGCCTCTTTCAAAGCAAATACTGCATCTGTAGAGCTCTTGACGCCATACAGCTGCTCACAAATACTCCCTTCTGCCGCTCGTGTCCCCTCCACTGCTCTTTCCCATGATTGCGTTGTCTGGGTCAACACTTTCATTCCTTCATGGTGACCACGTCAACCAGTGGGAACAAACATCACCTGGCGCCGAGCTGTCCTTCACTTTGGTGTCGTCTGATTGGTCGGAAGAGGACAGCGCCCATCGCTTCCAGGCGTTGACGCCGTAGCGGGCTTTGAGAGGCAACGGTCGTCCCTCCGGGCGTCTGCCGACCGCTTTGGAAGACGGGGACGCCACCGCCACCGCCACCTCCTCCTCCTCCACTGCCAGCTTCTTGTTCCCCTGCGGAACCGACACCTCAGTCATTACACCACAACTCAAGGTAGTCCCGTGACCGATGTTGGGAGGGGTGACGTAGGCCTACTTGTCTCCTGGGCTGAGGTCGAGTAGGTGATGCCTTTACGGGCTCCACCTCCTTTGCTGCAGGTGGGGATGGGACGGCGTCCTCGTCAGGGGCGGGGCCTGAGGCTGAGACGGAGGTCAGGTCATTTAAGGACAACTCTGCAATAACGTGGTGATTCTAGACAACGACAATGCGCAGTTGAAGAACAAGATACCCAAAGAGCACCTTCGAGGCTTTACATAACCCCTGAATTCCAGAAGAGAAAGAATACATTGTAGCGTTACCTTGAGGAAAGTCCATCTCCAGGTCCAAGTTTGGCTCGTATTTGTCCTCCTCTTCTTCTTCCTCCTCCTCCTCTTCCTCCTCATCCTTCTTCTCCTCGCAGCTGTTGCTGGTGTTCTCACCCAGGTGCTCCTTCTTCACCTTTACCAGCTTCAAGTCTGCGACACAAAGCCAGATGTCCTTTAAACGATCACGCCTTCGGAGGTTCGGAAGGTGCCCTCTTGACTCCCCGAAGATCTGACACCTTCTCATCCAAGTCCTAGCCATCTGACCGGCGTACCTGGTTTCTGCTCCTCTGCAGTCGCCTTGTCCACCGACCGCAGGTCAGAGGTCGTCTTGGTCTTCAGCTCGTTGATGGTCTCTATGATCTGCTCTGCCCCCTGCAGGGTGGTGGGCAGGAAGACGGGTACGGGAACCTAGGAGGGGGACCAAACGGTGCCGGTGATGTTTCCGATGAACCCCTATTTCCTTATTAAACAGCATTTACTACACGGTAATAACCCTGTAAACCGCTTTTTCATTGCCTTTTTTTTTTTAAATCACTTTTACAACCAGGTAAAACTAAATTGATTCAGATGGTATCCAGAGAACCATTGCGATTGGTCAGATTGGTTAAAGCTGGTGTGACTAATGCGGGACAAGCAGAAGTGGCGCCATTAGTCTACCGGTAGAAGATGGCGACACCTTCGGGACAGTTGGCAAAGGCCAAACGGAGTGCGGAGATGAAGAGGACCGGCGTGAGGGAGTCTACAAGGACTTCCCGAGGCCACGTAGGCGATGAGTCTACCGCCAAGGCGCCTGTTTCTAGGTTGCAGATGGTTTTCCTGGGCTGAGCCTCTGGGCTTACCGGGAGGGGCATGGACACCGGCGTGGGGGTGACCTGGGAGTACATGTTCATGGGCATGGGGATGAAGACGGGCACCGGGATAGGCACGGGAACGTACTCCCTCTTCACGCCGTCGTCCACATCTGCCAATCGAGACGGCAAATTCAAGAGGTCCTGTGGTCACCAGAACCTGTGAAGCTGTGAGATGTGCCGGGCCGGGGCTTCACCTGTCTGCAGCAGCTTGCTCTGCATGTGCGGTTTGCAGTACGTGGCCTTGGTCAAGGTGAGAGGCTTGCAGAGCACGGCCTTGTTTTTCACGTCCCTCATCACACCTCCGCCGGCGTACGCCACCGTTCCCTGGTTGACCAGCTGCCGCGTGGGTGGAGAAGAAAAACAGAGCGATGGCTACTCGATGGTAATTACTGCTGGCGGATTCAGCTTCTCCCTCTCGCCGTAGTATCTCCACATGACACGGCTGGATGCCGCTCCCGAAGGCAAACACGACGGTGACAAACATCATGGCAAGGAAGCGAGATCCAGCCGCGTCACCGTGGAGACGGGAGTTCCTGGCAGAAGAGCTCGTCAAAGGCGCTTACCCCCAGTTTGGCTCCCTGCATGTCCAAGCCTGTGGAGAAGGAAAGCAAGCGTTACACCTTGGACTGCTGCTCGCATGAGGACAAGAGGAGGGCTTCATCAAGCCCACAGCCGCTTCCATCTCACCCTCTCCTCTGCTTCCTTCGACCCAGATCTTCACCATCCCTCCTCTGTTTGTGTTCAAACCATCTCAGTGTGACTTGATCTTCAGAACATCTAGCATGTACCGTCCCTCTGATGGACTCATTGTTGATCCTTTGACTGGCACTCCCAAAGAGAACCTCAACATCTTCATCTCTGCCTCCTGTCTTCTCCTATGTGTCTCCAAAGGAGACACCATGGCTGTTCTCGCCTCCATCTACTACACCTTAACTTTCACACTGGCTAACACTCTTTTATCACCATACTTTTCTCCATCTCTTCACCCTCCCTGTTGCTGTGGACTGTTGACCCTCCTCCACCTTCTACACCTCTGCTCCCTGAAGCCTCAGCGTTTCACTCGGGTTCCTCTCGTTCACACACATGACTGTTGTCTTTCTGAGGCTAACCTTTGCTCCTCTCCTTTCCAGAGCATACCTCCAGATGTTCCTCCACCTGTTCCCTGCTCTGGTTACAGTTCACAGTGTCATCTGCAAATATAGTCCATGGAGATCACTGTGGGGAACAAGAAGGGGCTCCGAGTTGATCCCTGATGCACTCCCACCTCCACCTTGAACTCCTCCGTCACACCTCACCGGTACCTTGCAGATCTCATACATCCCCTACAAGACGAGCATACTTCTTTGCCATTCCAGACCTATGCACCACAGCTCCTCTCTTAGCACCCTTTTGTATTCTTTTTCTAGATCTACAAAGGCACAATGCGGCTCCTTTGACCTTCTCAGTCAGTCTCCATCGACATCTGCAAAGCTAATACTCCATCCCCTGGTAGAGTAATGGATGCACCTTCTTCTGCTCTGGTAAAGGAAAATGAGCAGAGGATGGCGCCACCTACTGCAGATGGTGACAACGTCTACCCAGCGGCGTGGGATGGCGCCACAGCTTTGGACTCCCGACACAACTGGGCAGAAACCCAAGTCATGTTTCTAACAGACTGGGATTCTTAGAACCAGGTTCCTCTGTGTTCTCTAGACTCTGGTCTGGCGAGTTGTTTGACTCGACCCCTGCGACGGTTGACAAATAAACAGAGTCTCTGCAGGATCTCACCAGTGAGACAAACTGCCCAATTAACATCTCTGCATCTCAACAGCTTCGGGGCACGGAGGAGGTTCAGCAGCTTCGTTAGTGACCTCAATGTGTCACTACTCTGACATGTAGCCTGGGTTTGAATGTCATGGCAACTACCCTGGATGCTGAACGATACTATCGCACACACACACACACACACACACACACACACTGTACCCAAGGTGGTGTTCTCCGGGCCTTTCTGCGTCACCATGATGGGCTCGTTCTGCTGGCAGTAGAACTTCAGCAAACACTGCTGGTCACAGAAATGCTTCATCTCCGCCCTCCACATCACCGACTCGGTCAGACTGCCCTGCACCTTGCAGCAGTCGCATCGCGCCGCCTGGTGGCCACATGGGAATACCGCAGAGATTGTCAGTCCCCCCCCCTGGTCCCGCATCGTTTCGGGTGTTTTTTGGAGTGACCGAAGAGCGCTGGAGATGAGCGGACCTTGAAGTACCAGTCGTTGAACTTCTTGGCGCAGGCCTCACTGCAGAAGTCTCTGGTCATGCCGCCGAGCTGCCGGGTCACGCCCCTCTTGCACAGCTGACTGCAGTGGTTGCAGGTGACGCACTTCAGCCCGAGCCTCTTGATGAAGTCCTGCTTGAACAACAGCTTGCAACCTGGCAACACAACGGAAGCAGAGAGAAACAAAGCAGATGAGCATCTGAGACTCCGCAAGGAAAAGGACACTAGGCTGAGAAGGTACAAGGGAAAAGTAAAACCGAATCGGCTGAAAACCAGCGATTAATTTGACTCTTAATCAACTCTGCGGGAGAAGAAATGGGCACCTTCGCTGCAGAAAGGTTTCTTCACCCCGGAGAACTTGACCGTCTCATGGAGCGTCTTCTCCTCTTGGCAGTATTCACAGAAAGTGACGATGCAGTGGAGCTTCTTATAATCCTCACAGCACGCCTTGCTGCAGAAGTGGTAGACTTTGTCCTGGGGGGGAACACAGACGGAGACGAGGTCAGGGCCGGACGGAGGCGCCGTTTTCATCCGGGCGTTGACGACGTCTGGCTTAAATCAAAGGCAACTGGTCATTTTTTTTGGAAAATCCAAGACACAAGTCTGTTTGGGACTCCAGGTGTTGAAGGGAATTCGGTAGTTGGCTGTCGATACTGAGGTCAAATCGGCCGAACCAATCGATCGAGAGGGGCGGCTTTAGGCACGTTTGAACCAACAATCATAGATCTTCTGGATGGGCGATTCCCCGCTCGGGGGGCGGAGAACATCTTGGTAGCCTCCGATTGAGCCGAGACCCTCTGGAGGAGGAAGGAGCAGCGAAAAAAGTCCTCACAGATGGAAACAGAGGGTTCACAGCAGGTCCATCAGCGGCAGACAGGGTGGAGTAACATCTAAAGGGTCTCTCCAGTCCTGGAAAAAGTGTCTTTGGAGAGGGTATGAGGATGGTGGAGGTCCAGCATCACGGAGGTGGAGGTGCAACAAACGGGCATGTATGGCTGCCGGGGGCCACCGAATGACAGGGTTTGACATCTAATCGGCCTCTCCAGTTCTGGACTACGAGTCTTTGGAGAGCGTAAGGGATGGGGGAGGTCCCACATCATGGCAGAGGAGGTGTAACACCAAGGCAGGTATGGCCTCCTTGAGCCGTTGAGGATTTGCTGACGATGCGATGGCGACAAAGGCAGCGAGATGAATTCTGGACCCTCGTTCCCCGATAGAGGACGACAGACCAAAACCGCCCGTGGAGCGACTTCGGGTGTGATCAGTCACCTGGTCTAAAAATCAATGGAGTCCCAACCCCGACCCCGCCTCCACCTCGCAACGCTGGAAAAACTGGAGCGGCGCTTCAAGCCCGCCAAAGTGTGCCCACAGAGCAGTGTCCACGACAACCCCCGCAGATCACCTTCTGTTCGTTTTCTGGGAACAAGAAGGCCGGATGCGACCCTGCAGGAATGCGCCGGCGGTTCGCCGCGCTCTAGTGTTTGGAGTCACATCACGGTCCGAGACGCTCGTGCGCCTCCTGGTAACGTCACGCCCGGACGGTACCACATCGGCAAAACTACCTGTCGGCATCGACGAAACTCACCTCCCACTCCAGAGTCTCCGGTTTCAGACTGAAGGCTCCTCGGCAGTAGTTGCACTTCAGCTGGACGGCGTTGTTGGATGTTGCCAGCGGCATCTGCCCGTTGGTGGTGGTGGTGGTGGTGGTGGTGGTTTGGAGTGCTGCGTTCTGCAGGGGGGAAGGGGTTCCACATCAAAACATAACGTCAGAAACGCTCCGTCGGTCAGCTAGCGCCTTCGCATCTTTGAGCTAAAACGCTGGATAATGCTCGGTAGCACTGACGCAAGTTCTTGGCTCATTAGCGGGGAAAATTGTGTCACCGAGTTAAACAAGGAAAGGTAACCAGAGCTTTGGGGTTACCTGTGGTTTGGGGTTTGCATGACGACATCAACGACAAGACACTAGACAGCGACAAGCTACCTTCACTGATCCTTATCTCGGTATGATTAGCATACTTTGGAGTTTTAAGGGACAAACCTGGAACTTGGTCACACACTGGGAGCTGCAGAAGTTGAGGATGTTCCCTTCGGGGAGGGTGGCCTGGTACTGGGGCAGGGAGTTCCTCTTGCAGAAGTGGCATGTCGGCTCCTCGTCTGAACACAAGCAACGTTTCACATTTAGACTCCCAACATAACACTCCCTTCCCTTCTGCTCATTTGTCCGCCGGCGCTAACCGTTGACCGGGTGAGATGCTAGCGTCCTTCAAAACGCCACCCTGAACGCCATTGATCGCGGCTATCAAGGGTGCAGCAAAGCAACAGAGACGTGTTCAAAGACATTCTGCCCCCTCACCAAGCTAGCCTTGCCCCACAGTTCAGACAGCTAGGGGACAAAGCTAATGACCTCTTGGCCTGTCAGGCTTTGTTTGCTAATTCATGTTTTCATTAGGAAGTTCTAAACTAGAAGATCAAAACTGTGTAGAAAGTCAGCCGTGACACATTCGGAGGATCTACCAAAGCCGCCGCGCCCTCAAACGGATCGTTAGCTTGTTAAGCTAACCGAGCAACACAACTCCACTTGCCAAAGACCCAAGTTGCTCATTGTTGAATGGGTTTCCCGAAATGAGGTTCATCCATGACTATCATACATGTCCAGCCTCCCAGACCCATCCTGCTAAAGGACACTCACGGGTGGACATGTAGCACCGCAACAAGTTAATTCTGTCAAGTTAGTCTTCACACCACACTCTTGCTATACCTTAGTAGCCCTTCTTTAGTTTCTGTAGTTTACAAATAAGAGGCACGTGCATTTCTTCACTTCTACTTCCAGCTCTTCTTTGCTGGATTTTCGACTGATGCCTATTAAGAGTGGCAAATTGTCAAAGAAGCGACGACACTCCACAGGCATGATGGGTTTCATTGACTGGAGGTCCTGGAACTTCCTCTCCTTGATTGGCAGAGCACATGGAAACAGTCTCATCCATGCCATTGGCCCATTTGGTACCTGTACCCTTCGTGGCAGTTCTTCCCACAAAGAGGCTTCTGAGAAGGACAGTTTGAGATGGGCCTTGCCTTCGCTGCTAAACTGAAGAGCCCGCAAGTCATCCACAGTCGGGTCTCCGGCTTTTTTGCCTGGTCTGATGCTAAAGGAACTCGTCTTGCTTGAGCACTTTCACATGGTAAGGCCTGATTCTTGCAGTCTGGAGTATAAAAAATAAGTCTCTTGGGGTGAAGATACCTGCAACTGTTTTGCGTTCAATGGTACCCTGCATGCTGGGAGCTGCACAGCGCCCCATATTTCCTTGCAAGCTCAGAGTATGCTTTGGCCACACATGTATTGCGATTCCGTTGCTCCACACAATGATCTCCTTGAGTTCCGGATGGCCTTGGATCACACCTTCAAAATGACCATACTGAAGATGTGCAAATAGCTCGCTACACAGGTGACCTTCTGATTCATCCCAAATGTAGCAGTAGCCTTCCTTTGACCCAAAGTTGAACAGGGTAAAGTTATGAACCTGCAGTTTTGTTCTGTAATACAGGCTGCTGGCTTGGGTTTTTGGACACAGTAGCACAGCTTGCAAGTCCATTGTCCAAACGGACTTCTCTTCATTAGCAGAATCCTTGTCCCGGGATTCCTCTTGCCTGGCTTCATCCTTCTTGGTGACATGTGTGTCATATTCAGCCTGACTGATATTACCATGTACCTGCGGTAGTGTGAATCACCACTGGGCAAGTCCCTCAACCAGTTCTTCAGGACATCTTTTGACATCAGGTTCAACCTTTGTCTGCTTGCCACTCTTAGGTCCAGATGGGGACAGTGCCGCTTCTTGTTTTACAGGGTCGATGGGGTCGTTCAGCCATTCTGTGATGGTTCTTTCAGGTAGATCAAGTGTGGAGGGAAAAAAATGCCTTGCACACTTTAACACTTGTTCTGTCTTCAAGCTTCAGTTGGTAGGATAGTGACGAACTGCATCGGGATCCCTCTGCAACTTTTTTTTTGCTTTATATCAACTTTTGTGACCAAAGCGGCGACATAGATTCGACGTTCCGCCCAAATCTTGTCAAATACCCACTGCCGCTGCTCTTCTCTAAGGACTTGGCAGTCTGGAGTTGGGACTCGCTGACAAAACTTAGGAGTTGCAAGGAGGACCCATTGCTTTTGCGCTTACTTTTTTGCCACATTTGCTTTTGTATCACATTCCTTTTAAACGTTTCTGCTTGGATTCACTTTGCTTCCATGTGCTTGGACTTTCTTTTCTTTTTGCCTGCGTTGTTTAAGTCAACATCCTCATCCTGCTGTTCTAAACTTGTTGCCACCGTAGCTAGATTGCTTTCATTTGCCCCAGGGGCACAGGAGTCATCACAGGTTGGGGTATAGTCCAGATCTTGAAAGACATCATCACCATCATCATTTGGTATCTCCTCTTCGTGGTGTGGATGTGTCGGCTTGGCATCTTTAATATCATCCAAGGGAGCTGATGCTGTGTTATTATCAACATGCTGCATCATCTCTTTAATGACAGTCTCATTATTGTCAACCTCAGTAGATGAGGACAGACTGGTGTCATCATTGTCAAGTGTATCTCCGACCAAAATGGATAAAAACAATATTTAAACCTTTCAAAAGTGTGCGACAATTCCGAGAAACATGAGTTGCCTTGTGGTCAATTGTATTAGGCTACATCTCGGATTCCCAAAATGCTTTGCAAGTTACCCCTGGACACAGCAGAACAGGCATACTACTCATCATGTTATGATTATGTTTAGCGGAAATTTTCACGAGTTGCTGTATTTTCACGACTATAACGCGCACATAAAAGTCTTAGATTTTCTTCAAAATGTGCGTCGCGCCCTATAGTGCAGTGCGCCTTGTGTGTGTTGATGTTGTTCTAAGGCGGACGTAGTAGAGACACCATGAGGGGAAAGTGTGGCCCTTGATTGTTCATAAAAGAAGGGGTATGTGTGTTATGCAGAACATCGTTGGTTTAACAACCCTGAAAACATCGCCTACAAACACTTCTAGCCCGGCCACGTCACTAACATGGACGAGGTGCCGCTCACTTCCGACATCCCGGCGAGGATGTGGAGAAGAAGGGGACCAGAACGGTAGCGAGATGCACAACGGGGTACGAAAAGTCTTCTTGGAGACCAGGGTTTCACTAAGAGTGGAAGGCAGCGCCGGGCGAGTTACGCCACAATTTGCGAATGGATTGTAGACACTCGGGCTAACGAGTCCGCCGGCACTGTTGTTCCAGCTTTCGCAAAAGCCGGCATCGTTTACGAGGAGCTAAACGGCACGGAAAGTGACTCTGACAGTGGAGAAAGTGAACCTGGCATGTTGGATGGAGGTTTAGCGGAGCTGTTCAAATCAGAAACAGAGGATGAGGACTTTCATGGGTTTGATTGATGACGATTACCGGTAAAAAAAATGTGAATACCAAACTCAGTTTAGCTCCCGCCCTATTTTTAAATCCGCACACTTGTATGCTTGTGTGTTGTTGTTGTTGTAAGGCGGACGTAGCAGAGGACACCATGAGAACGTTAAAGGTGGAAGTGTGGGCGTGGATTGTATATAAAACCCGCGCCTTATAATCAGGTGCGCCTTATAATCCAGTGCGCCTTATGTGTGAGTTAAATACGGTAATGGCACACATAACTGAGACTGCGCCTTTTAGTGCGGTGCGCCTTATAGTCGTGAAAATATGGGTCCAAACAATACTGTTCGTTCAAATATTATGCTGTAAGCCTGACCTGCTAGCAGTCACTCTGAGGCTGATGCCCAGTTTACGCTCATTTTCTGCTGCCGTTTAAAAGGAGTTCCAATTTGCAGAAGGCGACATTTTGGAAAGGACGTCGGTGAAATACTAGAAACGCTGTACAGCACACGCCGGGCCAGTAGTCGGCGCTGTGATTTAAAGATGAATTAAAACATCCGCACCCCAAGAGACACTTCCTGTCTGGGAGCAATAAGAAACGTGGGAACTGTGGCGAGTGTAAACATAAATAATGGCGAGCAGTCCAGCACTTGTACCACAACAATGAGGTGGAGTTCCTGCTTGGAGCGACCCTGAACTCCTAGGAGGGTCAGTTCCAAGAGGATGTAGACTGGGAGTCGTGCCAGTACTCTGCAGTACTCCCGAGTCCACCACTGCTGTTCTGGTCGACCCGCCCGCGCATGGCAAATGACTGCAACCTCAGTGCGCATGTCCGTGTTGCAAAGAGTTGCGTTTCGCTTGTCTCCATGGAGACTGAGGCGTTTTCAGAGCTTCCCCCTCCAGAGCAACGTATCCGCATCGTTCCCCTTGCAGGCGCAGCGATCGACTCGACATTGTTGTGCCGATGGAATGCAGGGCCTGAGTTACAAAATAATTCGCTGTACCCGTTTATCCATCCATCCATCTTCAGCCTCTGAAGCCTAAACAGAATACCAGACCCCCCCTCCCCATCTGGATTTTTCCCTGGCCAGCCAGGACACATAGTCCTTCCAGCATGTC